>NC_083357.1:48279015-48583765 GCF_030254825.1 Meriones unguiculatus
ACACCATCCAAAAGTGTGAAGTTTCCCACTTATGGCTTCCCACTACTTTAGTGTTAGCAAACACACCGGCAGTGTTCATGCTTTCTTTTTTTCCAGTTCTACTGAATTTTTGAAATAATAGGATTAAAACAACAACAACAAGATAACCCCCCACCCACCCACCCAAACACAGCAACTTTCAACAGTTTTAAATAGCTACAAATCTACCATGCTCAGTCTGGACTGAAGATCCTATTAAAGCTGTACCCCTTCCAACCAGGATCCATGCATGGATATAACCTAGAACCCCTGCTCGGATGTAGCCCATGGCAGCTCAGTATTCAACCGGCTTCCCTAGTAAGGGGAAGAGGGACTGTTTCTGGCATGAACTGAGTGGCTACCTCCCCACTCCCCTAGCTAGGCCACAGAGGAAGACATTGTAGCCAGTCCTGGTGAGACCTAATAAGCTGGGCTAGATGGAAGGGGAGGAGGTCCTCCCTTATCAGTGGACTTAGAGAGGGGCAGGGAGAAGATGAGGGAGGGAGGGTGAAGTTGGGAGGGAGTGAGGGAGGGATACAATGAGCTGGGATACAAAGTAAATAAACTGTAATTAATATAAAAACTAAAAATTTAATAAAAAAAGAGATTTAGAAAAAAAGCTGTACCCTGTGTCATCCTGTGTCATTACACTTCAGCAGTCGTCCTCAGTCTTCTAACGCTGTGACCATTTAATACAGTTCCTCATGTTGTGGTGACCCCCAACCATAAAATGATTTGGCTGCCACTTCCTGGCTGTAATTTTGCTGCTGTTATGAATAATAAAGGAACTATCTGATATGCAGGATATCTGATTCACAACCCCTGTGAGAGTTGTGCCCCACAGGTTGAGAACCATAGTTCTAAGGAGTCTGTAGTGGTCTCCCGCTGAGCATTGTCTCCTGCCATTTTCAGCCAGCTCTCTTTTCCTCCCCAGACCCACAAAACTTTGGGGTCTTTTTTCTGACTCTGTACTGTCCCTTCTCAAATCTTCTTTGATATTCTATTTTTTTTTTTTTTTTTGCTTACCTCCATCTTCTTTCACTTAGCATAATGTTCCTGAAAATTACCTGTGTTGGTGTAAGCACCAGTAGTTTATTTATGTAAAACAGATATAGAATATTAATTTGAATTTATATTCTGTATCATTATTCATCATTAGGAAACCTACAGCAGACTGCGCTAGTTTGCTCCTGGTTTCTGGGGAGATGTGCTCACAAACTCCCATCATTAAGTGTTTGCTCTCCACCCTGGCATCTCTTCTCTGGCTTGGAGCAACTCAGACTCAGTGGCCGGGGCAGAGAGGCCCAGTGCGCTGTCTTGGTAATCAGGAGCGGTAAAGTCACATGTGGACCTGGCCAGGCTCCAGCAATGCTCTGGCTAAATACTAAAAAGTGGCAGCTATGTCTCTTTATGAAAATGGCATTCTCTTCTTTGCTTCCTGATGATCGGTGTCATTTAGGGACCCCTGAGGACAGATGGTGGTCTGTACTAGAACTTGGTGACACCCACAGAGCCAGCACAGATACTCTACCTCAGCAGCAGCTACACAACTAAAGGTCATTCTGGAAGCTACTCGAGATGTATCTAGAGTGGCCTCTGCTATGATTGTTGAGTCTCGTGTTCAAGGTCTCTCCTGTGGGCTCGGCCCAGGGCCAAGTGTGCAGAGCATCCTGGTCCTTGTTCCTGACAGGAAAATACAAGCCTCCCTGCCCTATGTGAGCTCTTGGAGCTGGTGTTTCAAGCAGTTCCTCCTCTGCAAATAGCTTTTATTCTGACTATAGCTTTTGTCCTATGTAAGACAAGACTGAAGTTCGGTCCAGGAACCTTGGACCTCTGTGTAGATTTCACAAATGCTTCTCTTTACAGGGCCCCTCTTCCTCTCTTTCATTATTCTTCCCACATATTCTACACATTTCAGCAGCCTTGCCTTGCTTCTCTCCGATGGACTTTACCAGACTGAACATCCTCCGATACCACAGCATAAAATGCATCCACTTTTCAGGGTCAAGAGCCTATTACCAACTCTTCTTATTTGGGCCTACTCTTGGATCACAGAGACACAGTGTTTACACACCTACGCCTCAAAGAGGTAGTTTTGTTTCTCATATATTGCATGTGATTTGAATTGTTTGATTGTTGTTGTTGTTGTTTAACATTTACTCGTGACTGTTATTTCTTGCCAAGGTTTGTCTTTATTACCTCTGTATGTTGTCTCTCATCTTTAAAGCTAATGGCAGCTACCTTGAAGCCAGAAGCCTTGACCTCTCTGGTCCTGGGTGAGATGCTGTTGCTTGGCTGGGAAGCCTAAACACAATGCTATCGAGAAGAAGTTGTGGCCAAAAGTTCATCTTCTATAAGAAGACTTCTTTGAAAAAAGGCTTTGTATACCTTGAACTAATCCAACTAATAGAATGCTGCTGAAATATTTTTTAAGTCATTAGATGGCCACCACTAACTAACAAAACAGGCTCACTTAAAATCTCCAATTTTTCTTGATACTTGTGTGTTTCGTCACCATGTTTCATCAATCTTCCTAAATGTCACAAGTGAAATTATTACCTATCAACTGCCTGGGAGCATCTTGAGACTCCCAGACAGAAACTGTGGCTAAGCCAGGAGAAGCGCCTCAAGGCCCAGCTTTGGGGTTTTCAGCTTTGCCCACAGCAGTGAGTGGTGGCAGCAAACAGGCAGGAGCAGCAGCAGATGGTGCCTTCCAGTTAAAGCATGTCTTAGGCATTGTGCTCCCTCGTTCTGTAAGTGGTGCAGGTACTGTTTAAACTTGGATTTCTCCACCTATGGTTATTGAAAGTTTCATTGAGTATGGTAGTCTGGGTTGACATCTGTGCTCTCTTAGTGTCTGCCTGACATCTGTCCAGGCCCTTCCGGCTTTCGTAGTCTCTGTTGAGAAGTCACTGTGATTCTGATAGGTCTGCCTTTATATATGACTTGGCATTTTTCCCTTGCAGCTTTTAATATTATTTCTTTGTTCTGTACCTTTAGTGTTTTGATTATTATGTGACAGGAGGATTTTCTTTTCTGGTCCATTTGGTATTCTGTAGGTTTCTTATATGTTTATAAGCATTCCTTTCTTCAGGTTGGAGAAGTTTTCTTCTATGATTTTGTTGAAAGTATTTTCTGGACATTAGCGTCTTCTTCTATTCCTATTATTCTTAGGTATAGTCTTTTTATATTGTCCCAGATTTTTTGGATGTTTTGTGTCAGGAACTTTTTAGATGTAAGGAGTCAACATTTCTTAGCAGTTGGCAGCAGCTGGTGGTTTAGCTCCTGGTCAGGTCTAGGTGTTGAAATTCCTCAGCCTTTGACAACAGCCAGTGGTACAATGGACTAGGGTGTCTGAGACCCTTAGCCCCAGAGGTTTCACAGATCTCTGGAGCTCTTCCAGACACCATAGCCTGCCCTGTTGCTTCTTTCTTCCTGTTATGAGCTCAACCCATATTACTACAAGTGGGCAAGGAAAGGCAGTTGGAGAGGAGCCTTTTGTGGGTTCTAATGTTGCAATGCCAAGAAAGACAAAACAGGAAAGGGTCTTCCAGCTGACCCATTGAGTGAGCCTGAACAACTATTATGTAGCCAAAGAAAGGATGTTTAGACAAGGTATGAACACCACACATGCAAATGAAGGTTTGTGTTTGCACTGGTCTCAGCATTGCTTGTTTAGTGCCAATCACAATAGCACCTCTGTTAAGCTACCAGGGTAAGTGCAAAGATTTCTGACCTAGGTAGAAATAGGTTTAGGGACATCTACAGTTTACTGAAGTTTGTGGTAGCAGAATGTCTACTACAAAACCGTAAAACACCTCGGCTAGGGGCTGTACCTTCAGAAGATGGGAATCCACTAGAGTAATCAAGTGGCTTTCTTATGCATGGTGTCTGTGGAGGACCAGCACCAGCAGTCCAGCTGCCTGGCTGATAGACTTTTTGCTTGGACAGCTAGGTTAGGAAGACAATCCAACAGCTGTGAACCAGGTGTCTAATTGTCTTACCCCCAAGATCTGTGATCAATTTTAGGTAGTGAACATCAGGAATACTACTAATAACACTAACAGTAATTTTTAACCAGTTGTCAGCAGAGCTTTAACAGTGCTTAATTCATGCCCCATGCCCAAAGAGAGGTGGAACCCTACTGTCTCAAAGCTATCACAAAAGAATTGATGTTTTCTTTGATGTTTCCATTGAGAAAGACTACACAGAACCTTCAGAGAGAAAGCATGTCATTAGATGGAAACTCTGCCTTCACTTTTTGGAGATATTACTATTTACACTTGACTGTTGGCTTTATGCCTCTCAAAGTACAGCATAGCTTTTTATTTTTTCTGGAAACCCATCCCCTGTGATTTTCATGGTAAAACGCCTGGTCCCAGAGTCAGCCAAATTTCCACTCAAACCTTGGACTTGCCCATCACTTCCTGTTGAAAGGGCTGGTTCACCTCTCTGAGCCTAGTGGGAAAGGGTGCATATTCACAACACTCATCCTTTTCTGTCTGTGTCACCCAGGGTCAACATCTCTCAAAAGTTCCTTATCCTTGGGTATGTCTCCTCTTGTTTCATAGGCTTCTTCTACAGTGAACAAACATTCAGATCTCCTATTTATAGAAAACAAAGGCTAGAAATAGGTTTCCTTCTGCTTATGCTTTTCTGGAGCCCAGATTCATTCCCTCCCCTTCCAGTTGCCATCTTTCTTGAAGTCATAAATCACCATGTGTATTAAGCAAAGGCCTTCTGTGGGCTCTTCTCAGTGTCTGCACCTTGAGATTCTATCCTGTAATGTGAATATTAACATATTGCCAAGGCCTTTCTCCAAATTCCTGATAGTGTATCTGAAAATGGAGGCCCTAGTCAACTCTTTCTCTAGCCTCCCTAGACCCTTGTGTTGGCTTTTCTCCAGATTCTCTGTTATATCAAAAGTGAGTGTTCTTGATCACAGAAATGTTAACAGGTGCACCTTTTGTAAAGTAGATTATGCACCTATCATTTTGTCTTTTTTTACATTGTTTCAACCTGAGACTAGATAGCTTAGGGACCTGTGGTAAAATCAAGTAATGATTGTTAAAAAAAAAAAAGAAAAATGTACTGATAAAATGACTACTAATGATATTTTGCTAAACTCATGATCATTGCCTTGTTCAGCCATCATCAGAGAAACTTCCTCCAGCAGCAGATAGAAACAAATTTAGAGACCCACAGTCAGACATTATACAGAGAGTGAGTCTGTGAAACCCCTAGCCCCAAATGGGATGTCTTCATCAAATCACTTCCCTCAGAGCTCATGGAACCCTGTGAAAGAGTTGGCAGAAAGAAGGTAAGAATGGGGGGGGGTGAGGATAGCAAGAAAGCAAAGCGCCTCTGTAAAGGAATTCTCATCCAACAACATGGCTGCTCTGATTACATCCAAAAGCCTTCTAGTTCTGTGTAATATGTCTGGAATGTAGATGCACCCTTAGTATGCTCTTTTAATCCCAAACAATGACAATAAAGTTAGTTGGTAGAAGGAAGCACCCATGTTTGAAAGTAATGTCTAATTGAGAGGCAGACAACGTGATGAATAAGAGAAAAAATAGGATATACCCAATTCTCACAAGAAGAGAGAGAAAATAGAAGCTACTAGGAAGAGCAGAGAGAGAGAGAGAAAGAGAGAGAGAGAGCAAGCAGTTTTACTGGTACAGTTTTACAAAGACAGGTTGCAGAGAGTGAGAACTTGTTAGACACAGGTGAAAACAGAATGAGACAAAGAGTAAGAAGGAACCAGAAGATTAGAACATATTGCTAAAGTTAGTATGAGGTGAAGCAAAGTAATTCAGTCAGAAGTCAAGAGAAGCCAGTTTGAATCAGTCAGCTTGGAGAGGAGTTTTGAGCCAAACAGCCGAGTTGAACCAGACAGCAAGAGTTCAGAAACAGCTAGAAAGGGTGAGCTTATTCAGCAATAAGTCTCAGACACTGAAAACATTCTAGACCTAGATTAGATTGTATGTAAGTTAGAAGCTTTCAGGACTAGGCCTAGGTTAGCTGTAAGCCTTGGAGACAACAATTCAATCAGACAAATAAAAGTTAGTTTTATAACCCTCTAAATCAACATGAGCAAAGGTCATATAAACTCACAGAGACTGAAACAGCAGGCACAGGACCTACACGGGTCTGCACAAGGTCCTCCGCATTTATATTATGGTTTCTATATATTACAGGATTCCTGAGTGTGCAAACAAACAGGTCTCTGATTTACTTGGGCTCTTTTCCTTCTGTTAGTTTGTCTTGTACAACTTGAATGTGATAGTTTTTATGTATTTTACTATATTTTGTGTTTTTTTAATGAATGAAGGGATAAATGAATTAAAACCTTGCCACCAGGGTAAAGTTTAACAACTGACCTCTCATGTATACCTGCTGTGAGAGGGAAAATTGTCTTTCTTCAACTACTCCAGTGTATGCCCCAGGTTTGGGAGCAGTTGATAAACATAATATACTCCAGAGCTCTTTTGTGTGCTTTTAGTTGGTTACAGCTTGGGGGTGTGTTTTCTTTTTGTTTTATTTTGTTTTCTTGGGTTTGGGAGGGAGGTTGTTATATTGAATATATTTTTTAAGAACTTCAGCTTGGGTGCATAGGGAGTGGGAGAGGATCTGGAAGGACTTGGGGGATGAAAAAATATGATAAAATACATTTAAATTTGAAACTTGTTTTAAATAATAAAAAACAAAAGAAAAATCTGTTGATATGATAGTAACAACCTCTTTTAGTTGCATATCATGCCATCCAGCTCATGTTGGGATACCCACTTTCTTCCTAGTGTAAGACATAGCAGATGAGACTGAACTTGGGTCTATTTAAATCATTATGTATGTGTTTAGTCTGGCCCTTGCAAAGTCTAGACTTCTATGGTGGTTTGAATGAGGATGGCTCCAAAGATTTGAATGCTTGGGAGTGGTACTATTTGAAAGTATTAGGAGGTATGGCTTTATTAGAAGAAGTGTGTCACTGGGGATGGACTTTGAGATTTTAAAAGCCTATGGCAAGCCTAGAGTCTCTCTCCCTGCTGCCTGAGGATCCAGATATTAACCTCTCAGCTACTTTTCTAGCACCATGTTTACTTACATGCCATGATGACAATGGACTAAATCTCTGAAACTGTAAGCAAACCCCAACTGAATGTTTTTTATAAGAAAAAATAATAAAATTTATTTTCAACCCAATCAATCAATCGATCAATCAAGAAATAAATTGATGGAAACACCAGAGAAGTAGGTTAAAGTGAAGGGAAGAAATATCACTGATAGGCCTCAGGCGATACCTGATAGCACTTTTAGTCTTTTGGTTGGTTGAAAATAGTGTTTTGCTACTACATTCCAAAAGTTTTTATAATCTGTCTATCAGCATGTTATATCTGACACAGAAGAGGTAGGGCAAGAGATTTCACCTAGGGGGCTAAAGATCACCCAAGAATCATTAGGCTCTAGGCCTGAAACGTTCCATCCGCTCTATGGGCATCTAAGTTTCCACGAGCCTTTGTAGAAACAGCTTATTTCCCAAGAATTCTCAGGGCAAGAGGAACTGGGTGTCTATGTTCCACAGCACCCCACCCATCCTTTCCCAGTCACTCAGAGGACTGCCTCCCTCACTTGTGGGGCTCAGGATGTTGGTTACGTCTCATCCCTACTAGGATATGGGGAAAGCCACATCGTTTACAAGGAGAATTTTTTCAGAGATGGCACAGCGTTCATACTACCTGAACTGTCAGATGATAATATGAGAATTGATACAATATCACTAGACCAGAGTCTAATGATATCCTCAACTGCCTGTGCTCTCAAAAAGAAAGTAGCAGTATATGTGCATGTGTGTGAGAGAAAGAGAGAGAAAGTGTGTGTGTGTGAGAGAATGTGAGTGTGTGTGTGTATGTGTGTGTGAAGAGAGTGTGTGTGAGAGGGTGTTTATGAGAGGATGTATGTGTGAGAGAAAAAGAGAGAGAGTTGGGGTAGGCTCTTTCAAAGCAGATGGCTTTGAAATCACCTCCTGTTGGCCCTGAAGTAGTCAGAGGGCAGCAGCTTCCTATTGCCACTGGTTCTGTTTGTACTGTTATCACGTGGTATGACTTCAATACTGACAGCACAGTTGGTCTGAACTTAAATGACTAAGTGGCTTCAGTGCCTTGTCATCTAAGTGAGACAGGTTTATCTAAGAGGATAAATGCTGGAAGTCAAAGGCAGTTGCCTGTTCCAATCGTGTTTCTCCTCCTGTTACTTTCACTCCTCTCCACCCTTGTTAGCCTGCAGTTTGGGAGGTAAGGCACGAGACCTAGAAGAAAGTAAGGCCCTGGAAGAAATGAAGGGGGCCGGTTTGCTGGATTTCAAGGAGAGTGTTCTCAGGGTAAAATGGAAAGGTACTCTCAAAGAAGAAGTTAAATGTTTTGGTACAATAGCATAGCTCAAGGCTACTCTGGTCACATCAGAGCAGAGTTAGAGCCCTCTCATAGAGGGGGTTTCCAGGGGTGGAAGGGTGAAGCCATGAATGTTCATGGGATATAACATTTGGACCCAACTGTGTAGCTGAAGTCCTATAAAACTACACTGTGATGACTCACTCTTATCACCTAGTGATACTTCAATGGTGATAACAGGTCCATAGCTCATGAGGGCCTCCTGAGCAGTGACGCTGAGGTCAAGCCTGCTGCTCAGCAGCCACAGAGCAGCGCAAGGCCCTTCCACGTACGGCGTGATGGTGGCAAGCAGCGGTAGCTGGGCTGTATGTTTAGAATACTCCCTTTGGTTGTACACTACCTCCCTCCCTCCAAGACACACCCCCAGCAGCCATCAGGAAATGCCCCAGCTGCTGTACTGGCTGCTCCATTGGCCTTGAACACTCAAGCCTTGCACCTCCCGGTCTCCATCAGGTTTGGGCAGCTTGTATTTGTACATTCAGGAAACTGACTTGTCTATGCCAAGTTGATCCTTAGAAGTGGTTCGTTGGGAGGCTTTGTTCTATGTGTCCTGCCACAGCTTTTGAAGTTCAAGACATCATCGTAGAAAACTCATTGAATTGCATGCTTTAAGGGATGGATTCTGTGTGAGTGGATTGTACGCCAATATAGCTGATTTTTTCTTTTCTTTTTTTTTTTTTTTTTTTACAATTTATTCATTATACATCCGGATTGAAGCCCTTTCCCTCAACTCCCCCAGTCCAATTCTCCCTCCCTCTTCCCCTGGTCCACTGAAAGGGTGGGTTCTTCTCCTCTGCCATCTGCCCACAGCTTATCAAGTCTCATCAGGACAGACACCAGAAGGGGTGGAGGATAGGGAACAGGCTGGAAGCCTGCTATAGAGGGTCCTCTAAAAGGCTCTGCCCAGCAGGGGATCGGAGCAGATGCTGAGACTCACAGCCAAACTTTGGGCAGAGTACAGGGAGTCTTATGGAAGAAGGGGGGTGGGTAGGATAGGAGGACATGGAATGGGAACCCAAGAAGGAGACCAAAAACAAAACAAAACAACTGAGCCCATTTGGTCCTGCAATGACTGATGCACCATCCAAGGACCATGAGAGGACCTAGACCCCCTGCTCAGATTTAGCCCATAGGCAGCTCAGTCTCCATGTGGGTCCCCAAGTAAGAGGAGCAGGGGCTGCTTTTGTCATGAACTCGTTTGCCTGCTTTTTGATCACTTGCCCCTAGCGATGCAGCCTTACTAGGCCGTGGAGGAAGAGGATTCAGGCAGTCCCAATGAGACTTGAAAAGCTGATTTCTTACAGAAAGCCTACAGAGTAAGGGGAGCGAAATATTTAAGAAAAAAGAAATAAGATACTTTTCCAGACCAGGAATTAATGACTAATACAATTTACAGAATAAGAGGAATTTACAAATGTTTCCACTTTAAGAGAAAGAAATGTATGGAGTCACAGGCATGTCTCAGAAAATGAGACATGGGGACAGTTTAGAGCCAACGGCCTTGCAGGAGGCGGAGGCTGAGGGAAGGGACAAAGGATTCTTCTAGTTTTACTTTTTCCCTTTTCAGTTGTGTACATGCATTCGTGGGGTGCAGACACATGGGTGCATGTGTGCATCTGTGCATCTGTGTGCCCGTGTGTACACATGTGTTTGTACATGTGTGTGGTTCTTGTGCAGGTGGAGGCCCAAAGTTAATGCTGGGAATCACCCTCTATTGCTTTTCTCTCCAGGTTACTCATGGAGGCGTGGCCTTTTGATCAAACCCTGAGCCCCGGCTTGTTCTGGGACCCCCGTCTCTGCCTTCAGAACCTGGATTAACAGGCAGGTGGCACACCCACTTGGTATGTACATGGTTTTTCTGGGGGTTCAAGCTATGGTCCTCATACTTGTGCTGCAAGAGGCAAGCCATTTAACCCACCAGGCTACCTTCCAGCCCTCTTATGTTTTGGGGTTGGTTACGCTTTTTTTTTTAATTATTATTTTATTTTTTTTTGTATTTGGTTGGTTGGTTTTTTTATTTCTATTTTTCCCTGTCATGGAGTCTCACTGTGTCACCTAGCCCAAACTGGAACACATAACATAGCTGAGATTATCTGTGGACTCCTGATCTTCTGTCCCCATCTCTTATGGGGTACAGTGTGACATTTTTATATTCTCCAAGCCAAGATGAGATTAAGCTGCTTAGATGTCTCATCTCAAATGCTGAACATTTTTGTAGTGGGATAATTCAAACTCTGCTAACTATATTGAGACATACAACACAGCATTTAATCACATACAATGATCCAGAACACCAGAACTTTCCGCTAAAATTTCTTGCGTACTGATTAAGCTTTCCATATGTCCTTGAGTAAAAACAGCCTCCCTTGTACTTGAATGAAATCACCTCCTTCACATTCAACAGAGAAAACTGTTTTCTTTGTGTGTGTCCATCAACAAATGAATGGATACACAAAATGCGGCTTTTACACACAATGGAATATCATTAAGTGTTCAGAAGGGTGAAATCCTGTCCTTTGTGGCAATGTGGACAGATGGCAGGGTGTTAGGCCAAGAGCTGCTCCCCTTCAGCCACTGACAAGCAGGGACACTGCATCTTGAGATGCTAGAGGCCTCCTTTTCTTATGCTCTTCCCCAGGACTAATGCGTCTGCACTGTTCTCTTTGGTAATTAGCCACACTGCACTCACGCAGGACAGGTTTCAGGAAACGTTTTTAGCAGAAACAGACATTCTCTCAAACTACTCCCTGTTCTGTTTCATCCCCACATTCTTTATGCACACCCATTGCCTTGATTTGTCATTTTCCTTCTGACAAATCCTCCCCAACAGTCCTATCGGTACTCAGAACACAAGAACTACGGTCCCTGGGTTACAGGCCAAGGAGAAATTACGTTCTTCACACGCATCACTTAGCAGCCTCATGCCTGCAGTACTTGGCAGGAGCCTGACACTCTCTGGACAATCTTGTGGTTCAGCTGAACTGCATTATTCTACCTGTCTATTGCCTTCAGACATTAAAATACCTTTGAACATTAAAGGATTATAAACTATGATATTTTGGAAAACTTTTCAATTTCTTGTCCTCCCAATTCCCCCAACTCAACACCAGCAGAAGAAGAAAGATTGGAAGGTGGAAGACAAAGGGACAATAGGGATGGAGAGAAGAAAGTAGGATTAGCTATGTCTTTAATTGCTTTGACAGAATTACCTGACAGAAGCAGCTTAAAGGTTTTACTGAGGCTCACAGTCGGAGGGCACAGTCCACCGGTATAGGGAAGGCATGGCAGGGAGAGCATGAGGCATGTGCTTTTGGTGCATTCACAGCCAAGGGGCAGAGACACATGGATGCTGGTAGTCAGGCATCTTCCTTCCTTTTCTTGTTTTACTCCAACCAGGGACCCCAGTGCCTGGGATGGTGCTGCATTCAGGATGGCCATCCCTTCCCCTCCTCTGGCAGTCTCTTCGGACACACTCTCCTAAACATTTCCAGAGCTGTGTTTGCTAAGTGACTGCAAACCCAGTAAAGCTGACAATGAAGGCTAATCATCACAGGCTGGAAACAGAAGAGGAGAAATTAAGGGAAGGGAGAAGAAGGTAGGGAGAGGAGGTCAGAAGAGAAGGGAAGGGACTGGACAGAAAAGAAGGAGAGGGAAGAGGAATGGGAAAGGCAAGGATGGAGAGGATGAACTTACTGGGATAAAATGGCAGTGGTTCAGTGAGCAATAGAGTACACCAACACCATAAATCACTTGTGAACCCAGAACCAAAGAACAAAGCAGTTGTCTATGCCCGCCAACCTGCAGCTCACATGCAAGCCTTACAAACAAATGGGAGAACTGATCCATGTTCACATGGCAGTGGTTCATGTTATACCAGTGCCCAGTATGTCCCAAAGCTGACCTTGTCTCTCATCTTCCAAGAAAGTGTAGAAACATAGGGCATGCCTCTTTGCCAGTGCAGTGCCGGCTGAGGCTCAGCCTTGCCTAGCCAGCAAGGACACGCAGACCGTATTCCTGAGTGCTCAGCTGTGATGCATAGTGGCAGCTCCTGCACTGCCTCTGCCAAGAGAAGGTTCATAAAGGCAACCAACCTGCACATTTTCCTGCCTTATCGCCAGCTGTTTTCCATGTTCTCAGCATTTGGAATCAGACTTCTCGGCTCTGGCCTCACGCCACTTTTTCTGTCAATATGGCTGTGCCTCTGCAATGAACCCAAGCCCCATATTCCATCATACTCCACCCATGGAAGAATTTCTTGGATGTAGGCAAGATGATTTCAATGTCTATATCACTCCTGCAATGAAGGGGGAGTAGCTGAGAACATTTTCAGATGATGAGAGAAAAACACACCTTTTCCCTCATTGTCTCCCAGAAGACTGCCTGTCTTGAGAGCTGTGGGGTTTATTGGTATGGCTTCCTTTATGTTTAGAAATGGTCCCAAATGACAGGATGGCAAGGCACGCATCTGGGCTCTATTCACATCCTGGGACCTCTGCGAGAGAAAGTGAAATCTGCAAGTGAACATCTTAGGTTTCCCCACAAACTCATTTCCTAGAACAAGCATAACATGGCCACGCGCACCTGGTGACTTAAATTAATAGAACTTTATTCTTCCATCCAGATGAGGGCAATGGTCGTGTTACTTTTGTACTAGGGGGCAATCCTTCTTGCTGCGCCCAGCTTTGGAGACTGTAGATCTGCATGGCTTACACCCACGTCTTCCCTACACCTGCCTCTCCTCACTCGTATTTCTCTCTGTGCCTGTTTCCTCTTTGTGTCTCTTTTAAGGTCCTTTATCACGGGCTGAGATCCCCACTCTAATCACAGGCAATCTTGTTTTCAATCTTCGCCTTAATTATACCTGTCAAAGGCCCTTATTCTAAATGTGGTCACCACGATGGTTGATCCTCACTGTCAACTTCACTAGAATAGACTCACCATGGAAACACACAGGATGTTTCTGTGAGGGTATTTCCAGAGAGACTTACCTGAGGTGGGGAGAGCCACCCTGGATGTGGGCAGCCCCATCGTATGGACTGGGCATCAGGACTGAATGAAAATAAAAAATAAGTAGAGCCTAACCTGACTGTTGTCTAGGAGGCTCCAGCCAGCAGCAGATCGAGACAGATGCTGGGACTTGCAGCCAAGTGGAGCTCCAGGGGTCCTGTGGAAGTGTTGGAGAAAGATGGAAGGACCTGGAGGAGACAGGAACCTCACAAGAAGACCAATAGAGACAACTAACCCAGTCCCACGGGGGCTTATCGAGACTGAGACATCAACTAAGGAGCATGCATGGACTGGACCTAGGCTCTCTGCATGCATGTGGCCAATGGTGGCTTGTTCTTCATAGGTGGCATCTGTCAAGTAGAGGGGAGAGAGCTGTTTCTAACATGGACTTTATTCTCTGCTTTTGGATCACTTCCCCCTGGCAGCGCTGCCTTGCCTGGCCTCAGGCGGTGAGGATATGCTCAGTCCTGATGTGACTGAATGTGCTGGGAAGGGTTTATACGGGGTGGGGGTGGGGGCAGAGGCCTCTCCTTTTCTGGGGAAAAGGGAGAAAGGAAAGGGGAA
Source organism: Meriones unguiculatus (assembly GCF_030254825.1). Lineage (NCBI taxonomy): Eukaryota > Metazoa > Chordata > Mammalia > Rodentia > Muridae > Meriones > Meriones unguiculatus. The sequence goes on from NC_083357.1 coordinate 48,293,052, forward strand.
GGAAGGAGGGGAGGGGGACCTGGGAGGAGAAGAGGGCTGGGGATGTGAATAAATAAACTGAAAAGAAAAGAAGTCGAGCACCAACACTTGTCCCTGTCTCCTGAGTGTGCAAAGTGCCCAGCTGCCACCCACTGCCTTCTTCGCCATGCTGGACTATGAGCAAAATTAAACCCATCTTTCTTATTTTGCTCTTTACATACAAACTGTCATAGCAGCCACAAAAGCCTCTGAGACAGCCGTAGTCAAAAATCATTCGACGGATATTGATGAGCTGATCTTGAAGTTTATACGGAAATATTAAAGACCTGGGGCAATCGGCTCTGTAGTGAGGAACTGGAGGGCCGGGCATGGCTCAATAGCAAGTCTTGCTATAAGACTACAGCGATCAAGAGCATGTGGTACTGGTAAACAATAAGACAAACAGAGCAACCCAACACAATAGAGAGGCCATAAATGTACACGCATAAGTAAGATTAGCTAACTGGTCTCTGACAAAGGAGCAGAGGAATGGAGACAAGGTAGTTGTACCAACAGGTAACCACAGGACCACTGTACATCTATAAACAACAACAGCAAAACAGATTGTGCTTGCCACATAAATTTATTTAAGATGGATAACAGACCAAACTATAAATTGTAAAGCTCTAAGACTCATAGTTACTAAGAGGGAAATTACCTGTTCTTGGACATGAGACATGAGACATGAGACATGAGAAAAGAATTGATGAAGTGTAACATATTAGAACTAACTTTTATGGTTTGCAAAAGATGCTACCAAGAGAATGGAAATATGAATACCAGCCTGGAGAGGACATTTACAAAAGAATCATTAAATAGAGGGCCATTATCTGAATTATGCAAAGAACTCTTTGTGTGTGTATGTTGATGTGGGTTCATCTGTGTAGATGTCAGTCTTTCTAGATCACGCTCTATTGTACACATTGAGGCAGAGTCACTCTTTAACCCAGAAGCTCACCACCTGTCCAGTCCCCCATGTGCTATGTTAGGACACAGGCCAGTCATCATAATCATTTGATCTTTATGTGGGTTCTAACGATCAGAATTCTATTTCTCCTTCTTACACAGAAATACTTTACCTGCTGAACCATCTTTTCAGCCCCTAAAATATGCAAAGAACTCAGCACCAAGAAATCAGAAACTGTAATGGAAGTATGAGTCAGAGTCTGTAACAAACTCATTGCCAACAGTAGTCTTCAAGATCAGATAGCCTCTCTCCTGGACTGCAGCAGTGGGTAATCTTATTTGTCAACCTGACCCGTTTAGGATGACAGGGCCTCAAAGACTTTGTCCATTGGATTGACCAATGAACATGCCTGTGAAGCATTTACTTGATTGCTAATTTATTAGGAGAGCCCAGTCACCTGTGGGTAGCGCTATTCCTAGGAAGGCAGGCCTGGGTTAAAGAAAGGTAGCTGAGCATGATCCTGGGAGCAAGCCAGTAAGAAGTCATTCAGTGTTTCTGATTCAGATTCCTGACCTGTATGAGTTCTTTCTCTGCATGTGTTTCTAACCTAACTGTAATCAATAATAAACTATAACCAGTAAGATAAATTAAACTGTTACCTTGTCAAGCCACTCAAGTTGTGACAGTAATAGAAAACACTCTAGGACAACTGTCAAGAGAACTATTAGGTTTTGTAAAATTAAAATGCGTGTCAGGCTAAATATTTATTATTTTTGCCCTATAGTTATCACGATGGTATTATTTAACCAGCTATCACAATCAAATAAAACACAGACACCTGTTAGATTTTAAAACTGCTTTAAAACACCTTGGACTGGGCAGATGATCCCATCTATGCTGTCTCAATAACCTCACTATCCACCTCCCAGTCTCCATCCAATGCCATCCTCCTTAACCTTCTTTTTCTGGGCTACCTTCCATCCAAAATCTTCTGAATATTTGCTTATATTTGGTGTTTTTGCCATCCACCCATCCTTGGAGTTCTTCCTCCTGGCCCATGTGCTTCTTCTCCACACTAACTCATTTTGGCATCCTCCTTACTTCTCTCTTTTGTCCATGTTTGTTTCCCATGATTCTCCTGCTCCCAAGGCCAGGAACCTTAGCCATGGCTACCCCATTCTGCCCTGCCCAGGTTTTAGGCCTTTAATCAGCCAATCAGGTATAATGTCTTAGGCAGGTTTACATAACAAGGGTAGGTTTATCCAGGCAGTAACCAGATCTTGAGGGCCAGTAATTAGCATCAAAATACAAGCATCAGATCAACGCCTAACAGGACACTGTGCAACATAATCCTTCTAGGTGCATGTTGTTAAATATTTGTTAAAACTTATGTGCACAACAGTGTAAACTGTAAACTTGATGCAATGATTTATAACAATGGAACTATGGTGATGGCTCTCAAGGCTGAGAGGTCAGGGTATACAGAGGAGTTCTCTACTTTCCATTAAGCTTTCCTGTGAAGGAAAAAATGAAAACTGATCTAAAAAGTAAAGTTTATTGATCTAAAATTTTCTATTAGTGGAAGCAGAATCAAAGATGCTCTCTCAATAACAATGAAATGAATGTCAAATGAAAGCATCCCCTTATGCACATCGTAGTTAAATAGCTGTCAATCAAAGCACTGCCAGAATTGGCTACAGTGTGAGAACTATGGGGACAAAATGGCATTGACTGTCCTTAAAGAAGACAGTGTAGAGATTTTAAACTCCATTAAAGTATGTTTTACTTAAAATGCTATACATACACACAGTGATACTGAAGATGTTTGCAAAACGGAGTACATGGAAAAGAAAAGAGGAGATTCCCTTCTGACTCATATATAAAGGGGTATGTTTTGCTCAACTAAACGTTGAACAAAACAAACCCTTTTGAAATGCTTAAATTTAACTATTAATATAAATAAAAACGTGGAATAGACTTAGCACATAGCTAAACAAGATATAAATAAAATATGCATTTAGTGACAGAACTTAAACTCAACAACAAGGAAGATAGGAGACACACCACCTAAGGACATGTTACAATATTCATGATTCCTTTTAAATAGTAAGACACAAGCTATACATAAAACATAAATGCAATGTTATAATGTATATGTATGCATGCTGCTCAGTACTTTTTGTCACTTTGACACAAGCCAGAGTCATCTGTGAGGAGAGAACCTCAATTAAGAGGTTGTAGTGGCACATCTCTTTAATCCCAGCACAGGTAGTCAGATCTCTGATTTCAAGGCCAGCCTGGTCTACAGAGCAAGTTCCAGAACAGCCAGGGCTGCACAGAGAAACCTAATAAACAGAAAAAAGGAAAGACAGGCAGAAAGAAAAAAAGAGAAAGGATTGGCCTGTGGACATACCTGTGGGACATTTTTTTAAATTAGTGATTGACGGGGGAGGGCCCAGCCTAATGTGTGTGAGGCCACCCCTGGGATGAGGTCCTGGTTCTGATAAGAAAGCAGGCTGAGCAAGCTATGGGGAGCAAGCCAGGAAGCAGCGCTCCTTCATGGCCTCTGCTTCAGTTCCTGCCTCCTCCATTTTGGTCCTTTAGTTCCTGTTCTTACTTCCTTTGATGATGAACTATTATGTAGCAACTTAAGCCAAATAAACTCTTTCCCTCCCAAGTTGCTTTGATCATGGTGTCTCACCACAGCAATAGTAACCCTAAGTAAAACGTCTGGCAAGACAGAACCTCAAGTGAGAAAATGCTTCCATCAGATTGGATTTCAGGCAAGTTTACAGCACAGTTTTGTAATTAATGATTGCTATGGGAGGGCTTGTCTCACTGTGGACAGTGCCACCCCTGGAGAGGTGAACAGAGCTGTATAAGAAAGCGAGCTGAATAATCCAGGAAAAGAAGCAAGAAAGCAGCATTCCTCCATAAACTCTGTTTCAGTTTCTGCCTCCACATTCCTGTTGAGTTCCTGCTCTGACTTCCATTCATAAGATGAGCTGTGAGCTCAAATAAACCCTTTTCTTTCTAAGTTGTTTTTCATTGAAGTGTTTTATCACAGCAATAGAAAGAAAATTAGAACAGTTTGGTGGTTTGAATCAGAAACAGTCCCATAGCTTCACATATCTGAATGATTAGTTCACAGTTGGTGGAACTGTTTAAGAAGGATTGGGAGGTGTGGACTTGTTGGAGTAGGTGTGTCACTAGGGGTGGGCTTTGAGGTTTAAAAAGTCCACACCAATCCCCGGTTATGTAGCAGGAGAGCTGCTGTGTTCTCTCTTTCCTTTCTGACCCAATGCCCAACAAATCACAAAGACCTTCTCCCCTAATCTTTCTTCTCTTAATTCATCACATTGTCCCGGCCTCTGACACCAGGAGGCACTGGGAACACACCAATAGCTCAGAAAAGTAAAACAGGTAAGCTAACTAGAGACCTTCACCATTCATTCCTCACCTCCAAATCCATCACCCAGTCTTTCCCTGGCTCTGCAACAGAACACCCATGGCAGCCTTCTGTTCCCCCTGCTTCCTTCTCCTGTGCATCCCCTGTAATTTCCCTCCCTTCACCTCATTGCTCTGTATCATTTCCCACTCACAGCAGGTGCCTCCTGCTAACCCAATGGTTGCTCCTCCTAGGACAACAAGTAGACTGAAGGTAGGACCACACTTCTACTGCTCCTGAAAGCCAATAGCCTGAGTTTCATCCCCAGCCCTGTGGCAGGAAATCTGCTGTAGTCTCCCTTTCTTCTCTGACCCCATGCCTAAGGAATCACAAAGACCATCTTCTCCTTCTCCAAACCTTCCTCCCCCAACTCATCCAAATTACCCAGCCACCAACACCAGAAGGCATTACTCCCTGTGAACACAGTAGCTAAGAAGGCCAGGAAAACAGGCAACACACAGCTATCATACTCTCCAAAAATCCAGACAGAGAACAGAAACCAAGGAACAAAGCATCCACCCAACAACGACTCCAGAAATCAGCAACTAGGCCTAGACACAAGTGTGAAAATAGCCAAGGCAATATGTCTCTGCTGGAGCCCAGCTATCCTACCACAGCAGGCCCTGAGTATTCCAACACAGCGGCAGCATGAGTAAAAGGACCTTAAAACCAACTACAGGAAGATGTTAGAGGTCATTAAAAAGAAAATGGGTAAACTCCTTAAAGAAATCCAGGAAAACAAAGAAAAAAATTGGAGAAAATTAATAAATTCTTTAAAGATATCAAAAATACAAATAGTTGAAGGAAATGAATAAAACTGTTTAAAACTTTAAAATGAATATAGATGCAATAAAGAAAACACAAACTAAGGGAACTCTGGAAATGAAAAATTTAGGAATTAAGAATGACTAGTGAGTCGAGCTTCACCAACAGAATGCAAGAGGCGAAAAAGAGAACATCAGATGTTGAGGATATGAGAGCAGAAATGGATACAACCAAAGCAAATGTTAAATGTAAGAACTTCCTGACACAAAACTTTCAGGGAATCTGAGACACTACTGAAAAGACCAAATTTAAAAATATAGGAATAGAAGGAGAGGAATACCAGCTCAAAGGCCCAGAAAATATTTTCAATAAAATCAAAGAAGAAAAAAATTCTAACTTAAAGAAGGAGATGCTTATAAAAATACAAGAAGCGTACAGAACACAAATAGATTGGACCAGAGAAGAAAGTACTCACTGCATAATAATCAAAACACTAAGCATACATAAGAAAGAAATAATACTAAAACTGCCAAGAGAAAAAGAGCAAGTAACATATAAAGGCAGACCTATCAGAATTGCTCCTGACTTGAAGGTTTTAGACACTAAAACCCAGAAGTTCCAAGACCACAGATGTCAGGCAGCAAGCACAGGGCCTAAATGAGTCTGCACCAGCTCCTCTGTATATATGTTAAAGCTATTAGCTTAGTATTTTTATGGAACTCCTGGGAGTGAAAGGACAGGCTCTTTTATCTGTTCTTGGAACTCTTTTTCCTTCTGTTGGGGTGCCTTGTCCAACTTTGATATGACAGTTTGTGCTTCAACTTAGTATATTTTATTTTGTCATGCTTGGTCATTATCTCTTAAAAACCTGTTCTCTTCTAATGAGAGACAGAAGGGGAATGGATCCGGAAGGGAGGAGAAGTGGAGAGGACCTGGGAGGAGTAGAGGAAGAGGAAACTGTAATCAGGATATATTGTATGAGAAAAGAATCTATTTTCAGTAAAAGAAAAAACAAATAAAAAAGAACTAACTATTTTTTAAAAACCCAAACCATTCCTAGTTAGTTCTCTTGTCTGTCTGTGTCTGTCTGTGTCTGTCTGTGTCTGTCTGTGTCTGTCCTCCCCCGCCTTGTGACTCTCTTGCTGTGGATCATGTATAAGCTCTCAGATACTGCTCCAGCACCATGTGTGCCTACCTGCTACCAAGCTCCATGCCATGGTGGCTATGAACTTTAACACTGTCTGGAATCATGCGCTCCAAATTAAATACTTCTATAAATTGCTTTGGTCATGGTGTTTTGTCACAGCAAGTAAAAAAGCAACTAACACAGAAAACATGTGAAACACATAATCAGACCAAGATGAAATGGTTTAAGGTTAACAAGTATTCTTGGATAATTGCTGATTATCATTCTCTCCTAAACTCATTTCTGTGTTTTCTAAATTTTCTTTAATGTTTTTAATACAATAAACACAAAAACACAAGGTTATGAACATAGATGCACCAATTTTACAATAGAATCCTGCATAGATGATTGCCACGGGCCATCGTAACTCAACAGTATGTACCTATCACTCGTAAGCCTCCGGAGCAAATAAGGAGATGTGTTGAAACCTGAGATCACCATCTCCAGCCTTGGCACAGCAGCAAACAGGAGTTAATGAGAACCATGAATCCATATGCAAGGTAGCATATGCACCAATTATTCAAAGCTGTTCTACCAAGTAGAAAGCCATAGAGGCAGTAACTGGAGCATGACTCACTGGAAGTGTTGCTCTTCCCTTCACAAAGCGAGGGTGGGAGAGCTGCTTTCGCATTACTGCAGATCCAAGAATTTCAGGTTGTTCGCCGCACTATTAGATACCAACTTGTTTATTGATTAACCTTTTTCCTTTGATTCTTCCAGTACATTCCTGAAATAGGTTTCAGCACAGACTGGGAGGTATCTTCACTTTCGCAGTAGTGGACCTCTGGCTCTTCAGGAATAGTGTAAGTAACTTCTTGTGACTGTGGAATGGCTTGCTTACCTGTGATTTTGTCTACTGGGTTTGAAGCAAAGCTCTGGCAACCTCTCATCCTCTTGCTTGCTGGTCACAACTGACACCCAGGGACTAAACTCGATGGTAAAGCTTACTCACTGACTTAAACACTTAACCCAATGCTCACCTGAAATGTCATGCCAAAACTAAATAAGTGTGCTTGCATGGAAGTCTAGCCTTGGTTAATAAAAACAATTACAATAACGTTGAAAAAACCTGTAAGAATCACCCAGATTTTTATCCCATTTTGTTTTCTCTCTCCAAGTTTCAAAAAAAGCATCCTGTGATGGCTTGAATAAAAGTGGCCTCCACGGGCTCATATTTGAAAGCTTAGTTACCAGGGAGTAGAAGTACTTAAGATTATGAGGTATGGCATTTTGGGGTGGGTGCAGCCTTGTTGGAGAAAGTGGGGTTTGGGGTTTCAAATACTCAAACCAAACCCATTGTCTTTCTCTTCCTGCCACCCCCAGATCTGGATGTAGAACTATTTTTCTGGCACCATATCTGCCTGCACACCACCATGTATCCTCTGTGCTGACAATGGACTAAATCTCTGAAACTTTAAGCAAGCCCCAGTTAAATGCTTTCCTTTATAAGAGCTGTCGTGTTCATGGTGCCTCTTCACAGCAATAAAACATTGACTAAGACAATCACTTACCCAAAACAGACCCAGCCCTGTGACATGCCACAGTCAAAGATAGATTAGAAACTTCCTTCCAACTCAGGACAGGAGCCGGCCACAGAGGGCCTCTGAAAGGCTCTCCCCTGCAGGGTATCGAGGCAGGTGCTGATACTCATAGCCAAACTTTAGATAAAGTGCAGGGAATCTTATGAAAGAAGTGGGAGATAGTAAGACCTGAAGAGGACAGGAGCTCCACAAGGACAGCAACAGATCCAAAAAGTCTGGGCACAGGGGTCTTTTCTGAAACTGACACTCCAGCCAAGGACCACTCATGGAGATAACCTAGAACTCCTGCACAGAAGTTCAATGGAAGTTCAATGTCCAAGTAGGTTCCATAGTGATGGGAACAGAGATTGTCTCTGACAGAAACTGATTGGCCTGCTCTTTGATCCCCTCCCCCTGAGGGAGGAGCAGCCTTGCCAGGCCACAGAAGAAGACAATGCAGCTACTACTGATGAGACCTGATAGACCAGGATCAGAGGGAAGGGAAGTAGGACCTCCCTTATCAACAGACTGGGAGAGACACACGGGTAGGGAAGAGGGGGGGGGATTGGGAGGAGAGGAGGGAGTGAGGTGCAGGGGGTATATAAAGTGAATAAACTGTAATTAATAAAAATTTTTAAAAAATGAAAAAAAATTTAAAAGTAGGCATTTTGAGACAGAGTCTCTCCTAGGCCAGCCTTAAATTTGCTATTCATCCCACAGCAGCTTTGAACTCCTGAACTTGTCTCTGCCTCCTGAAGGGCATGATTACAGGTATGTTTTAATCATGTACTTCTAAAACTTAGTTAATGTAATTAACTATCTTCCTCATCTGTAGGGGAATGAATCTTGCAGTACTTTGCTCATTCTTAACTGGGCTGTTATTACTGCTTTGCTTATGGACTTTACATACCTTTGAGCTTCGGTTACAAATGGTCCTGTGAAGTGAAAATGTCTGGTTTCCTTGAAGACTGAATTTTGTCGTGTAATGTTTTGCTGCAAGTTGGGCACATGATGTTTTGTTGTAGTCTGGCTTATGTGATGTTTTGCTCTCTCACACGAGGGGTCTGACTCTGGCCAGCTGAGAACATCTGTGCACCTTTGAGGAGAGGACATATGCAGAGACTCACTAACAGTGAGACATCGCTTTTTGATTCGACATCACTGTGCTGATCTTCCTGCTTCAGCACTTGACTTTGAAGAGAGAAACATTCCAGAGTGCTTCTCTGGGCAATCCAACTGAGGCTTGTGGCTCTCACTGACTTCATGTTGCTGTTTCCTATTGGCCTCTGGACTGGACTGCTGGTGTCCTGAAGACTGAGTTTGGTAATTGCCTAACAACCCATCAACCCTAATCAGCAGAAAGTGTATAAAAAAGGACTACAGCCCTTTGCCCTACTAATTTCCTACCTAAGGCTGTGGTGGGAGGGTGTGTGTATAAGGGAGGTAAAGGTGTTTAAGAACCCTAAATAAAGGAGTAGGTTTAATAAAAAAATCTAAGCCTGCGTCATGTAATGTCATATCATTCTTTTCGTGGCCCCATTGTGGATTTATACCATGGTTTGCTTTTCTTCTGTTCTGTTGATGGGTATTTGAAGTTATGTCTTCCTTCTGCATTCCTTGTGCATTCACCTCCAGTTCATACCCACATGCACACATTTGCTTAATAAACTGACTTCACTTTTTTGAGGGAAGCATGTAGGGGTGGAATTGGTGTTCATATGGCGACAGTTCTCTCATTCGGACGGAATAACTGGACCAGGCTGCCTAGGAAGTGAGCCCCATCGGGATGCCTGTGTCTTTGATCCCAGTGCTGGGATTACAAACATTCACCATCACATGCTGCCTTTCCATGTGGCTCAAATTCTTATGCTCTAGTGGCAAGCACTTCCTGACTGAGCTAAAATGTGGACTGCCTTTTTTTTTAAGTTGATTTTTGTTTCAGTTTGGTTTTATTTATTTATTTTTAAGAAAGGGTTCCTTGTAGCCCATCTCTATGATTAACTTTTGAAGGAACTGTAAATAATTTCTACAGAGTGCTGGAAAGGTGACTCAGAAGTTAGGATCACCGGCTGCTCCTCCAGTGGACTCGGTTTCATTCCCAGCTCCCTCGTGGTGATACACAACCATCTGGAGCTCTAGTTCCAGGGAATCTAACTTCTTCCTCTGGCCTCAACAGACACGAAGCACACATGTGCACGACATACATGCAAGCAATGGAGCCACACACATAAATTAAAATTAAATAAATTCTTTTAAAAATGTGTCTAGTGACCTAACCATTCACATTCCCTGTGCAGTGCACAGGCAGGCTCTTTGTCCTAACCAGTACCTGTTGCTTTCCATCTCTCCACTGCACAGTGGGTTCTGCATGACCCAGTTTGTTGGCTCCACTGGGAAACAATGTGGAGTGTCTTTCCAGACATTCCTGTGTTCCTTCTGCCTACTTACAGTTTGTCTGAGGAGGGTTGCCCGTTGCATTCTGTCTGTATCTTAACTGAATTATGTTGTTGCTGTTAGCAGTTCTTTATCTATTGTAGATAATTAAGTCTTTTTCAGATACTGATGTCAGATACTCAATCATTATTTTCCATTCTGCAGTTTTTCTTTATACTTTCTCAATAATGCCATTTGATAGATAAAAGTTTGTAAGAAAAGAATACTTCATCATAAGAAAATCAATAAATAAAAGAAATCTTATTAATGGAATTAAGGGTGAAATCACCTGATAATATTTCTTAACAAAACTTCAGAGATAGCATTTCATTTCATAAAACAAAACAAAACAAAAAACAAAAAACAAAACTGGGGAACAGAGCAAGCTTTCTCAAAGGTATTTATGACAAATTCAGAGATGACATCTTTCCCAGTGGTGGACATCTGGGTCAGGAGTTGCACCAGGGGCCAGCTTCCTGTCACCACTCAACATTGCCAAAGCAATCATGGAAAGACAATCAAAAGGCCTCCTACTCCAAGAAGGTAGAACGGTCTTTTATAGGTATGAACCTACCATAGAAATCCCTCAAATTCAACACAAGATTTAGAGCCAATAAATAATACAGGAAGACTGCAGGTGAGCAAGGTCAACACAGGAACCATTGCTTTTCTAAACACCACCAATTACAGATATAGAAAGAAACTCTGAGAACAATACTTACAACAGAATCCAAAGAATAAAAAGTCTAGAAATAATCTAAGTGAGTTAAAGACGTGGTCATGAGGAACTGTGGAATAGGCTGAAGGAGTTGAAGAAAACTAAGTAAATGTGAAACTACCCCATGCTCACGGATTGGAATGCCCACTATTGTCCGAACAGCATACTGTTCAAGGCAATCTGGGGATAACTGTAAGCTCTGTTGAAATCCCAGCAGTCTCTGTGTAGTCCCTGTCTGCTGCAGTGCATGGCTAGTAAACCCTACCTTCTACCCTGAACTTTCCAGGGCAGGGGCTTCCTCTTCTCACCATGTAATCTGGACATTTTAGTGCTTTTACTTTTTTTTTCTCTTCCCCTATCTCTCACCCTCTTGCATGGCAGCCAAGTGTTTATATGCTTTAACTTGCCTTACATAAAAAGCACTGCAATGTCCTCATTCCCACCTCACTATCCCTCCTTAACCAACCCCCCTTTTCTTAATTATATTAAAGGGGAAGAATGTTAGCTCATAAGTTGATGCGTTAGTCCACTCCCAGGTTGTTTAGGCACCTGTCGTCTTTGGACACCTCCCACAGGGACCTAGGGTAACAGGACCCTGCCACTTACTTCACTCTCTTGCTTGCTCCCCTTTCTCTGCGGGGACACCCCTTCCCCTCCCCCTATCATGTGTCTATCTTGCTTTCCTTCCCTCTCTCTCTCCATCTCTATCCAATAAATTCTATTAATAAAATATCTGTTTGTGCATCATCTTTCATATCGTATCGGTTGTATATGCATGGCATCATTTTTAAATACTAACACTGTTTTTCATATGGAATTGAGTGGTGCTCTTATTAGCCAAAACAATTCTCTAAATCAAGCTGAACTCCAGAACTGAGCAAAAATATGAACGCAGGAGCGTTTATGGTTTTACATAAACGTTGTATGGAAAAACATGGAAGAAGTGTTCACTAGAATGGATCTTGCAATGGATTCTTACATACGACCCTAAAATCACCTGAGGGGAAAAACAAAGCTTAGACTTCTATGTGTCACTTATATTTGTATTACCAAAATAACATGATAATAAAAGACAATTGTAAATACACTTAGCACTATTCCCAGCAGAATTTGAATGTTAACAAGTACTTCTACCTAAAATCAAACTTGACCTAAGTGCTTTGGGGCTTTGTCTCCATCACAATGATCGCATAAAATACTCATTGTTTAGTTCCGCCTCTCTCTTCTTGAGGGCATTTATCCTGACCCATCAGACAGCCTTTCTGATAACAGCAGGCTGGAAGTGACAGAGAATCAACATTTCTAAAAGCCTCCTTTTTATATAATTTGACTATGAAATGTCATATAGGTGTATGTGCTGAGTGCTTAGCTCTTGGCTAGTGGCACTATTTTGGGAGGTTCTGGAAACATTAGGAGATAATGCCTAGCTAAAGCAGAGGTTCTCATTTTGTGGATAATGACGTTTTTAGGGATCAAAGGACCCTTTCCCTTGTGTCATCTAAGACCATCGGAAAACACAGTTATTTGCATCACGATTCATAACAGTGGCAAAATTACGATTCTGAAATAGCAATGAAAATAATTTTATGGTGGTAGTGGGGAGGTCACCACAGCATGAGGAATTGCATTAAAGGGCTACAGCATTAGGAAGATTGAGAACCACTAAGCTAGAGAAATCATGGCGATTTAAAGATTGTAGCTGGACCCAATCCTTCCTCTATCTGCCTCCTGTCCACTGGCAGGCAAGTGACTACATGATCTCATAGCCGCACAATGGTCCTAGGGTTAGGGCCTGAAACTTCTGATGCTGTGAGTCAAAGTAAGCAGTTCTCCCTTTACATCTGTATATCCTGTATCTGGTCCCATTGACAAGACAAGGAGGCAATCTTAATGCACCATTTAGATGCTCTGGGTCAGGGCTGAGGCGATAGCTCAGAACTTGCCTAGTATGCTGCACAAGGCCCCAAATCTAATCCTTAAGATTACTATTTTATAAAAAGGGGGAGGGAGATTTCAAACATACTAGCGTTATTACCTTAGATAAGAAAAATGTGAGACGTGCTTTTGAATATACCCCAGCTATTCAGTGAGGCAGAAGTTGAATAACATACTAGTTGTGTTCCCTTCCCTACCTCCCTTCCCTATTCCTCTTTTCATGACCCTGAACTTCTCCCCAAACTATACACACTCAAACCTCCATCTCCAGATCTAATTCCACTGGAATCTACACTACGTCACAGAGAAACGAGAGCAGCACCAGTGCCTTGCGCCAAGCTGCACCTAATGCAAGGATTCATTCTCAGTATTAACAGCTCTGTAATGGATGAGTTCATGTTGTTGAGTTCATTAAAACATTAATGTGTCTGGAGACGACTCAGGCTTGTGCAGCCTTCTGACATTTCCACACAATGCTGGCATCAGCTCATGCTTAAGAATCACACAATCGAAAATATCACAAAACTCTCATGGTGTTTTAAGAACTTTGGTGAGTGTTCAATAGGCTGTATCTGTAGTGAGTTCATTATCCAAGGCCTGTGGGAGAGTTACATGCTAAACTGAAGCATCTAAACTTTACAATGTTAGAAAGTCAACAATACATAGCATGAAGACCTGGATTCGAGAAGATTACAGGAGGCTGAACAGCAGCTGCTTGCCTATTCCTAACTTCCTGGAGAAGAAACCACAGTGTAATGAGAACAAAACTCAAAATGTAGGAATAACAATCAAAGCCTTTAGAGGACCCAGCACCGAGGATGGGTGACTCAGAGAAGGGTGATTATGGGCTTCATGCTCTCCTGGCATATCCATCAATTTATATCACATACTCCTATGGCAGCTAATCTTCTAAGGTGTCTAATCCTCTAAAGAGAGATGGCCACACACATAAGTAGGATAATCCTTTGCTGGTTGGTTTTCTATCAACTTTCCACATGCTAACACCATCTGAAAATAGGAAACCTCAACTGAGAAAATATCCCCATCATAATGTCCTAAAGACAAGCCTGTGGGGTATTTTCTTGATTGATGACTGATGTGGAGGGCACCATCTCACTGTGGGCAGTTCCACCTGGGATTAGTTGGTCTTAAGGAGTATAAGAAGGCAAATTGAGCAAGCCATGGGAGCAAGATAGTAAGCATCATTTCTCCGTGGCCTCTGCTTCAGTTCCTGCCTCCAGGTTCCTGCTGTAGGTTCCTGCCCTGCTTGCTGTTGGTTATGGACACAATCAGTTAACAGTATGAAGCCCTCAGCTCAGTGTGTGAGCTCATGAACACACTGTCGCAGGGTCCAGGATCAAACATAAATGTGTGGTCCAGCACTATTGACTGTCACAACTGCCTCAAAACAAACCTTATCCAGGTTTGGTGTCACATGCCTGTAAGCTCAGTACTCAGGAGACTAAGAAAGAGAGATTCCAATTTTGAGGCCAGTCTGGAACACACAGTAAGTTTGAAGGCCATCTCACTTTGTGACAGTTCAAGGCCAGGCTGGGCTGTGTGAGATCCTGTCTCAAGAAAAGAAGTCAATAAGAAGTCTCGAAAGCTTCAACTACTTCAGTTCTTCTCTTTAAATACCTAAAAATTCAGAGAAGGATCCTAAAGTACTACAGAGAATCCCAGAAACCTCCACTTCTAACCAGCCTGAAGAATCAGCTTCCTTCCTGCTACTTTTCCTCTAACAGTGCCCTTTCACCTGTGACAAAATTGACAACAAGACTTAAGCAACAAAAAGAAACCTAAAGCAGCAAAAGATGTCATGTAAGCAAAGGCTAAGGAACTGTACAGAGCCAAGGCAGACATTGGACATGCCCTTTAGAACCATTGTTCTTGCTTTATTTACATGACTAGTTTCCTAAGGACCAACTTCTCACTACTGTCTCTTATTCCTCAAGTAAACCTGTATCAAGTCTAGACATTGTTTATCGGCCGGTGACGTGGAAACAAATCTGTAGTATCTACTATTTTCCTTCTTCTGGATCTTTCTCCTCATTTTGCCACATTTTGATATTGTATTTTCTGAAAAATTAAATGATCCTGACACCCTGAATTATGCAAAAGTGAAAAAGGCATATTCCCCACTGTGCTGTGAATGGTTGCTCCTCTTTCCTAAGACAGTAGCCCCTGGCTCTGTCAGGAAGGGCTGCAATCACTATCATGTCTGTGTCTGGCCTTATTGGCTTTCCTACAAGGTGGCAAGCTAAAAAAGATACAGAAGCAATGGATCAAGACACACTTAAGAGCAATCGTTTCTCCCACTCAGATGTCTCTGAAAGAAGCCTACCGTCTTTAACTTGTTTAACTGCATCAACTTAACAAAATATTTGCAAGTATTGACTGAGTGCCATGTGACCTACGAAACGCTAGAAACACAAAGTCAGGGGTACAAAGCCTCTTCAACAAACTGATGCCCAGTTTAGTAGAAGAGATAAGTCAATAATTTCAGACCTCTTTGTGGTGTCTTCACGTCACTTCAAGTTTCTTATACTCAGCTCAAACTTCAACTTTCCCTAGGCTGCCTCATGGTCTCAGCTATAGAAAGGCCTCAAAGTGTATTTTTGTCTTTTGTGTCGTGACTTAAATGCATTTCTTTAGAAAATTCTTGCAGATGTTCAAGCTTGGGTTAATTTCATACTCACAGAGCTAGTCACACCATAGTCTCAGGTTCCAATCATTGTGATGTATGTCTGATAAAGAGCAGAAAAGAAATTCCCATTGATGAGTGACTGCATGAACACACTGGAGCTACAAAGGAAGCACTTTTCAAGGTTCCTTTACACCATGTCTTTTCTTAAGCATTTTTACCAAACAGTGCAGAGTTCCTTCAGTGTAGAAATAATGTTAGTGTAAAAGTCTGTGTGATGATTCCCAAAAGGTGAGTGGGAGATATGCCTACAAATGGCAGGTGTCTGTGTCTCAGTAAGTCTGTGAAACGCTGAGTTAAACAAATGAAACTCATTTCTTTATTATGGAAAGGGTCTGAACATTCAAAAAGTAAATGGCTGCCGTGTAAAGTATTATTGCCGCTTACTTGGTCAAAGGATCCTTTTATGACCTACACATCACTGCATATTGCCACACATCCTACTCCAAACATGTCCAAATCCATAAAGAGAAAGAGCAAACTGATTAGAAATACAGTCCCTATCTCTAGAGCCTGCTGTCCAGTTAGAAGGCATGGCAGAAACCAGCCAAATAAAAAGAGACTCAGACAACGAAACATGGAAGAAATCTGTAGAAATCCCTACACTACTCAGAAGACTAAGGGCAGGATGCAGTAGAGATGGAGCAGGTGCTTGCTGGAGGGAAAGTGTATTTCCTATGTATGGTAGATGAGCTGGAGTTGTTATGCAAATGCCTGAAGGGACAGTGTTCCTGGAGTGGTGTGATTGCTAATCTTGGTTGTCAACTTGACTACATATGGAATCAACAAAAGTCCCTCTGACTCAGAAGTACATTGCATCATCAGATTAAAAAAAATGAGATTCAGAAGAGGAGGCAAGGTCAAAACCCACTAAATAGCTCTCTGATAGTACCTTTTAATAAAGAGCTAGAGGAAGTTTCAAGTTTCCTCATGACTTATTTGTTTATTAGTTTGTAGAGCAAACACAGAGAAAGCTCATAATGCACAGCTTCCACTCAGGGACATGAGCTGCCAGCTCTGCCATGTGCAGAGCCACTGCAGCTAGAGTGACTTAACTCTTCTAGCTCCTGCATGAAAGAAACTCCACAAAGTTTTACTCAAATTTGATGACATTCCCAAAGACCTAGAAATCCGTCCCTCTGTTCCCAATGCTGTGTGGGGCTGAGGGTAACTCTTCTCAGTTAGCTTAAGAAAAATGCTAGAGAAGGATGGGGCAGGCGGCACACACCTGATCAGCAGGGACGTGATGCATCAGGCTCACATTCCTGCTGTCACAACCTCAGGCTGCTCCCACTACACTCCTTCCCTGTCAGGATGGACTAACACCCTCAACAATGAGACAAAATAAATCCTGGAAAGAGGAAACAGGATCCCCAATTCTGTGTCGTCTTCCATCCTGCAGGGTAACAGGAAGCCTGCGCTTCCCGTCTTTCCTTTTAACAAATGTCCTTGATTACCTCTTGCTCGGGTTCTGTAGTTATAGCTGTATTTGGCATGGAAGGGCAGGGGGAGAGAAGCTGACACTGACTCCTCAGATCAGAGGTCCCAGACAGCCATTAATGGATCACAGCCCCCAGTGCTGCTGCTGGGACTGTGGATCTCAGTGACAATAGAAGAAGTGATACAGTTTCATCTACCCCTCGGACTACATTCCGTTTAAGCAGATTCCTCTCTGTTGAGCTGGAGTCCTAAACAGTCAAAGGGCTGTCAGAGTCTGCTTGGCTCTCAGGGTTAGTGCTTTTGATTTTGATTTATTCCATAAACCTCTGTGTTATTACAGAGGGAAAAATAGCTTAATGCCATTTCCTTTTCTAGAAAACAAACAAACAAACAAACAGAACTTTCCGATCTACCTTTCCATGTCCTTTCTCTGTAAGAGTATTCTCATTCTGTCCATGATATGTCTTGATAATTTTGTTAGCATGCCACACAGCCTCCGGCCCCTTTGTGGTCTCAGGAACTCCACTGAGCTTGTGTAACTCAGCACAAAGATGTTTCCGTGTTGCATGGAGGTGCATACCTCCCAACCTCTAACTCACCGCGCAGCCTGATGGTCCTTGAAACCTTAGCGTGACCGGTCTAGAGCGGTGGCTCTCAACCTTTCTGATGTTCAACCCTTCAACGGTTCCTCATGCTGTACTGGATCCAGCCGTAAAATTATTTTCATTGCTACTTCATAACAATTGTCTACTGTTATGAATCATAATATAAATGTCTGGTATGCAGGATATTTGATCTGTGACCCCTGTGAAAAGGTCGTTTGAGTTCAGAGGGGGTCGAGACTCACAGGTTGAGAGCCACTGGTCTAGAAAGAGATGCTCAGAAGTTAGGAGCACTTATTTCTCCTTCAGAGAACTGGAGCTGACTTCCCAGTACTCACATCAGCTATCAGGTCAAGCAACCTGGGAGCCTTCTTCGGGCAAGCAACCTGGGAGCCTTCTTTGGACCTCTGTTGGCCACATACACACATATACATGGAGGGGGAGAGAGAGAGACAGAGAGATAATACAACATTTAAAACCTTCTATGTATTTGGGTCATAAATAGGTGTTTCTGAATTGTGTGGTCAGTCTTGGAGCCCATGTGGAGGGTGAACTATGAATAACTGCGTTCTTGCTTCTCCGGGATCATCTAATTTTTCAGTCAGGTAAATTCAGTCTTACTCATACATGTAATAACGTCTTGGGGTTAGTTCTCAGAGTTACAGGCCTCCTGTTCAACTTCACCTTAGCATCTGGGTGCCTGTGGATAGGGAGGATACTTTCCTAGTCTTGCTGGATAATGAGTGCCCAGGAAGCAGAGACCTTCAACTCTGTAGTCTCCAAAGTATGCTATAATCATGGTGATGTTCCTGAGTCCAAGGCCACTCAGGCATTAGGGTAGCTCTTCTGATCAAAACTCCCAGGATTCCTTTATCTTTAACTTCCCTGAGGAACTGCCAGAGTGAAGCATTGGTCTTGATTGCATAGTCCTCACATCTCCCCATGCTATGTATGGGTGCTTTCAATCTTCTCTGCACCACATGCAGACAACCAGACCTAGAAATCCTGCCTCAGCTCCATCATTTTTGTACTTCCTCAAGGCATGCATCACACTTGAGGCCACTTGAACACAGCTTCCTGTGCCACAGCAGCCTCCTAATATCCCTAGGATTTTATCACACCGTTATCTGAATCCTGCCCCTTGACCTTTCAACTCAAGGACAGAAAAATGAGGGCCTACACTTCTGTTTTTAACTATCTTTTCTTCTACCCATTAGGGTATGAGTCAGAAAGAGAGGAAACCCTTCTTTGTTCTTTTGTCAGACAGGAGCTCAATTCCACCATCATCTTTTCCTGTGGGTGGAATTTGTTCTTTGGAACTCTCACTCTTCAGTATTTAACTGATGTGACTGGAAGTCTTCTCATCAGTCAATGAATCTGCAGCGGTTATTTTTAATAGTCAGCTTGACACACCCTACGATCCCCTGGGATGAGAGTCTTAATGAGGACTTACTAGATCAGGTTGGCCTGTGGTCATATCAGTAAGGGATTGCCTCAACCACCTTGAATAACATGGGGAGAGCTAGACTGAAAATGGGCAGCCAGCCCATTTTCTACTTTAGGGCCATTCCCTGTTAAGAGTAGAGAAAGAAAGCTGAGCCCTAAGCATGCATGCATTCATTTTCTTTCTGCTTTTGACTGGGATGCACTATGACTGCTTCAAATTTCTGACTCCTTGATTTCCGTGCTTTGATGGATTATAACCTGGAAGTGTGGGCTACAATAAAACCTTTCTTCCTTAGGCTATCTCTGTGTCAGGGCAAGTCAGAACCTGTGCTAGAAGCATGCTAAATTGGTGAATGGACACACCTGTCCTTGACAGGTGTCTTCCCTTGGTTACTTTGCCATAAATGTTTGAAGTACTCATACCCCACACACCATGCATTAATGAACAAAACTGTGTGGAGCTGTTGTTGTTGTTGCTAGTGGTGGTGGTGGTGATTGTGTGTATGCACATGTGTATTAAGATAGTCTCATTTTGTAGTTTAGACTGGTCTGGAACATACTTTGTGGCACAGGTTGGCCTTAAATTCATGGAAATCCTCCTGCCTCAATCTCCCATGTGTTGAAATGACAGGACTGAAACATTACTGAGTTCCTCTCACACCAACTGAGCAGGTGAAGATGAATATGTTTTTTCTCCAACTTCAGAGAAACGCAGAATCTATAATGAGATAAAATTAGCAATGGCAGGTTTAGTAACAAGACACAGCAAATTGTCATTTTCCTGCCATAGGGACGGTGGAGGCATGTTCCAACATTTATCGCTATTTAGCATCCAGTTTTCATAAAGCACTCTACTGTCATCTCTAATTAATTCTACCTTTCAACAAGAAATTTAGGATTGGCTGCTATTGTTATCCCATTCTTATATGTCAAGGAGCTGAAGCAGAGAGGTTAATTAAATGACTTATCCTGATACCCGAAGGCTATGTTGGCAAGCCTGTGTCTTAACAGGGTTGCTGGCACACATACCCCAAGGGATGGAAACTTAAGTAACTTGATTCCAGCAGGGGGCACCAACTCCATTGTAAATTTGGGCACACCCTAACTTTCTATTAATTCAAAAACTTACAAAATGGGATACCCAAGAAGAAAATAGACCCCCCAAGTGTCCTGTGTATGGGGGCCTTCCACAATATCTTGAACTCAGAGTATCATCCTTGGATGTTAAACAGAATCTAACAAATCAACAGGTGCCTTCCTACTGTGTTTTCAAGAGTTCAGAGAAGGAGGGCTTTGGCCCAAAGTTCAACTCCTCCTGATGTCTAATCTCATGATCTTCCTGCCTCTGCATCCTTCAGCAAATCCTACCAGCATTTGCCACCACAACCAGCCTGATGTCTAAACTCAAAGACAAACATTCATTTATTCAAGAGGATCATAAAAATTCATATCCCCATTATTTTTTAAGACCGCAACAAAACTCTCCAGGAAAGGCAGCTCCATCATGGCTGCTGCTGTCAGGGCCTAGGGAAACACTAAGATGAGTACAGTATGGGAGGAAGAATTCATGGTGTCACAACAAGAACGGGGTTCTACAGGAAGGTGAGACTGTGAAGGGAAAGTGATTTCCTTTCTTATGTCTTTGTTTGGGGTTCTGTCTTTCAGGTTTATTCACTTTTGGATTTTTGTCTCCCATCCCTTGGGTGACAAGCTCTAAAAGCTTAGCATTCGACTTTGGACCCTAATGGGATCCTATGGGGCATCTCAGGCATCCTCGACTTTCCTTGCTCCTACTTAAAGAAAAGGCGCATCCGATCAACCCAGAACATCCTTTATTCTATCACAAATAGACTACACAAGGACCTCACTCAATCAAAACCGAACACTAACTTGGTACCTCTTCTGCTTTCCTATGACTATGAATCACTTGAAGATAAATTATACACACACACACACACACACACACACACACACACACAAATATATTTTCTGAGATAGGCATGGTAGTGGCCATTTCATATCATCCCAGGACTCCTGGAGTGGAAAATTGAAGCAAGAAGATCATAAATTCAAGGTCAGCCCAAGACATCCAGTGAGCTGAGACCTGCTTAGGTTACATATCAAGACCCGCCTCCTTGAAACTGAAGAAGAAACATGGATTCAGATTACATAGATCTTGAGAAAATCAGAGATTTTGCATGGAACCAGCTCCTAGGTGTGAGCAGTGTCGTTGCCCTATAGGACATGTACTGAGTGCAAGGTCCTAGAAGGCAGGGTTCACTTCCTTCAGCTTTCAGAGACAGATTGTGTTGAAAGGGTTCTAGAAATCACTTACATGCTCTCTTTCTTTCTACATCAAATGTCAGTTCCAAAAAGGTATCGCATTTCATCAAAATGCTCTAAAGCTTTCAACTTTGGGTGTAAGCTGAGACCCATTGAATGAGTTACTCCTGGTTCTTCTAGAAAATAAAGAAAGCCCAAAGCCATCAGACACATAACAACTCTTCCCTTCCAAACTTTTTGTGATCTTCCTAGGAAGGGAAAGATAGAAAAAACCTGAGACCTCTACTTCTTTGAGGTGGTTGGTTTAATTCGAGAAAAGCAATATAGTTGAAGTCTGACCTTTATTTTGGCTTAAAGGCATACAATAGACACATATTCAAGTCCTTTCCCTGTACTAAAGGGATTCAAGATCCCTGAAAAGTTTATTCTGGGCTGTTACACATAGAATTGATTTGTTGGTTTAGAGACAGGGGTGTGGAGAAGAGGGAAGAGCGAGCACTCTCTGGGTGGAGGGAAAAACGCATTTGTTGAACAATGTCCCTTTTGTAGTGCTCTCATAGCCCCCTGGGTCCACAGTGTTGTCATTTGACAAAGCGAAGCTGAATCTTAAGGAAGCTTCAGCTGGTCCAAGTTCACATAACTTCTATAAACCGCTCTGCAGGCTCTAGCCAAGCTTTCAAAGTCTCATTCCATTGCCTCTCTTATCAGAGACCCACAGACACAAAGTCCCAATGTATCCCCACACAGAGGGATCAGATCACACACGAAGAACTTGTCATTGCTCAGATTACATTTCATAAATTCTTCTAAAGTTGTCTACGAATTTCCATATACTTTACATAGATCCTGCCGTTTTTTGGTGTTTTCTGTATGATTGGATTAAGTTTTAAAATACTTTCAGAAATATCTACACAGTAGTCAAACATGTTCAGAATATTCAGGTGCCTGTGTTGAACGAGGCCATAGCTAGATTTCCACAGCATCGACTGGGGAGGATTGCCAAGTCTGGTCATTATTCTCTAGGCAAAAGCTGATTCTTAATAGCCTCCAATGGTTTCAAAGAAAAAGGTCTACTGTCATCCCGTCTAAAACACCTTTTCTCTCTAACATTCAAGGTCATGGGCCAAGAAACGGCCAGAGGTTATACACTCTAGGAGCATGGCTCATTTACTATGTAAAGTTATTGTTCCCTGTTATTTTAACAGCATACACTAGGCTGGCACTTTATAACATGAGGTTTGTTTAGCTCCCAATTATGGTGGCTTCAGGGAGCTTGGTGTCTGCATTCTGGTAAGCATTTCCTGTTTAAATTAAGACATAACAGAAAGAAAAATGTATGTTGAGAAGGGGCCGAGCCTGGGGTGTGCTCTGGACTTTGCGATGACCTGCTCTTAACAGAACTCACTCTGAAAGGAGTGTAAAGGCCCATGAGCTAATAAAAGGATACCATGCCTGTCTCAGAAGATATATTTATTAGTCTTCAAGTGACTCGTAATCCTAGGGAAACAGAAGAGGTACCAGTCTAGTGTTTGTGTTTGACTGAGTAAGGTCATTGTGTCTGCCTATTTGTAAAATATTAAAAGATGTTCTGGGTTGACTGGATAAACCTTTTCTTGTTTGTTTGTTTGTTTGTTTGTTTTTCGTAAGAGCACGGCACCATTTCGGCAGTGGCACACTGGACACCAAGTGCGCAAGCCTCTAAGGTGCAAGCCACATCTGGACTACAGCGCCAGCTGAAACAGCTTGGGAGATGCTGGGCTCCAGAGGTCTGGTTGCATGAGACTGTCACAGGACCTAGGAATTTGCCTTTCAAGCAGGTTTGCTGTGAAGCTGACCTTTTACACTGAGGATCGGGGATGTAACTGTTAGATCCACAGATGAGCGTCAACTTTTCAAATCCTAATAAACCAAAACCTCAAGTGCACACAGGTGTTGATACACATTTTTCTAGAAAGAGAGTTTATATCCTTAATTGGATTTTCAAGGAGTTAGAATTAAATACAATTAGCAGAGTAATGGGTGAGCAGGAAGATTCGGCTTCAGATACTACACACACTGTTTTCAAAGACGATGCTATTTGTTAATAATATAGTTTATCGCAAAACATGGAAATGAAGATCAGAACAATCTATTGGCTTCAGTCCCTAGACTTCCATCACTAAGAAAGTCCAAATTAATGTTACAAGACAGGCACACACAGTCTTCACATGAAAAACACATTTTTTGGAGCTGCTAGTGTTTTTAATTTTCCTTCTGCAGATTGATCTTCAACCTGTTTCAATCTATCTTTGTATGGTGTAAAAAAAAAAAAAAACCTGGAGAAGTTTTATGTGACATGATTTGTGCCAGAAGACTATCTATTCCGTACTGGAAGCAGGTTCTCACTGGTAAAGACATCTTTTTAAATTTTATTTTATTTTATTAAAAACACTTTATTCACTTTGGATCCCCCCATAAGTCCCTCCCTCCTCCCCTCCTGGTTCCACCCTCCCTCCCCTTTCTTCACTCATGCCCCTCCCCAAGTCCACTGATAGGGGAGACATCTTCATTTCTATTATTGGGGTGTATTTTAGAAGCTGGAATCAATCTACTTGACAAGTCACCTCCACAACAAGACTGTATGTGGACTCACATGTCTGTGTGTCTGTACATGCATGTGTGTGCATATGTATGTGCGTATACATGTGTGTGAATTCATGTGGGGGCATGTGTATGACAAGTGCAAGTGTGTGACAATGTGTGTACATGCCTTTGTGTGGCAGTGCATGTGTGAAGGTGTGTATGTATATGTATGTTTATGTGTGAGTGTTTCTGCGTGTGTGTGGATGTCTCTTCATGTGTGTATGTGCGTCCATCTATGTGTATATGTGCATGCATGTCTGTACATGAGTGTATGTCTGTGTGTCTGTGTGCATTTGGGCATAATGGCTGACTAATGCACGTGAATTAAGGTTTCTGAGCAAGTCATATTTCTTCAAAAGTGCTGGAAAAACAAAACCAAAATACATCACCATCCGGTGCTGTGATTGGTGCTTTAAAATGCTCCAAGTAGACCCACCACAGTGCACCTCAGTGCACGAGGCAGAAGCCTGTGAGGAAAAACGATGAAAAAAGCCACAGACAGGAAAGGGGGATAGATGATTAAAGGGGGAGAAGGATGGGAAACTCCAGCAGAGGAGGGGTGGGGAGAGGACAAATAGCATGCTCATCCCAGAAGCCACAGGTAACCAAGTAAAATCCACAACCCCGGATGTGAGATACCTCCCCTGAAGTTGTTGAGCAAAGACATCCTGGAGACCCACAAACAATAGATAGCCATTGCTCTTGGATGTCTGCCAGAACTTGATGGTAAGGACCTGTTCTTGAAAACACTGCACACTTTGATACTGCACAAAACATAAAGAAATCAAGTTGATGCTGCCTGGCATGCTCCCGCCCTGGGGCTTTCACAGTAGTGGGAGCTGGCCATGCAGGCTACTAGGTTAGGACAGTCACCAACAGTCCTAACCGGCTGTGAATGCTTTGAACTGTAACAACAGGCCTCACGAGAAATGTCCATGGTTGCAATAACGGCATGGATGTTATAGGGGAAGCCAGCCTCTGTCTGATTAAACCCAAGGCCTACTCCACAGAAGGAATCACGTGACTGGTGGTGTAAACGTGAACAAAACAACACGGCTGGGGAGCTCACAGCCCCCAGAGGTGAACCTTGTACTACCATTCCACAGGTGGACACAATATCAGACCACCCTCTAAATCCATATCGTGTCTTAGTTGCTTTCTATTGTCGTTATCAAACACTGACCAAAAACAACTTGGAGCAGAAAAGGGTTTATTTAACTTTACAATTTATAGCTCATCATGAGGGAAAGCCAAGGAGGTAACTCAGGGCAGGAATCTGAAGCAGAGACCATGGAGGAATAATGTTTACTGGCTTGCTTGTATAGTTTGATCAGTTTGCTTTCTTATAAAACTCAGCGCCCAGGAATTGTGCCATCTGTGGGCCGTGTCCTCCTATATCAGCCGTTAGTCAAGAAAATTCCCCTCAAACCTGCCCACATGCCAGTGTGACACAGGCATTTTGAGGAGTTTTCCTCTTCTCAAATAACCCAGTTTATGTAAAGTCGATGAAAAACTAACCAGCATAATTGATCCTTTGACAAGTTGACACACAGGTGCATCACTCTTAGCCAGATAACCTCTCTTTCTGACTTACCCCCAAGACCTCATGTCAACACCACGATGTAAAACATGGTTTAACTTCTCAAGTCCCACAGTCTCTAAAAACTAAAAAATAAAAAAATAATAATTCAAACACTTAAAATGCAGCTTCTTTGAAATATCCCATCTCTCTTTAAAAATCCAAACAACCGTGGGATCCTATAAAACAAAAAAATCAAGTTACATCCTTCTTATTCCAAGAGGGAAGAACCAGGGCACAGTTACATCAGGTCAAAGCAAATCCGTTAATGTAAGAAGTTCAGTGCCCAGTGAGTGGGATTCATGATTTTCTTTGCTCCAACAGGCTGGGATAAGCTGGTCTCTCTGGGTGGGTCTGTGCAACAGTACACACAGTTGTAGACCCAGGCTGCCTCCACTCCATACCTGCTGCTGCATTTTGTGGTAAATGCACAGTCTTGGCACCTCCAGTACGCTTGAGCCTTGAACTGCAACTCTGTTACACCTTCACCACTAGTCCTTCCTGGGTCCTCCGGGATTCCAACCCTGCCACACGGTGCCAAACATCAGCCTCTCTCCACGACCCTTCATGCCTTCAAAACCAGTACCACATGGGAAATTACACACATTACCAAGTTCAGCTACATCACAAGGACAACTTCATCTCCTTTGGGCCACGGCTTCTGTGTGCTGATCCTGAGGAAACACCTTTCAAAAGATTTCAACTCAGGGATACTGGTCTTTTTAAAAACAGCCTATTCCTCAGCCCCAGATAACCAGCATCGTTTTTCTGGATAAACCAAAGGTTTTACTTCAGTGATGTTGTTTTCTCATTAATCACAGATGATTCTTCGATGCCAGCTGACCAGAAACTACATATTCATAATTCAAAACACAATTCACATGTTGCTAATAGAATCTTTGAGGAACCCTCAAACTTCCCTCTGAAACTTCACAAGCCAAGCTCCTATCGTCTGCATTTCCTTCAGCATTTTTATCTTCCAAGCTCCCTAAGTTCTGAACACTCAGAGTTTCAAGCACTTCTACAATCTAACCTCCGCATACTACCCCCACTAAATACCATGCTCAGGTCTGTCACAGCTGCCCCTACTCCAGGGTACCCCAATAGGTACCCTCGTTACCTGTTGTTGTATTAGTTACTTCTTGTTGCTATGATAAAACATTGACCAAAAGCAACTTGTAGAAGAAAAATTTTGTTTCACCTTTCAGATTATTATCCATTATGACAGGAGGTCAGGACAGGAACCCAAGGTAGACACATAGAAACAGGAACTGAAGCAGAGACCACAGGGGAACTCTGCTTGCTGCCATGGCTTGCTCAGTTTTACTGCCTTGTATAGCCCAGGACCACATGCACAGCTGTGGTCACCACAGTGGGCTAAGCCTGCTACATCAGTCATCAAAGACAAAACAAAAACCTTACACATTGCCTTCTTCCCATATGACCTAGTTTGTATCAAGTTGATACACAAAAACAACCAGCACATGTCTCTATACCCATAGCACAGTTCTCAGTCTTCATCAGAGAGTTTCTTTGTGTAGTTTAGGGTGGTAAACTCAGAGGCTTTCAACTGGTGAGTGCAGATAACAAGTGTTTGCAGAGTGCTTAGCCACAAATGGCATCCCACACCCTTAGCTCAAGGGTCAGGGGACATCATGGAAGAGGAGGCAGAAAGACTGAAAGAGCCAGAGCTGAAATGACCAAAGCCAAACACGGTCTTCTGCAAAAGACAGGACCACTGCACTCATGAACTCACAGCAGCTGTGGTTGGCTTCATAAAGTCCTACACAAGGTAGGCCAGTCACCATGACAGCATGGGTGTGGGAAGGACTCACCAGCCCCCGGTCCTGGAAGGGGAGTGACCGACAGGTCATGATGAGTACTAGAAGAGGGAGAGACTCTTTTAAGGGTGTAGGCCCTGGTAGGTAGACCATGCCCTACTTCTGTACATATATGGCCAGCATAAGTTCAACTCAATGAATTATAAATAAAGAAGATATGAAATTGAAAGAGGAGGACTGGGAGGCGGGGCTGGTCCTAGGAGAAGTTGGAGGTGAATATGAGCAAAACACATTGTGCCCATGTCTGAAATTCACAAGGAATTAATATAAATATCACATTTTAAAAGCTGCAGTGTGAGTGCCATGGGTGCATGGCTAGCTCCTCTCCAGTCATGTCTAGGGAACATTAGATGGCTTCTTCCAAGAAACAAGCAATACATTTCTAGCCAAAATTCCCTGATAGCACCAGCCATTTCTTAAGCTACAGGTCTGCCATTTTCCAAACTAGCCCTTGAAAGGCTACACTGGCAGTTTTTAAGATGGAGCCTAGAGGTAGGACACAGGGCTGTATCTGCAGCTGGATACCAGGAAGAAGGAAGAGACAAGAAAGGAAATGGGCCTGTGAGGCTTCAAAACAGGCACCTGGGCAATTATCAGCAAATGTTTCTAAACAGCTTTGAAACAGAGGTGGCCGCAAGGATCTGAATGGACGCCCTTTATTCTGTTCCCTCTTCAGCACTTAAATTGCATCTTTTCCATTCTGTTTGCTTTAGCAAACTAACAACATGGGAATGGAGCCTTCATATTCTTATGATATGACTCTCCTTCAATTATGTCTCAAGATATTCATTAAATTTTAATCATTTGATCTTAAAGAAGGTAAGCTATTTTCTTAATCAGAGCTCTTTATAAGTTTGTTTGTTCTGCCCCTATGAGCAACCACCCTGAAGCCGCTTAAAGAAAACAAGGGCTGGAGAGATGGCTCAGAGTTAAAGTGTATTTTCTGCTCTTCCAGAGGACCTGAGTTCAATGCCCAGCATCCATGTGGCAGCTCCCAACTTCCTATAACTCCATTTCTCAGGGATCTGACACTCTCTTCTTACTTCCTGGAGCACACATGCAGTGAACATATATAAATGCAAGCAAAATAAATAAATAAATAAACAAACAAAAGAAAGCCAAACTAAAGGGCCCCCAGTTCTGTCTTGGGTGTTGGAAGTTTCCTATCAGCCTCTTAAGAGAATACTCTCCACATTTATTAAGCACAGGAGAGTTCGTGCAAAGGTACATTGCTGCTGGGCACCTGGCAACACTTGGAGAAGTTCACTCTTTGAAAGAAAAGCAGCAGGCAGCCTTTCACGCAGCTTCTGATCCACAAGAAATGACACAAATACAATGCATGTGTCCCTGAAGAGTAGTGTACAGTCCAGAACTTCACCCTCAGCCAAGCACATCTTCAGCTGCCATGGAGTGCAGGGCAAAAGATAGGATTCCCTGGAAAGGCTACAAAAGGTTTTGGAAATACAATTTTAACTCAGGCTCTAACACTTACCGCACATGTACTTTTGAAGAGCTGCATTACATAATGTTACAATTAAAAAGAAAACATCAAAACATGTTGTCTCATGCAAATATGAAACAATGGGCTGTGTGTATAGCATCTGCTTCAAGTTAACTGCAGATGTGAAATGCTGATAGAAATCATTATCAATGGTGGGTGTTTCATACTTTACATTATATCACAATTTACTTAATTGGTTCGGACATATTTTAATAAATTTGATCTTAATCCAATCAGGCAGAAATGTTCTGAAAGATTTATGCAACTATTATTATGATATCTGAGAACCCTCAAGCAAAACACTTTCAATGGTGTCTTCTTGTATTTAGGAGTTTGGGCTTTGATTTTTAGAGAGTCTGTGGCATGTCCATAGATATTATAATATCCTTTCATTTGAAGAACATTTTACTACTTTAGTATTAAAATCTCAAAAGTTTTTTTTTTTTGGCAAGAGGAGAAGAAGAAAAGACACATTTACAATCCAAGACTTTACAGCCTACAAACTGCCTGTGTCTGAATCGACACAGGAAGGTGGCAGCAAAATGCCCAGCTTCCTGGCCAGATCACAGACATGACCTGTGAACCAAATGAACAATTGCCAAGAAGAGGCATCTTCAGGTCATGGTGGGGTTAAAGGCAGTTGCCTATGAAGCTCAGCAGCCACTTACAGATCCAAGATAAACATAACAGAAACAAATAAGCATCCTTTCTTGAGGGCTTGCCTTACAATAATCACTTAGTAAGATGGAGGAAATGGGAAGAGGAGGGGAAAAGGAAAGGATGGAGGAAAGGAAAGAAAGGGAGGGTACGAGAAGGCCATGAAGACATTGATTTTTCACTGAAAGGAGTGGTGGGAATTGCTCTCATACTGAGCAGTGTTATCACTTGACCTCATAGACTGTGCTATCCATGCAGGAGACATATATCAGTGTTGATGTTTTCACTAACTAAAACCTGTTGACATCTCATCTCACAGTCACATTCAACAACCAGCTCTTAGTCATGACTGTGAATTCCATATTAATAGGCACAGATTCAGGACATTTTTTTCCAACATCAAAAAAGACCTAATTGGCAGCTCTGGTCTGAACAACTGTGCAGCAGACACCTCAGATCGTAAAACACTAGGATGTAAAACTCCTAACGGAAGGAGGAGGCACAGACATCCCAGTGTAAACTAAGTTGACTTATTCTCAGGGCCAAGATAAGGACAGAAAATAGAGCATTACTGTGGGAGGATGTAAGATATATGGAGATTTGAGGACAAAAACAAAGAAAATTCTCAGGGGGGAAAATCACTGAATCATGTCAGTTCTTCTGTGCATGCTTATGAGTGTGTGTGTGTGTGTGTGTGTGTGTGTGTGTGTGTGTGTGTGTGTGCTGTAAAGTAGAAGCAAGGAAAAGATCTTTTTAAGCCTTGGGGTAATTAATAAGCACCCTGTTGGTTATTGTCACTTTCAGTGTTCATTGTAGACATAAAGTCAACACATCTCAGCGTGGAGTGGTCTACTGTGACTTTTGATGACAGGCAGAAGTACATAGAGATAAAAATTTATGACCAGGGCATCCACTCAGCTGAGGCTTTCACGGTGAGTCTCATCACTTCCAGGCTTCTTGTGTGATTGACAGGGCCAACCCACCTGAGTGGTTCAATGCGCCATTAAATTTTATCTTCAGGATATTTTCCACATGCAACTTCAATCTCCAATAAGCCCCAGCAATGTAATGCAGTAAATTTGTCATGAGTGGGATCACTAATATATCTCTATAGAAAACATCATTTTTTTTCACATATGAAAATGGTTAAACTAAAAATTTAATGACTAAATCTAGCAAAGCTTCTTTAGGCCAGAGAAAATGAATTTAATCTGTAAATGTGGTTTATGGCTATCAGAACACCAAACTTCGCCAACCAGCCATCACTCACAATAAAATGTGCTATGATAATGTGCTCCATTTGGTGATACCCGGCTCTGCCCTGCAGGTGTTATTTGGTGATGCCCAGCTTTGTCCTATGGGCAACGTCTGGTATCTTGATGATTCTTTTAAAGATAAACAAACAAAGAACGACAACAGCAAAAAACAAAACAAAACAAAAAAAAAACAAAAAGAAAGAAAGAAAACTGTCTACATGCTTCTGCTACCAAGATTGCTGACCTGTGACTAAAAGACTGCTCAGGAGTCATGCTTTTCCATTCTTAGAATTACAGCCTTCTATCTTACCCTGAAAATAACATACAACAATGGAGGGGAAAGGTAAAAAGACAAAGACAACGAATGAAAGAAGAGAGCTACTCAAATTAAGCCCTGTACACAATTAACCAGTGTATTGAAAACTGTAGCCCTTGCCATGGTGTCCAGCATGTGAACTTGTAACATAAATTCTCACTGGCAGGGCCAGGGCTGTGTTTTCTTAAGGAACTTGCGACCTTTCACTCCACAGGAAATGCTGATAGAAGGCAAGATCAAGGGATGGTGCCTTGATTACTTACAGCTACCTGCCAAATAAGTGAGGTTTGATTTAAGTGTGTATTGTAATTGCCTCCGGATTAATCAAAATATATGTAACTTTTTAACCATTTGGATGTGTATTTATAACTTTCACATAATTCTTTTCATACAATTAAAATATACTGGGAATGATTGAACACACTGAATAAAAAATATTGTTGAGATGTCAAATGCAAGAGTCCACACTGAGGCATCCAAATATTATCATAATGTGCATTTTAGCCCTTGAAATTTGTGTTTTAGAATATTATGCTCTTTGTTGCTTTTCTTATTTCCTGTATCAGTTACCTGTTGCTGTGTGACAAATTAGTGCCCTAAAATGGCACCTCTACCCACCATCTCCTGGAGTCTGGGGACAGCAGGATGACACGGCTAAGCTAGTTGCTCTTCTCCAGGGAGTGTCATAAACTGTGATTTTAGGGGCACTCCGTGTCATGCAGGAGTGTGTTGACATGCAGGACTGTGCTCCTGAGGTTCAGCTGAGGTAGAACTGGCTTCCTAGTTCTCTCAGGATTTGTAGACAAAATCCCTGTCCTCTCAGGCTGATAGGCTGAGGGTTTTCTAAAACCTTCAGTTCCACATGCCAGATATTTTCCCTTCAGAAGCAAGTGGCTGGGAGCTTGGGTGTGACTGTAGGAGATGAAATGATAGAATCAGAAAGCTACCATCGTCATCTCCTCAATATCTTTGGTTAGTTTCTTGGCTAGTTTTATTTGTCAACTGAAAGCCAGCTGGAATCATCTGAGAGTAGGCGACTACAATTGAGACAATGCCTGCATGATATCTGGCTGTGGGCAGATAACCCTATAAGGGCATTTAAAAAACAAACAAAACATTAATAGTTGATGAGGGAGTACTCAGCCCATTGTAGATGGGGTCACCCCTGGGCTGGCAGGGTCCTAATTTTAGTAAAAAAGTAGGCTGAGCAAGCGTTGCATTCCTCTGTGGCCCCTCTGCATCAGCTCCCTTCAGGTTCTCTTGGTTTGTGTTCCTGCCTTGGCTTTCGACAATGGACTATCACAGGCCAAATCAAACTTTTCCTCCTCAAGTTGCTTTCGGTCATGGTGTTTCATCACGTCATAATAACTCTAAGACAATTAGTGTAGAGTAACTGCATATGTTCACAGGGTTTGGAGGTTCAGAACATATATCTTTGTGTGGTTAACATTTCCAAATATACCTCATGAATATGCACAATTCATTTTACAAAGAAAAAAAAGTGACTGACCACCAGCAGTCCACGGCAATGAATAAACATTGGGGCTACCATCTAATATAGAGAATTAAGAAGAAACATGGAAGGAGAAAGAAGAAATCAATTCTGTTGTGTTTTGTGTATCATCTCTGTGAAGACTGAATATGGCATGTCCTGCAACTACCTGCTCTGAGATCATGGAGAGCTCAGGCTAACCCCAAAGACAAGAAGGTCATTAGCACATGGAAGTATTTCTGGTGGCCTGAGTGGAGGTTAAGGAACGTGAGGACAATGGCAAGGACCCAGCGGAACAATAAAAGAGAGATCTGGAGACAGAGAGAAGGACGAACAGCCATAGAGCTTCCAGCGTTGCTCTGGTAATGTGAGAAAAATATCAATCAGTAAATATGAACCCAGGAGACAAGAAAGAAGAGCAAAGGGAAAGAGGTTTCTATTTCACTTTTGAAATACTGGAAAGGAGTAAGGTAGGAGGAGTTACATGTTTCCATTTAATTTTATATGTAAGTCTTTAGAGGTGATTGTGAGGAGTATTTTCATTTGCTAAATGGGGTGGAAGATAGATTATAATGTGTTTGGAAGCAATGAGAGGTAACACCAAGGCAATGACAGCTCAGAACATTTCCTCTCCCACTTTTTTGCGGGGGGGGGGAGGTATGGGGCTGTTTTGGTTTTTCCTCCCTTCAGTTTGGTAAATTTGGGTGAGATGTGATGGCAGTGTGTAAAATTACAGCACTGTCATACCATTCTGGTACAAGTGGTTGCCAATTAAGACATTAAAAGTACTATTTTGTTTATTGTATCATGTGTGTGTGCGTGTGTGATCCTCGGTATATTTATGGGTACCACATGTGTTTGTGAGCCGTTAGATGTCAGAAGAGGGTGCTGGACCCTCTGTAACTGGAGTTACAGGCAGTTGGGAGCTGCCATGTGGGTGAGGGGAATGAAACTGTGGTCCTCTACCAGAGCCATAAGTGCTCTGAGCAACTGAGCCTGTTCTTCAGCCCATTAAGATTATTGTTATATGGGAACCCACACACATATAAAATTCCAACTATAGAGGACATTTCAAACCACCTTAAACACAACTTACAGACTGAGGAGGGTAAAACTCTCTATTGTCTAAGGAGCCAACTGTAATCTCTCTATGTTTTAGCAGAAAGTTGTTGCTAAGAGACACAGGCTAATGGGTTCTGCCCTATTCAAGATGGAAGAACAAATGTACATGGAGGAGGGACCAGCTTTGGCGGCATCTAGGAGTATAGCATACCCTTGAACAGCTGGGAGCTGTAGTCCCTGAAGAACAGCTGTATTTCCACGTCATGGAAGAGGAGCACGTTTTGTGGTAGACAGCGGGCTGTCTCTTGGACCATCTGGTCTTCTTTTGATATCCACTATGTACAGCCTCCTATGCTCTCTCCACCATGGAAGCATGGAAGGCACATAGTGAATGTGTTAGCTACTTGCATCAATAGCCTGTTTCCAACCTTTGAGATTCCAAATATCTGTATTGGACCTATCCATTTTGCATTCCTACCTGCAGTAGGCAAAATTTTACTGATTGTAAATAATTTTTAAATATCTACTTTTTTGGGAGTTTGTTAAGCATTTTATGTATATTAGTGTTATGCCTATAGGTTCGCCTGCATCTATGTGTGTACATTGGCTCCTGAGGCAGGTATACAGCAGCAGACCCTCTGGAACTACAGCTACATGATGCTGTCTGTGCCCTTGTGTGTGCTGGGAGCTGACCTTTTCCCCCTGGAAGAGCAGTCAGCTCTGTTCACTGCTAAGCCAGTCTCCAGGCCACCTACTTTTTTTTTTTTTTTTTTTTTTTTTACCTACTCTTTATAAGCAGTCCTAAGTGCATCCTGTCAGGCTGGTCCTTGTCCATTTTCTTTTTTAAAAAACTTTCATTTTATTTTTATTAATTACAGTTTATTCACTTTTATCCCCGCTGTAGCCCCCTTCCCCAGCCCCTCCCATTCTTCCCCTCCCTCCTTTTCTTCTCCTATGCCCCAACCCCAGTCCAATGATAGGGGAGGTCCTCCTCCCCTTCCATCTGACCCTAGTCTATCAGGTCTCATCATTACTGGCTTCTTTGTCTTCCTCTGTGGCCTAGTAAGGCTGCTCCCTCATCAGGGAGAGGTGATCAAAGAGGCAGCCACTGAAGTCATGTTAAGAGACAGTCCCCGTTCCTATTATTGGGGAACCCTCTCGAACACTGAACTGCCAGGAGCTACTTCTGTGCAGAAGTTCTAGGTTTTTTCCATGCATTGTCCTTGTTTGGAGTATCAGTCTCAGAAAAGACCCCTGTGCCTACATTTTTTGGTTCTGTTGTTCTCCTTGTGGAGCTCCTGTCCCCTCCAGGTCTTTCTATCTCCTCCTTCTCTCATAAGATTCCCTGCACTCTGCCCAAAGTTTGGCTAGGAGTCTCAACATATGTTTTGATACCCTGCTGGGTAGAGTCTTTCAGAGGCCTCTGTAGTAGGCTCCTATCCTGTTCCCTATTTTCTCCCTCTTCTGATGTCTGTCTCATTTGCCTTTCCGAATGAAGATTGAGCATCTTACCCATGGTCCTCCTTCTTGATTAGCTTCCTTAGGTGTACAGATTTTAGTGTGCTTATCCTATATTATATGTCTCATACCCACTTATAAGTGAGTATATACCATGTGTGTCTTTCTGCTTCTTGGATACCTTATCCAGGATGATCTTTTCTAGGGTACATTTACACAATGCAATACTACTCAGCAATTAAAAACAAGGAAATTATGAAATTTGCAGGCAAATAGTGGGATTTAGAAAAGATCATCTTGTTGTCCATTTTCAATTGAACTAATTGTGTACTTCCCAAAAGATAATATCGAAGTCCCAATCCCCAGATAACTATGTAAAAGACCTTACTTGAGATATAGATCTTTGTAGACATAACCAAGGTAAGGCTACACAATAGACTGGGCCCTGGTGTCATTAAAAAGATAAAGATCTAGAGACAGAGTACAAAATGCCTAATGTGGCTGATAAACATGAAAGCAAACACATGAAGACAGAGAAAGATAGATGGCTCTCAGCAGACACTGTGGAAAGTTGTCAGCATTGAACAGAAGCTGAGCTGAGTCTTTTAGGTTTTCACTGGGTCCTCTGCAAAGAACAGCCCTGCCAGCAGCTAGAACTTGGACACATAGGCTACAGTGTTGTAGAGGATGGATATCCATTGTTGCAATGACTCAGTCTGTGGCAGTTATGGGAAATTAATAACATCTATGTTCAAGTCCTATCCTGTCTATATTCTATTGTTTTTCTTCCTTTAGCACTATAGGCAGATTTATTGATTTTGTTGTTGTTGTTGTTGCTGGAAAGGATATAACCATGTTTTGTCACTTTAAACCATGGTTCTCTATCTTCCTATGTCCCAATGTCAGGTGTTATTATTCTTGTGTCAGGTGCCTACAATAGTTCTGTGTGCTCCAATGTTCATTATGCGAACATTTCTTTCAATATACCAGCCTCTATAGTTAAGTAGACTAATCAATATAACAAACAAATCTCAAACTCAGTGACTTAAACTCACACGATTTTATGTCTCAATATGTATTATCAAGGTGTCAGTAGGGGAGGTGGTATGCTATTTGGCTCTCTGATATTATTTGTGCACTCCTTTGTTAGAGCTTTTCCCAATCTTCAGCGTGTAGCTTTCAAATAGATTTGACCATTGATATCCAGACAATAGGTAAGACAAGTTATAGCTCAGCTTAGAGAAGAAATATCTCCTTCTGAACTACATATGAAATGTGATAGTAAGGCACAACTCTTGGGGAGAGTTAATATTCTAGCCGTCTTTGATAAAGGCAGCCTGTGAACAATGGAGCAGATATGTGTGGTGTCCCATCTACCATCCAAACTCTCAGAAGGTAAAGACAGGGGATCCCCAGAGCAAGCTAGCTAGCTAGACTCACTGTGTCAGCAAGCTTTAGGTTCAACTAAGAGACCGTACCTCAAAGAATAAGAAGGAGAAGGTCCAAGAAAGTGTTTCTATAAGCCGTGGGCTTGCACATATGCACACGTATGCCCCTCCCCCACACATGGGCACTGCACTTCTACATACTCACTTGTACCCACAGAACTGTGAACTTGTATACATAATGCACACGTAGACACATGCAAAGAGAAAATTCTTAAGAAATATAAGAAATACCTCAAAAACACAAATGAAAACCTGTAATTAATTATACTTGCTATTTCATTATATCTACACCTGAAATATATCACCACCAACATATGCACGCATACACGCACACACATAATCTTCCCTGTGTCATACTATATGATATCAGGGACTGGCTGTTGAGCATGGCTACTATTTTTATCAGAGTGTATCTGCTTCTGTGTTTTCCAAATTACTACTTCTAATTTAGTATAGATGTGATGTTTTAATAAAAAAATAAGTTATTTTTATTATGGAAATAAGAAACCTTTAGCATATAATTTAAGCAAGGCTACTGTGAAATCTCCAAACTGGACCACTTCATGGGTAGAGAGAAAGGTTTATTGGGGATCAAACTGCCAAGACTAACTGGGGCAGAGAGGGGAAAAAGAACAAAATGGAAGAAATGCAAGTGGGATTTTATAAGACAGTCAGCAGGGTGGGGTCTTGGTGTGTTTGACCTGATACAAGCTGTTTGTGTTGAGCTAGAATGAGATGCTCTTGCCTAAGGTAATTTACCTTTGGGATGGATCTAGGGAGGTTCCTGGTGTATAACAGATGCTCCTCATAAACAGAAAACCTGCTTTTAGGCCTCTGTTTACTCAATAACAGTCCTTCTGTTGACCTGACCGAAGTCCTTCTGTTTAGGACATTGTCACCAGCACTGATATTTGGGGGCCTGCATTGGACCCAACATTACATAGCAGTGCTTAGTATATTTTGACTGAAGGCATGAGATCAGATTTGAAAAGAAAAAAAAAAAGGACAGTAACTAGGAGCTGATCCAGGTTTGAGGAAGGGTTTCCTCTGGGGAGACTGTGGAGAAGGTGTTTATGCTGAGGAAAATAAGTTTGTTAAGAAGAAATAAACTCCAGATATTCAGCAATGAGACAAATAACTTGGGATCAAGAGCCCAGGAAGAGACCTCTGTTGAGCAGTAAGCAAGTAGAGAGAGGTTTTGATGAGCAGGAAGATTCTAAGAATGGAAGGAAGTGTAAGTATCTCGCCTCTTATGTTAAATTTGTCTCAGCATAGCAGGTAAAGTTATCTACAGAAAGGAAAAGGGTGAGAGCTAAATAGAATGCTCTGTGGAGTTTGGATGCAGAGCATAGTATTTAGAATGGCAGGGAGGATTTAATTACTAAGTGCTGTGTAACAGCAATTCAGATACTTTTTGC
This sequence comes from Meriones unguiculatus, assembly GCF_030254825.1. Taxonomy (NCBI): domain Eukaryota; kingdom Metazoa; phylum Chordata; class Mammalia; order Rodentia; family Muridae; genus Meriones; species Meriones unguiculatus. The sequence goes on from NC_083357.1 coordinate 48,331,107, forward strand.
CTTTGCCTGGATATTATGTTTTGTGATTGATATAACTTTCATCTAGACTCTGGGAATATACCACCATCCAACTCTCTGAACAATGAAATATGCTCATGTTTAATTGTTTAATTTTGTCCCCCTTGGAAATAAGCTTCTTGACATCATCCCAGCCCACTCCTATGGACAAGTGGACTCTGACAATGTTTTGTCTTGATCTTTGATAGAAAAAAGATATTAGCAGAGGAGAGCATGTGGAGTGAAAACATCTAAAAGAGATTTAGAAAATAATGAAAAACACTTAGAAACCATTTAGCAGAAAACTTTAATTTCAAATACATTTCTGATGATTTATGCGCCCTTGGTTAACTCATGGACTTAAGAATTGTGGTGTTCTACTTGAAAATGGCTCCCATAGACTCATGTATTGAACACTTGATCCCCAGTTGATGGAAATGTTTGGGAAGGGTTAGAAGGTGTGGCCTCGTTGAAGGAGGTACATCACTGAGGGTGAGCTTTGCGGTTTCAAAGGCCCACAGCATGTGCCAGCATTGCCACAGCATTGTCTGCTTTGTGCTTGTAAATGGAGATGCAAGCCCTTAGCCGCTGCTCTAACACCATGCCAGCCTGCCTGCTATCATGCCCCCCACCATAATGGTCATAGACTAACCTTCATGAACTGTGAATCTCCTTGGCCATTGTGTCTTAGCACAGCAGTAGAAAAGTGACTCAGAAAGGTATGAGGCCACAGGCTACTCTTCTTTGCTATTAGCCAGGATTCTCCGGATTCTCCAGATGAGATATGCTCTGCTTTCTATGTTTTCTATGCTTTCTAGTTTCCATGCTGCGCTTCCCTGGGGATGAATGACAGCTACTCCTTAGACTCTCCACTTGCCATGTGCCCAGCATGTCAGTAAGCATCAGGCAACAATGGAGGGAGCGTAGGGGTCTCTGCACAGCACTCCCCAGCAATCTTCCTTCTGGCTCTCTAATATCTAGAACTTCTTCCATGGGCTACACACGGTTCAAATGGTCTCAAACCAGGCTGGGGAGACTACTCAGTAAAATGCTCACAGAGCAAACATGGGGATCATGTTCAGTCCTCAGAACCCACAAAAAGCTGGCTGTCATGGCCTGCACTTGTAATCACAGCACCGGGAATGCAGGGACAGGAGGATCCCTGGGCTCAGCAGCCAGTGACCCTAGCTGAATCAAGAAGCTACAGCACAATGAAGAGGCTGTCTCACAAATTAAGGTGGACAGCACCTAAAATATGACACCCCATGTGGATGTAAGGTCTCACATGTGTATGTATGTGTATGTGTGCATGCCTGTGTGTGTATGCTTTTAATGCATAGGGAAACTTCTCATGGTGACACCATTATCACGTATTTAATCATAAACTTTCACTGGCTGTTAGCCCAGGCCTACAATACAGCATTCAGAATTCCCATCTTAGCTAAAGGACCACAGTAAAGGACAGCTGCACCATGGTTTGTGTACCAAGAGTTATAAAGATCCAAAGAGGGAAGACAACCAAGATGTGCCAAGGCTACTTTGAAGAAACCCATGATGGAAGTGTTTATTAAGATTTCTAATAAATAAAATACCATGTCTGGTAGGGCACATTTGTGACTTTGAGCTATTTCAGGCCAATATTCTTTATAACCCCACATATGCTTCCCAGCTGACCCATATCTCTAAATCATCTGCAAGAGATCGCTCAGATAGTGAGCGCATTCTCCAGGATGGGGGTGGGAAACAATTCACTCTGTGAAATGCACCATAACCAAGGGATTGCATTAGATATGCAAACATTGGCTAATTTTAGTTTTTATAATAATTGTGGGATTAAAAAGATTAGTGAGTATGTTCTCAACTGCCCCCAGAAAAGACTGAAAACCTATCAGAAAACATATTACTAATACTACAAAACTTAATTTCTTCAAATTTAAATTCTACAAATTTTAAGTTGCAAGGCCTATAGCAATCAGAGTTCATATTTTATAAGGAATGCCAACTATATGTCTACTGTGTAACAAAGGAGTGTATCACGGGGCTCTTCACTTCTAGCAGTATCTGTCTGCCAGTCATAATGTAGTGTTGGCTGTCAATATTTGATCTGTGTTAAAGAATAATACTTCCGTGCTTTACTGTGTCGAATGTGCTGTGGGCTACATATAAAAATAAGAAAAATGAAAGTCAAATAAATCCTGCATATAATCCTTCATATTCACTAAGGCTTTCCTCTTGAAATAGTCAGGCAAAATCAGGACTTGTCTCACACGAATAAAGCTTGGGTGTTTTACTTCATTTCGCTTGACAGAAAGTAGACATTGCAGTAGAGAAGAGATACGCATGCCCTCCTGCTGTTCATGGAGACACAGCACAGGTGTGATACACAGGAGCAATGATCTTTAAACAATCACTCAAGCTAAGTGCTGCCAGAAAAGTAATTGATGTCTTGTGATGACCATGGGTTGGGTTCTCTTATTCGCTTTAGCTAATCAAGTCAGTCTCAGCACACCTCCCTTCTGCTGCCTGCATAGGAGCAAAATGTAGCAGCAGATCAAATCATACCCAAGCTACTAGGCAGGACCTTGGGGGCTCTATGTATCTACTAAGGAAAGCTGGATTTGAAACTCTACCTTGCAAAGATAGGAAAATTAATGAGAGCAGTGGCCACGGAATTGATCCCCTGTCTGTGTCCACAGCTGTTCCTCTCTGGGTCCCTGAGAGCACAGCCTGGGAGCAGGACTCTGTGAGCACATCATGGCTTGCTCTCACCAAGGTCACCTCACAGGAGGCTGCAGCTTTGTTGTTAAAGCTCTAACCTGCTATTCCACTATGTGTTTGTGAGAAGATCTGGAAAATCGTAGAACTACGCTGAAAAAGCCCAAGCTAGAGGTAAAACGCTGATGCAGATTTTATGTTAAGACGGTTTGATTTGTTTGCATGGGTTTTTTTTCTCAGACACTCTCAATCCAGAATCATAGACTTCCCAGCAGTGGGGAAGACAGGCTGAGCTGCATTTCCTGAAGGATCACCACAGGTCAGTGTAGGAGATGTCACATTGCATCACATTCACTTGATTATATGAACCCAACTCGGTGGGACAGCCTTCATTTGGCCGGGTGACAGTTTTCACTGGCTTCCTAAATATAAGAGCTGTTTTAAGTTCATGTCTCTTGAAGACACCAGCAAATGACTTCTGACACTGTGACTTTTTTTTTTAATGTATTCAGAGAATGTGTCAGGAAGCTGGGTGTATTCATCTGTCAAAAATGCTCCACATGTAAAAGGCAAACCAGAACGTAAGTGACCCTCCTCCTGCGATCAGGCATCCCTGATAAGCATGTGGGGGCCCAGGACAGTATGACCACAGGCTTTCATAACTGCCCAGCTCATCTCCACTGGGAAACGTAATGCTCTTAGACTCCAGACACTGGTGGTTTGGAGACATTCTTTAAAACTTTCTGGCCTCAAGTCACATTCTCAGTGGTTGCCCCATTTTGACAGACAGGGTGTTTGAGTGATTTTAACATCCTATGTCTTCTAGCCCATTCTGCATATCTGCTTTCTCCACAACCCATAGACATGGCTGGCTGTAAGCAGCCAATGAGATGGCAATCTTCCTTAGTTGCTGCCATAATCTTCCATCTACAGCTGACATGTTTATTCTTGGACATTTAAACCGTGGCCCAGAAAGCCATGGAGGAAAGATGGTTATAAATGTTAGATTTGATTGGGAGTGACATTCCAAAATAAACATGCCCACGCCCAGCCTAGCATTTCTGTAGGCATCCATTCTTCATGGCACTCCTTCACACAGCCGGCAGACACACAAACACACACGGGATATTCCCTTTCACAATCACAGTAGGGCAGGCGTAATTGCAATTGAGTAAGAGCAAAGAAAGTGAAGAGAGCATCAAGCAGAACAGATGTCATCTAAGTTAGTGGCAATGTGAGTAAGGAAGATATTAAAGACCCATCTTTCAGCATCAGAAAAGAATATCTTTAAACACACAGAGAAATGTTAGTCCTGAGAGATCAGCAGGGAGGTCTCTTTAAATTCCCTCAATTCTTTGATGAGAAAATAAATGAATGAGTAGTTAGAAAACTTTAAAAGAAAGATGATGGTAGACATAAAGAGAAATATAAGCCAGACTGGGATTGCTGCCCAGAAAACCCAAGCAAACAAAGACACAGCTAGAGAAAAACAGAGAAAGAGGGCTGTTTTAGGGGAATATTTAGCAAACCAAGGGAGAAGAAAGGGAGGCATGAGAGGCAAGTGTATCGAGAAAGTGGGATAAATAAACAGACTAGTTTTAAAAATGCAAAGAAATTGCCAAGTGGCCAATTTCATCTATATTGCTATGGGCATGGGATGAGCTGATAAATGCTGGGCTTCTATACTCAGGGACGAATTTTCACTCTGCTACCCAGGCAGAATCCTAAAATGTACAATGTTGAATGATGAGGGAACATTGTCTTTGTCCAAAGAAGCAGATCATCCATGCCCTCCAGCTTCTCACAGGTCAGGCCACCAGAGCACTCTGATTAGGGCGCAAGGGCCACCCATAGCATGCCTACCTTATGACAGGTCACAAAGCAGACAGTTCATCCTGACATGATTACATGATTGTTCTAAAAAAAAAAAAAAAAAAGACTCTTGAGTCACAATGTTTTTCTCACAACAGAAACAGCAGCCACCATGTCAGGTGTTGCTGGCCCTCCTCACAAGGGTCTGGCCTCTGGGTGAGGACAGGAGGTCTAGGCCGAGGGAGTGAAAGGCACAGTCAACACACAGACACTGGGACTTGGGTGAACGCAATACTAGAGCTAGCGGCTGCAGGCTCATTTATTCCAGAAGAGAGAGCATGTTATATATCTTTGGGTGACCAATCAGGTTCCTCTCCACCATCTCCGAGCCTGCCATTGGTTGTTCGTCTCTGGGCAGATTCATCTAACGTCAGGTCGTGTACTGAAGGCCTGACTGCTTCCATAGTCACGTCAGCAGAAGCTGCCCCAGACCGTGAGCCCTAATGGCCTTTTACTAAGGCTGCCCACAAGTTATATCAGTTCCCTGAGGCCTACACCTCGAAGTTGCATGGAGAGATACATGACATTCATGGCTACCCACAAGTGACACCGTAGGAGAGAACCTGTGCACTCGGCGTGTTCAGTGCTGCTCTAGCAAGCTGAGGCAAGGCTGCTGTTGGTGCAGGCACCACATATGGTTTGATCTTGTGCAGGTCCTGTGCATGCTGACAGGTTCTGGACGTTCATATGTGTGTTTGTTCTGATGTGTCTGGAAAGTGCTGTTTCCTTAAAAATCATCCATTACCTCCAGCTCTTACAATTTCTCTTCCCCCTCTTCCACACAGATCCCTGATCCCTGAAGAGAGAGGTGTGGCAAAGATGTCATTTGTGGCTGAGCACTTCCAATCTCTGCACCTTGTCAAGCTGTGGGTCTCTGTTAATTCCCATCTACCCCAAGAAGAGCTTCTCTGAGGAAGGCTGCATGATGCAGTGATCTATGGGTATAGCTCTACACCAGCAGGAGTTGTTTTATTGTTGTCTTTACTTAGCAGAATAATAATAGTTCATTTTGTGCAAGTGCCTATGAAAACTCTAGTCTCAGATTTTGGCCTCATTACCAGTATCAGGTAGGGGTTCCATCTCATGGGATGGGCCTTAAAGTCAATAAAAAAAAATGCTTGGTGACTCCCCTAACACTTGTGCCACTATTGGCACCAATGGGTATATTGTTTGGGTAGGTTGCTACTATAGTCCACACACAAAGGGTTCGTCGCTGGGGGAAACTGGTGATTACTTTTTTCCTCTGGTGGTGTGTAGAACATTCTAGCACTATGGATGCTAGTCATCAGGTGAAGCACTAGATGAGCTTCTCCATATCCTAAGCCCTAAGCATGAGGCACCTTCAGCAAATGGGTGTTACCCTCAAGTTGCAGAGAACAACCAACAGCATTTGCAGTAGTCTATGGTTTCTGGAAGGGTCTATGGGATCCCTTTGGTCAACAACTCAAAAAAGCTGTAACCCAGTACTGATACTGGGGATTTTATTTGGTAGCTTATTAAAAAATTAATTGCAAATACAACTGAAAGTTCTTTAAAAAAAAAAGATAGCTCTAGTTAACAAAAATTTAGATAGTAGTTGCTCTACTTCTGCTAAATAAGAGAGCACTATCTCTCTACAACAGGAGACACCCTAGCCATATCATTGGGTGGTATTGGAGAAGGTGACCTGCCACTTTCATCCCTGCCTTATGGTAATGAGTCTGTCTCATTATGGTGCCTCTGCAAATCTATGGCAAAGACAGAGTTGTTGGCCAACACTGTATCTGTCACATGAATCTCCATCCTGCACTGGTTATGTCAAGATGAAATTAACCCCGTTGCTCATGTGTTTGAACACGTGGTCCTCAGCTGGTGGTGCTGTTGGGGGAGGGAATGGAACCGTTGGGCAGCGGATTTGATGAAGGAAGCACCTCCTTCGGCCTGCAGATCAAAAGCTTAACTCAGTTACCTCCTCAGCACCGTGTCTGCCTGCATGCCTCCAAGCTTCCCGCCATGATGATGATGGACTAAACCTCTGACACTATAAGCAAGCCCCAATTAAATCCTTTTATTCCCATAAGAATTGCCTTGGTCCTCGTGTCTCTTCATAGCAATGGGACGGCGGCTAGGACGGAAGTTGGTACTAGGGAGAGGTTATTGCTGTGACAGGCCTGACCGTGCTGCTTGTTGTTGGAATGCGACTTTGGGACTAGATTAGGAGTACAGATGAATGCACGAAGCAGGGTTTAATGGGCCATACTAGTAGTGGCATGGAAGACAGTAGCGCTGAGAGAGATGTAGATTATATAGCCAGGCTCAAGAGGTTTCAGGAGAGAAGAATATTAGTGGCCTAGAGACCACTCTTGTTATGTTTTGGGATTCTTTGTTATATATGTGGCTGCCTTCTGTTCTTGCCCTCCAAAATCTGCCTGAGAGCACATTGAAGAGTTTTGGATTAATGGTATTGGCAGAAGAGATTTTAAAACAGCCTAGTATTGGCTCTGTCATTGGTGGCACTCTTATGCAGATCTGTAATGGAAAGGAGCAAGCTGAGCAAGAAAAAGTATATAAAATCTACAGTTTGAGGAGAAATGGAGCATCAGAAAGTATAGAGGAGCTAAGTTAGGAGACGGCCATTATGGGACTATCCCAGATGACAGCCTATAAATATATGTATATATGTATACATATATATACAAACAAATATATGTATATTGTATACATATATATACAACACACATATATGTATATATTATGTGTGTATGTGTATTCAATAATATATACATATATGTGTGTATGTGTATTCAATACCAATTATATATAATGAATATGTATGTTCTGTTCCTCTATAGAACCCTGACTAACACAAACAAAAGATGTCTAACAGGATACATGGGTCATCATGGAAGATGCTTTGCTGGCATATGAGAGAATCTACATGTAATTTCCTTTTCGAAAGCCTATAAGAGACAATATCTTACTGCTTTGATGCCTTGGATGTGTCTCTGAGATCACAAATTTGAATGAAAGAACAGAAATGGAGCATACTTGAAAGCAATTCAATTTTGTGAATTTTGTAGCAGGGAGCATCCCCCATGTCCCATGACACTAAACTTTACCATTCTACCCTAGCTTCAATTCTCCCTCACGAATACACTAATTTTGATGACAACGGCAGAGAAAATAATACAGAAACATTTTACTATGCTTTGTTGGTGTTGTGTCAGCATTATATAAATATTTGGTTTTTCTACTCAGCCAAACTCTCACCTTCTTCAAACGACTCCAAAACAAATAATGCTGAAGAGAGCCTTGCTCACATGGCTGATAAGAAGGGTCCTCTGTATGTCACATGGATCATGGATACGCATTTACATATCCAACCATAATACAGTTTCCGAAATCCGAATCTCATCTCGCTTGACGGGTTGATTCATACATGACTACTTTCAGACACACATAAAACAGTGTCATGTAGGTAAACATATTGGATACATTAGAGGTGCATTTTATGTGCATAAATAGAGGTATAATCTAAATGAAGAAGTGAAATCAGCCTGCATTTCTAGACATGATGGCTGAGGGTGACTGTTCTGAAGATTTGCATAGGATACATAAATATATTTCAAATATATAAGATTACCTGTAGCAAAATAAATACAGTGCAGAGTAAAAAGAAATACAGTTATTGGAGAGTATAGATCTGGCCTAACCCCACCTCTTTATTTAGAAAGACATCGAAGTATTTAAACCAAGGTTTTTCATCTGGTGTGTGTGTGTGTGTGTGTGTGTGTGTGTGTGCGCGTGCGCGCGCGCATGTGTTCCCGTGTATGAGAGGCAGTCATACAGTGCTGATGAGAATTCACTGTGCTAAGTGAATTAGCTTGCTTTCTTATAACAACTCTCTGAAGAAGTACCTTTCCCCTATAGCAACAAATATAAACAAGATCTGAAGCAGTTAAAATGTTTGTGTATAACCAACACAACCTGTGTAAGCTGGAATCTAGGTCTTCTTCATTGTTCTCGTGAGCTGTAGCCCTCATCTGTGGCTTAATTTCTCAGACCAAATGTGATACATCCACAAATCATCCTTCTGATGCCTGGCACATAGTGGCTGCCCACACTTAGTAATGCAATCTGCGCTGTTAGCGGCATTCACAGTTTGTATATATAATATTCCTAATGCTTTATGCAAAGGGTTGATACCTGTACTAACCAAGTGATAACAGTTTCTGCAAACCTTATCTCATAGAAGAGGCAAACCCACACATGTCATTTCTAACCTGCCCTGACACAATTTATACTCACCATTTAATGCTGGTCTTGACCTATTTTACTTTCCTTTCATTCCAGCTATTTTTAAAGTCACTTCTATCACATTCCAGCTCAGTGGAGAGAGATCTTTTTTTCCCATTAGACATTAGCTCTATAAGGGCAGTAACATTGCTTTAGTCAGTCTTCCCTCCTCAGAGCTTTACCCAGACTCACACACGGTGAGGATGTGTAGAATGGATGGATTAACTGGCTTGGGTTTTTTAAAGTCTAATAAAAGCATCATTGTTTTATAAAAACCCAAGGATTTCTTCTATATTTGATTTTTTTCTGACATGAAGAAAATAGATTAAGGAAACATACAGAGGTGTGTAGGACTGCATAGAGACAGTGAAACCTTCAGAACAGCCCAAAAGGTGAATAGCATCCAGAGAAAGAAGACAGTCCTACCCAGTGTCTAGAAGATGCAGACTCCCAAGTCCTGTCCCTTTGCACCAGAGTTGATGGGAAGCAAACCTTCCATAGAACATTGATCAGAGAACATCAATTCCTGACTCCTCAGCTCAGTTTGTTCTGTAAAACGTCCACAACCAGCAAGTTGGAGCCCAAGTGAAAAGTGTAGCAAAGATAACTCATAGTACAGGAAATTAGCAATGGTTACAAAAAGATCCAAAAGATATTTTGAGAATACAATCTGCTCCTGGATATTGAAATGCAGCCACAGTCTATATGTAAATCAGGTCACCTGCAGCTCTGGCCCGTGAGCTTGGATTCATCTTCCGTGGCATATGTATACCGACTCTGTCACCTGTTTGTGCCATCTGAATTTCGTTCATTAATAGATTGGTCAGACTGTGTCTATATTACAAGACTTCTAAATTCCTACGAAAGAAAGGAAAATTTTATACTACAGAATGGATACAAGGAGCGGGGGAGGTCAGGTATTGGGTTGATGGAGTGTTCCCACTCCTAGGAAGTCAGAAGCTGGGTTAAGGTGGACAGGAGGAAATGGTTTTCACCAAGTCTTGCCCTAGTGTCTCAGCCATAGCTTCTCAGACATAGCCTTGGAAGTCTGTGTCATTTCCCATGTCATTCACCAGCTTAACATGCAAGTTCATCCCAAATACAGATCCTGTCTTGATTAGCAACAGTCTGGAAAGTAGAAATCGCCTCTATACGGCCATCTTCTTTAGACTCAAAACGACGGTCCTTCATATACTAATCCTTCATACTTCATATCTAATACTTCATATCTCAACCCATAATCACAGTTGATGTAAAAAAATATAAGTAACAGTATGTGCATTTTACTTTTAAAGATTATTTTACTGAGAAAGGATCAGAAAGCAAAAAGTTATAGATATATTTTGTAAACAAAGAGTTGACCAACCTAGAGGGCTATGACTCAGTTGTGTGAGTCTCCAAGTACTTTGAAGGAATTGACGCCCCCATTATTTATATTCTATAGTTTTAAGGGTGTGCATTGTTAACAAGCCCAAGGCAACAGTTCAAGGGTTACAAAACCCAAGTGCCACTCACACAAATGCCTGCTTCATGTAAACAGAACTCGGCTTTCAGCTTCACAGTGGATTCTTACCTCAGGAGTCAGTGATTAGAAAGACAGTTTTGTGATTATAGGTTCTAGTATGACATAATAAAGGGAGTGAAATTCCTGGACCAGAAAAGCCCTCTGTTAGCATTTCTTGGCATATATTATAGAGTGTTGTCAAGATCAGGGATGGAGATTAAGAATTCCACACACAAGATATAAGCACAAAGAATAAGGCGTGCCTTTCAATTCTATATCCTAAGGTATAAGAAATTACCCAAATAATTGTGCAGACAGAAACCAATGGTTTCTGGACCCTAGTGGGCACTGGGAGGCTGTCAGTGAAAGCCTGCATTCCTACATAGCATCACAATGCTACGTGTGTACCAGTGATTTCGTAATTCTAATTACCCTAATGACCCTTTTTGCCACATTTATACTGAACATATCACACACCTATACCTGTCAATATCTTCTTCAAGGTTCTTGTCATAAACTCGCTCTCATGTGTGTTGATTCACTTTTTTTTATGCTGAGTGTGACTCTTTTTCTAGTTCTGTACCAAGAAGTTTACTTGGCTCTGAGTTTACACATTTGTAGAATATAGCACCCATGTTTTGACATGTGTGTGTATTGGTTAAAGATGAAATATTATATCACTTCCAATCTCCATGTGCTAATTACCGTTCTATTGCTGTGAAGAGACACCATGACAAGGGTAACTCATAAAAGATTTAATCGGGGGCTTGTGTATAGTTTGATCACCATGGTGGGGCGCATGGCGACAGGCAAGCATGGTACAGGGGTGGTATATCCTGATCCAAAATTTTAAGGCAGAGGAAAACTGGGCCTGGTGTGGACTTTTGAAACCTTAAAGCCTACTCCCAATGACACGCCTCTGTCAACAAGGCCACACCTCCTAATCCTTCCTAAATAGCTCACCAAGTGGCAACCAAACATTCATATGAGCCTATGGGGCTATTCTCATTCAAATCACTCCAATTCATAATATCTCTTTCTGACTACCTTTAAATATACAACATAATAGTGCATTGTCTCCTACCATGCAGAGAATACCGGAAGTTGTTCCTACATTATGGCAAAAAATAATGTACAACAATGCAACTGATAGGGGATCAATATTAAGAAATGAATATATGAGACTCAACAGTAAAAATACTAATAATCTGATTTTCTTAAATGGTTAAAAGGCCTGAATCGACACTTTTCTAGAGGATAACTGAAGGGTCACTATGGTATTATCTAGAGGATAACTGAAGGGTCACTATGGTATTGGTATGTAGACAACACAACAGTACTGTGGTAAAGTATCTGCAGAAATTAGCTTTTAAAGAGAAAAAAGCTTGGGTGAGCCAACGCTTTGGGCCTCTCGCCGTTGACTGCATCACCGCTTGAGCACATAGTGGAGAAGACGACACATTTCATGACCGAGAAGATGAAGAGAAGAAAATAAAATACTGTGGTTCAATAGGGCATGTCTCTAGTGACTTACATTAGGCCTTACTTCCTAAAGACCCGAGGGACCCTTCCCAAGAGCACTGCAGTGTCCCTTAGCACAGAGGCTGTGAGGGCTGCACAACTCAGTAAGAGCAGTCACAAACAGTCGGGGAAATAGACAGCGGCTATTAAGTGGGGTTTAATGCACTCACAACTTACAAGCATCCACTACACTAGTTAACTAGTACTGAGCGAGACACACAACCAGAAGCGGGACTTCGGTTGTGAGCCTAGTAACTGAAGAAAGTCAGGTAGCAAGCTGCAGGCTTTGTGCTGACTTCAATTTGCATGCTCACACAGCATCAGCTTCCCATTTGAAAGGCATGGAAAGGCTGAGCAGAGGATCCTAACTGTGGGAATCCTCAGTCCTGCCAGAGGGAGGAGGGAAGAGGCGTGGCTATGTGTTCCCAAAACTGCCAAGAAAACAGTTGGCTGAGTCGAGATAAAGAAGCTGAAGAGACTTGATAAATTTGAGTTCACAGGCGACACCTTGTATTTTTTTAATTTTTATTTTTTTCTTAACAATTCATTCATTATATATCCCTGAAGCCCCTACCTCAACTCCCCCAGTTCTACCCTCCCTCCCTCTTCCCCTCATCCCCTTCCCCTAGACCACTGAAAGGGGAGATTCTCCACTATTGCCATCTGCCCATAAGTCACATCTGGACTGCTTGGATCCTCTTCCTCCATGGCCTGGCAAGGCTGCATCATCAGAGGTGAGTGATCAGAGAGCAGTCAACTGAGTTCATGATAGAGGCAGCCCCTGATCCCCTCACTCAGAGATCTACAAGGAGACTGAGCTGCCAATCAGCCACAGCTGAGCAGGGGTCTAGGTACTCTCTATGCATGGTCCGCTGTTGGTGTATCAGTCTCTGCAGGACCCCCTGGGCTCAGATCTTTTAGTTTTGTTAGTCTCCTTGTGGGGTTCCTGTCCCTTCCACGTCTCTGTAATGCCACCCCTCTCTTCCTCCATTAGACTCCCTGTGCTCTGTCCAAAGTTTGGCCCTAAGTCACCTGGTAGTTTAAAAGCACAAGTTACATTATTGTGGCAAATGATTATACTGGTAGAGGAAGAAGCTTATATAACAATATTGTATCACCATTGATTTTCCCAATGGCCATACCACTGACTTCAAAATGATAAATATTTAGTAGTTGGGGAGGGAGAAGAAGAGAGAGCAGGGTAGCAAAGAGGTAGCAAGCAGACTTCAACAACCTTTTCCTTCATTAAAAGGTTATCTTGTCAGAAACCGGCAACTGTTTACACTGAAAGCCTTGGGGAAATGTTCATGTTTTATCAGTAGTATTTCCTAGATGATGAAATTCTTAGTTACCGAATGCAGACTTTGAAGACCTACAGAAATATCACCATCTTTCAGAGAGAGACTCTAGGGATGAGGCCTCTTGAGTCTCCTCCCGCATGCAATATGGAATGCTGACCTGCTTGATCTGGCTCAGGTCACAAGAGCTGTAATGTCCTATTAGCAACTGGTGGGTGCTGGGGGAGGGGCAGCTGCTTTTCCATGGCTGCTGGAAAGTTGTCAGTGGATGGCCCCACACCCATGAGCATGTGGGCAGCACTAGCTGGGCTCAGTGAGCTATTTAAAAGGAAAAGGAGGGAGGAGCATGTGTTGGGAGGATGGAGGAGTAGGGGAAGCACAATGTCCATCTGATCAAGATACGCTGCATCCATGTGTGGAACCGTCAAAGAAGAAATAAGAATATTCTAAAAAACACAAGCAAAAACCCAAACAGAACAAGTCTTTAAGTTAATAAAGTGACTAAAATTCTATGCTGACATCGAACAGCTTCCAATGTTTTCTCTTAAGTGAACAAAGGTACAATTACCATATAGTATGTAATTCTACCTGAATCAATTTAATTAATTATTTATTATTATTTATACTATATTCACTTTGTATCCCCATGTGGTTCCCTCCCTCTTCCCCTCCCAGTCCCTCCCCTTCTCCCCCTTCTTCACACATGCCCCTCCCCAAGTACCCTGATAGTGGAGGTCTTCTTTTCCTTCTTTCTGATCCTAGCTATTAGGTCTCTCTCATCAGGAGTGGATGCATTGTCTCCCTCTGTGGCCTGGTAAGGCTGCTCCCCCCTCAGAGGGAGGTGATCAAAGAGCAGGCCAATCAGTTCATGTCAGAGACAGTCCCTGTCCCCATTACTATGGAACCTACTTGGACACTGAACTGCCATGGGCTACATCTGTGCAGGGGTTCTAGGTTATCTCCATGCATGGTAATTGGAGTATCAGTCTCAGGAAAGACCCCTGTGCTCAGATTTTTTAGTTCTGTTGTTCTCCTTGTGGAGGTCCTGTCCTCTCCAGGTCTAACTATTATTTCCCACTTCTTTCAACCATGTTTATAGCAGCTTTATTTGTAATAGCCACAAGCTAGAAACAACCCAGATGCCCCTCAACTGAAGAATGGATTCAGAAATTGTGGTACACCTACATAATGGAATATTACCTAGCAATGAAAAACAAGGAAATCATGAAATTTGCAGGTAAATGGTGGGAACTGGAAACGATCATCCTGAGTGAGCTATCCCAGACTCAGAAAGATGCACACGGTATATACTCACTCATATAGACATATAATATAGGATAAAGCTACTAAAATCTGTATACCTAAAGAAATTAATCAAAAGGGAGGACTCTGGCTAAAATGCTCAATCCCCACTCCGAAAGGCAAAGAGGATGGACACCAGAAGAAGCAGAAAACAGGAAACAAGTTAGGAGCCTCCCACAGAGGGCCTCTAAAAGGCTCTGTCCTGCAGACTCTCAAAGCAGATGTTGAGACTTATGGCCAAACTTTGGGCAGAATGCAGGGAATCTTATGAAAGATTTTCTTGTTTCTTATTGCTGAGTAACAGAACTAAACAGAGAATTCTCAATAGAGGAATATCAAATTGCAGAGAAACACTTAAAGAAATGCTCAATGTCATTAGTCATCAGGGAAATGCAAATCAAAACGACCCTGAGATTTCACCTTACACCCCTAAGAATGGCTAAGATCAAAAACTCAAGTGACAACACATGCTGGAGAGGTTGTGGAGAAAGGAGAACCTTTCTCCATTGCTGGTGGGAATGTGAAATTGTACAACTGCTTTGGAAATCAATCTGGGGCTTTCTCAGACAACTAGGAATAGTGCTTCCTCAAGATCCAGCTATACCACTCCTAGGCATATATCCAAAAAAGGCTCAAGTATACAACAAGGACATTTGCTCAACCATGTTTGTAGCAGCTTTATTTGTAATAGACAGAAGCTGGAAACAACCTAGATGCCCCTCAACTGAAGAATGGATACAGAAATAGTGGTACATCTACACGATAGAATATCAATCAATTTATTTTTTTTTAAAAAATGCTTTACATTCATTTATTCAGTGAAAAGAGGCATGTGTGTGCCACAGCACAGGTATAGAGATCAGGGGACAATTTCTTAAAGGTATTCAAATACAGATACGTGTTCCCATCACCACATATGTTGAATTCCTTTTATTTGGTCATATGGCTTCCAAATGCTACTAGCTACCATGAAAATACATTGAACGATCTTAATCAATGTCCTTCTGTGCTCCAGTGCCATTGAGAATAACAAGATAGGTTTGCACGACTTCTCCATGGAGTTCACACGCTAGTCAAGGGTAAGATGAGGTACTGCAGCAAGGAATATTCTAGCCTTAGCGACGAGCTTGCTGAGACTTTCAGCTAAGTGTAGAGTAAGAACTAACCCAGTTACAAGCTGGGCCTGGGGCAACGAACATCAGGATACAAAGAGGGAAATGGCCATGAGGCTTCACTGGGGATAGCTGACATCAGGGTCTAAGTGAAGAAGAGAAATGAAACTATGATGGCTGATGATATCCATGGAAGTTCTAAAACAAAACATACAGCAGCCTGAAGGATCCCTAAGGGGAGTTTTAGGAAAGTAAGATTTATCACTGTGCAGAGGCATTGAGTGACAATGTCAGTACCAGTGGGACACCACGGTCACCTGGCACTGTAAGCCAAGCAGAGCAGAGCTGAGGCGTCATTTCTGTACCAATGCCTGGAAGTGGGCATCGGTCCAGCACATGCTGAGTTGCCAACAGACTAAATGTGCCTACCTACCTAGACGCAGTGGAGAGAGAACTATTCACATAACCACCTCAGTCTCTCTCACCTGGTCTCTAATTACCTGCCAGAACTGGTTTCAGCTAAATATGGCCAGAAGAACATAGGCAATGCAGTCTGAGCCTGATGTCCTGATGGAAGAGACAAGTGCTGGGAGCAACACTGCTGAGATTTGGAATCAATTGATACTGCTATCACAGAATACCCAAGATGGAGAGCTGAGAATGAACAGGCTCTGTCCTACAGGTTCTGCAAGCTGGAGCCCCATCAGTATGGCAAGGTTTCTGTTGAAGGCTTTAGTGCTGTGACATAGCACAGCAGGGGACATCACAGGTGAAGTGTGCCAACAAGACTCTCTTTTGTAATAGAACCTTTAGTGTTATCATGGGATCTCACCCTCATGAATCATCCAACTACCTTCAAAGGTGCCACTTCTGTAGCATGTGGATTTGAACAGTATTTCCAACATGGAACTTTGGATGATACACATTCAAGCCACAGCAAGGGACAAATGGAGAGTGACCCTGAAGGTGTGACTCAACCAGGAGACTTCAAGTAATCCATTGAGTAGTCATCATGGACATTATCTTGGGGATGAAATATGAATCAGCTGTAAGTGTTGTCAGAGACTAGGCAATTCATTAGAAGACAGACAGTGTAAAAGTTCTGTTCTCTACTTCACATATGTATGGATAACAAACAGAAAAAGGATTTGCAGAATGAAGTGACCAGCCATGGGAAGAATTGTTTGCATCCACAGCTCTGTGATGGTGAAATGTTGGATGGTGCAGTGTCCAACCTGTGTAATTGAATGTGGAGGCCTAATCTGTCAAAGCATCTCAGATATAGGACAAACATGAAGAATGTTCTACATAGACTTCATGATCTGTAATCTTCACATCTACACTTAATGAAGAAACAAGTCATCCCCAAAACTGACATGCCCTTGCCCTCATTGACAATCCTAAAAGGCATGTTCTGTCCAGAATGTTCTGATTTCCACTGAAACAACACAGCATGCCATAAGAATATTCCTTTTTGTGCAGAAATCTTTCTAGTTTGTTTCCCTTGACTTAAAAAAATATCCCCAATATTTAGCTATGACAGCCAATCTTGACTTTCAACTTTATGGACCCTAGAATCACGTAGGAGGCAAGCCCCTGGGTGTGCCTGTGATATTTTCCAGATAGGTTAACTGAGGTAGGAAGGCCTCCCCATTATGGGTAGGTATTTATTCATGGGCTGGAGTCCTGCACTGAATGCAAAGAAAAAGCCAGGTAAACATTCATTGCTGATGCAATGTGACCCTGTTGCCTCAGGCCCCTACCATTATGGCTTCCTGCTGTGATGGAGTGAAACCTCAAACTGTGAGCCAAAGCAAACCATTGCTCCTTTAAGCTGCTTTTGAGGAGGTATTTTATCATAGCAACAAGAAAATTAACACACATCAGGTTTAAAACGAAAACAAACAAACAGACACACACAAAAAAAACTTCCTAACCATTAATTTGAACAACAATAAACAGAACAAACTGTTGTTGTCTCATTAAAGCCACGGAGATAAAAACATCCTGTTAATGTAATGGTAATGCTTCACTGTCAACCCAAAGGGAGAGGAAAGGGAAACTGAAAACAAGTGTTTACCTCTATCAGCTTCTTGACTTTGGATGTAATATTCCTCTCACTCTGCCACCATTCTTTCCTGCCACCGGGGACTGTACCCTTCGATGGAGAGCCTAATATGTGTGTATGTATATATATCTAAACACACACTGATATCTAAACTTACATCTAAACACACACACATCCCACTCCTGTAGTCTACCATGCTTCTTCACTGAAAGGAAATATGGCGTATTGTATAAAATTAAAATCCTTGCTATTGTGAACTGAGTATGAGTACTCCCCTCAAAATCCCTGTGCTGATGTCCTAGTCTGAGAGGCTCTGAGAGGTAGAGTGAGTACATCATAAAGGTCCACCTGCTATTCGCATCTTTCTAAGAAAGGCCGGGGAGTACTCTCTAGTGAGTGCCCCAGCAAACCCACAGCCTGCAGGAAGCTATGTAAGGCCCTCAGTTTGTGGGACTTTGCTACACCAGCCTAGACTGACCAAAGATGGGACCTGAGAGTTTCAAGCACGGAAAGGCTTCTGAACTCCAGAACATTCTAACAAATGCATTCTTTCAAATGAATCCTCCTCGAACAGACACATCATCCTACATACATTAGGCTCAAGACTAGACAGGTAGGAATGGCAAGCTGTGAGTCAGAACTAACTGTGATCTGCTATGGTGTGCAACAGAGGAAAAAGCTGGGCCTACCACCTATCCTGGGGTGGGGAGGGAACAGGGTGTGCTGCTTGGGGTGGGTAAAAGCTGGCAGGGGTCAAGGAAAGCACGGGTGTCTAGAGAAAAGCCTTTGAGAGCTCAGAAACTTTAGGAAACGCGACTGTGAACAAAGCAGGCACTATCATGCAAATGGCTGACTGAGAGAAAGGAAGTAAATGGGCTCCTACCCAAATGTGCTTCCCATGTGAATTGTCATCAAGTAAGCCTTGTAAAAAGGGACTAGCTGACAGTGAAGGGTGCCAGGTCTTCAGTAGCATAACACTGCAGATGTGCACCATTTGTTTCTAAGTCCTGAGAGCTCAGGTGAGGCTCTAAGACTAGAGATTTTTAAATGTGATTCATCAGTATTACAACTTGAGTTAGCAGATATCTGAATATATATACAGATATATACTATTACAAGTATATATCTTTATACACACGCATATATTTCTCCCTGGCATACACACACTGCCCAAAATGTCTGTTTCTCAAATGGCAGGATCTAAAGTCTATGTACTATGACTTTTCTGGGAGAGACATGGACAAACCTCTATTCACGAGAGAGAGAGAGAGAGAGAGAGAGAGAGAGAGAGAGAGAGAGAGAGAGAGAGAAAACTGTTTCACCAAAGAAATAATTCCACCAACATCAAGCTTGGTGAACCAATGAGTTTAGTGGGTGACTCATATGCTGCTATGATACTGAAAAGCCCCGTGCAGCATGGATGAATATTCACAAAAGCTGCAACCTTGGACCCTGGCTCCCCACACAACCCTGGACCCTGGCTCCCCACACAACCCTGGACCCTAGCTCCTCACACAGATTGCAGGCAGATCCACTTGATTTTTTAGTTCCCCTGGCTTTTTCCTTCCTCCTCACTGAAAGGATAACTTCAATATGAAGGAAAGAGCTATACAAAGTATGAGGTAAAGTATTTTCTCATTCGTTTTCGGGAGAGTGTGGCTTCAGAACTAAGAGTGGGTGTAAGAGATTACCATAGGACTGGGATGACAGGACCCTCAGGTAATATGTGTTCTTTTCTGATTCTATCTTTAAAAACCAACAAACAAATCCTTCAAATGCATGTGGGATGTGTGCATGTGTGTGTACATGTCTGACCTTGTGACTCTGCTTCAGAACTCTTGGCACAGAAAGGGTGAGTTCCACAGAGGCAGGCGGGCATCCTCCAAAGCCTGCACTCCCCCTTCTGAGACCCGAAGGAAGCTAGCACATTTGTAAATTGGTGGGTGGTTCTTATGTCTCAGACTCTACGGCACTTGCACCTTGGTTTAAAGTGTTTCAATGTCCTCACCTATAGTGGCAGCTGAATCAAACCAGACACCGTCTCTTGAGAACATGCAAGCACATACATGGAAGACACGCGTACACGCACATGCACACACACATGCATTTTTTCTTGGGGTTTCCCCAGAGATACAGAAAACAAAGGAAACCATTGTTTCACTTTCTGAGATTCATCTGGCTTCTTGAAGAGAGAGACAAAAGCATCTTGGCTTGCTTCAGCTATCACAGTTCAACCCCAGGGCTTGTGAAACACTCAAGAGACTAAAGCCACATGGCTTGTCAACACTGATGTTAAACATAATAACTCAAATTCTACCTAATTCATTGTCTAAGTGTCTGGACTGTTGCCACATAGCCACCTGGTGGTAGGAGAAGAGTGTGCCTTGGGAACAGAGCAGGACGGGACATCAAGAACACTAGGAAGCACCTTGACAGTGAAGGCCAACTACAAAGACCTCCACAGACTCAGGAACAGGTTAGAGAGACACGGCAAGGTGAAGCTAAAGCAAGGCGGGAAGAAGAAGGATACCTCGGGAAGGTAGCCACAGGCACTGGGGCACCCTGAGGAGGAGGAAGAAGGGAGCAGTTAAGGGCTTCAGGCTCTTGGAGGCCATTTGAAAGCTGAAAGCCCACCCAGCATCTCTCAACCCTCTTTCCAAACTGCTCCTAGCTTCACACAGAAACGCACCCTGGGGGAAGCAACTTTAAGCCAGAGGTGTAAGAACAGAGAAGCCTAATTAAGCAGATCGCAATCTGTTCCAGCCTGGGGTCACCAGGAGGCCACTTCTAACCTTTCTGTGAAATGAGGGCCGGGAGCTTGGGAAAGGGAGGCAGGGCAGGAACCCCACACTTAAGATGACCCTCCCTAGAGCTCCTTCTCAATTAACAGGCTAATTAGGAGCTCTGCTCTGTCTTAAGTCAGCCTCTCTCTGTATAAAGATTCCTGGGCGGCTGACACAGCAGGCATATGCATTCAGATGGGATGTCAAGTGGCTGAGATTTATACAAACGAGGGCATTGTGTGCCGAGGAGGAGATTGGTATGTTTGATCTTGGCGTTATTGATTTACCTTTTGCATGTGACAACATCCATTAAGTGAGATAAGTAAAAGTTGATGTGTTCCTTTCCATTGTCAGCAGGCACAGAGGCATCCATTTCCTCGGGTATAGTTTCCATCCATTACCCATCCGCTGAGAACAAAACCACTTTCCTACCTCACCATTACCTGAGATGACTTATGTCTCTTGAGGCACAAAATCTCCAAGCTTCCTTGACTCTTTTGTGGATTCAAGCTGTGGTTCAAAGGGCTGAAAGCTATGGAGAGAGGAAATGACAGGTGCCCATGATGCTTCATGCTTGAGGTTAACGTCTAATTAAAATCCACACTGACACACGCCAAGGTTTCTGTTAAAACAGACCTCATTGACTTACATTCCTCAGCTTGCAGAACTTCAATCACTTGTGAAACCAGTAACCTTTTAAAAAAACCTCCATGCTTAGAGAAACTCAATCATGAGTGAAGTGTTGATGATTCAGCTGGTTGAATTGCCATATAGTAAATTTTGTTTGATCAACCCTCTGAAATACTTTAATTGGTAGAGGCCGTATTCCATGAATTACATAAATCAGAAGCTGTTGCTGGCTAAAGTTGGGACAAGCATATCTTGAAACCTTGGAACAGCCCCATGGTAGTGCCTATAAGTCATCAAATGGCCCTGACATGCATGGCAATCAGTCATATGGAGCCTCTGATCACAGACTGTGGAAGGCCAGTGATGACGAATTGTGCCAACAGGACCCCTCTCTTGCACTCTGGAAGATCTTCATCCACGTGGTTCACAGATACTCTCCCATTTAGAAGTAAGAAACTATTAAACAGATGCAGTAATAACCATCCAAGTTTGTGTCTTTTAAGGAATATTTCCAAGCTGGTATACTGTTTCATGCCTACAGTCTTATAATTAGGGAGCCTGAAGCAAGTAGAGGACCATGAATTTGAGGCTGTTCTGAGCCACATGATGATGTTCAGAGCAGCTTGGGCTGCAGAGTGGGTTTCTCCCTCAATTAAATGTAAAGAAATAAACAAACCATCCATCACAGAGCCCTATAGCTTTAGGATGACCCCTTGCCATTGCCACCATCATATGTTTTTCTTCTTATAAGTCCACTCAGCAGACTACTGCAGACTTTTTATTACCTTTGTGTGTTTGGTGCCTCATGTAGTACCGCTATCACTATTTGCTGAAGTAAACTAAAGATGGGGGTGAAAAAATGATTTCCAATGGTATATGGCAATAAGACAAGGACCACTAAAACAGAAAGTAATGTCAACACCCCCAGTCTCCCCTCCACTCAGATATGCAAAACAGCCCAGGCTAATCTGAAGAAACCCAGCATTGTCCACCTGTCCCCAGAAAAGGAGTATCAGCACAGGGAAGGGGAGGGGCTCTGTGTGTCACCGATGCTGAATACAGGTGGATCTGAGAAAGCTGCTTGTTCTGCTCTTTTCCAGTTAAGCTCTACAAATTCTGACTTTCAAGGTAGGGGCACATATGCACCTCCTCTGAAGCCTCTGACTTTGTGAAATGAGCCTCAGAGTACTTTGTAGTTAGAAAACAGAATTGCAAGACCAAGGCTGTTTCATTATGTGGAGAGACTTCAGAAAGGTCAGCTCATTTCTCAAGGCCTTATCTTCCTTCAGAGCACAAGGAATGCAGCATTCTTCCAGTCCCTGCATAGCAAGAAAGTGCCACACACCGGGCCCTGGAAATGCTGAGGCACAGCGGTGGCCCAATCAAGCGAGGCCTTGACCTTGGGAAGCTCACTTTCTGAAAAAAGCACATAATATCGTGTATACTTGAAATCCTGAGAAGCTCTCATAGCTGTGAAGATAAGACAGACACAGGCAGCACTGTAAAAGGAGATGAAACTTGCACTAAATGATGAGTTCAGCAGGCTTATGAAATAATAGAATAATAATACAATTATAGAATAATAATAATAAAATTATAGAATAATAATAAAATTATCAGAATAAGCTGAGGCTACACAGAGAAACCCTGTTTCAAAACAAAACAAAAAATTTAGATCTGAAGGACTTGTTTATTCGCTGATTATTTGTTTTTACAGCTAAAAACAATCAGGTGCTTAAGGAGGTGACAGAGAGTGGTAGATAAGTGGGTAGGTAGATAGAGAGAGAAACGGAGAGATATCTGATGGGTAGATGGAGTGTGGACAGGAAATGGGTGAGAGGTAGAGAGGTAGACAGAGAGTAGGCAGACTTCGGGCCATCCACGTCTACAGTTCTATATCCAACGTGTCCCTCTACAGCAACGCATGAGCATTTCTTGTTACTGACTTGGATTTTGAGTGAGCTTGTAACTATCCACACTACTTGATCTCGTATCTTTTCTCTGAACTTGGCAATCTCCAGACTAGCAGCTTAATATTGATACTCTAATGTCATCCCTGTAATGTATTTAAGCCATGGAAACTTGTAGGCATTGTGCTTAGAGCCATTCTGTCTCCATATTTGTAGAGCCAGGGTTTTCGTGTTTACCAACATCCCACTGGCCCCAGTCCTTTCCCATTTTACACTGTTAGGGACTGGCAACATTTGATCATTTGAGAGAGTGAATGTCCCTTCTGACAACTTCAGTATTTTAAGATATAGAAGGACAGTCAAAGAAGGGAAGAGAAAGAAAGGAAGGGGAAAAACAAAAGGAAAGGAAGGACCCAAAGCATCTGTTCTTTCCATTCTTGAATTATTAATTAAATGTAATGGTGCACTTCAACAAAACCTTCCTTGGTCTCAGTATTTGTTCACATCAGTGGAGTGTGGGAATCATAACATATAATTGCCTCCAGCCTTAGGAATCCTTTTGCCTCTGATCTACTGAAACCAGCCTTTTGGTTAACCCCCTTGTTTATTTAAACTCCAAACCCACAGACTGATTTCCCTTCTTTTGTTTAAGCTCCTGTTTTGGAAGCTGGGAAGGTGGAACAGAGGAGGTGGGCTCAAAGATTATGGGCAGCCCTGGGAACTCAAGAGACCCACTCTCACAAGCACCAGGGCTCGTTTTGCTGGGAAGGAGGTAACGGTGTTTGAATTACACTTATACAGATTACTATTCCAACAGTTTTCAAGAACACTGGGGAGAGAGAGAATAAGAGAGAGAAGAGATCCATGATCACTTAATATCTTAAGTAGCTCACTTGCTCCTCTGTTCACCTTGCATTTCTCTAGTGGGAACACAGGATGTAGAATAACATGCTTCATCTCAAGGGGGAAGAACAAGTTTCCTAAATTAGGGCTCTGCTATTGAGTACGGGTGAGCAGACAGCCTCTCTAAGGCACCATCGCTCACTAAGCAGCAAACACACACACTGGTATTCCAAGAACTGGATAGCCTTACTTTACACTGACTGGAACCTAAAATGAAATAAACCTAATGGTGTCCAGCGCAGGAGATATTATCCCAGAGCAGGAATGGTGTCCAGTGCAGGAGATGGTGTCCAGTGCAGGAGATGCAGTCCTAGTGCAGGAGATGGTGCGCCACTGCTGGAGATGTCATCCCAATGCAGGAGTTGCTCTTCTGGTATCAGAGATGCTGAAGACGCAGTTAGAAATGAGTTGTCAGGAGACAGATTGAAATGAGTCACCATACTGGATTTTTGTTTGAACAGAAAATTTGTGATAAATAATTGTTAGTATTTTTTTCCGTGTGATAAAATTTTAGTGCTTAAATGTGTACATTTTGTGAAACTGTAAAACATGAAGAAAGAGGAGGAAGAGAAGAAGAGAAAGGAGGAGAAGGAGAAAGGAGGAGAGAAACGGGGAGAAGGGGGAGGAGGAGGAGAGAAAGGAGGTGGTTAGAGCCATACAGCTCTGCTCTAAGAAGCTCGTCTGTTAACTCTTTCAACTCTTGAAGTAAGTGCTGTGAATCACTCACCCTTTGTCCCCATTTTGTACAATGCTTTCTCACAGGCCACTAAGGAATGCCCCAGTACCATGCAGCAAGGGAATGGCTGGAGAATATGCTGCCTGGTGACCAAGCCTTGCTCAGCACATGGCGTGCCTTTTGCCTCTGGAGCCACACTGCCTGCCACCCATGGCAGCTGCCACAGAGCCACGGGCAATCTCATCTCCAAGCTTGCACACAGACCGTAGGTGTTGAAGGGGGAAAAATGCTTTTTAAAGACCAAGTTCTCATAACCAAAAACAAGAGCAAACTCAACCTAACTCCACACACAGGGCTGTCAAAGCCCTCAAAGGGACTGCCAGGACATGGCATGATTCGTAACCCAAGAGAAATAAGAAGTGAGATACTTACTGCAAGTTTGCCTTCTGCCCCTCAGTGGTAAAGGAACCACTTATACAATTGGCTAATCACCAGAGAGCCACTTCTTGGTTATGTGTCTGATTCTACATAGTTCTAAATTTTCCTTCTCAGTTTGTAGATCAAGAGAAAGGAATATCTATCTATCTATCTATCTATCTATCTATCTATATCTACGCACACGTGTGTGTGTTTGTGTGTGTTTGTGTGTGTGTGTGTGTGTGTGTGTGTGTGCATAGTCTAGAAAGGCTCAGGCTTTTCTAGAATGTGGTCATAATCTACTCATTCTCTTAGTCTCCCTTTCTTGCCTGTATCTATGTGACCCACAATATTTAGCTGGCAGTTACTGCGGTGAAAGCACTAAGTAAAATACTACTTGGGGATTAGTGGGTCTCTGGTGAACAAGGCTCAGCCATTTCCAGCTACTTTGCTAGCTGAGGGCAAATCCTCAAAATAGCCTACCTGCTGATATATAAGCTTATAGGTCCATAAATACATTATTCAGTTTGGACTATTTTCTTTAAAAAAATAAATAAATAAAAAGCAACACCCTGGATTCAGACATCTATGATCTTTACTGTAGAGGACACAGCCACATAGGAGGCTTCAGCCAGAGAGTAGTCAGTTGCCCCTCGAGGCCTATGGCTTTGTGGTAGACACTTTCTTGGACTTGGGACAAGGCCTCTGTGTAGGCTGGAGACCCACGTGGCTAATCCGGCAGCTCTGGACTGAACACTCCCTGCACTGTAGCAGTAAATCGCTGAGTGAAGTGGCGAAAGCCCAGGGAAGCTCCCTTCCCTTCCTCAACGGGACCAGCTTCTGCTACCCATCACTCAGGGACATTGTCTTCAGCTCAGCTGTCCAAGCCCCAGGTGCATACTTTCCTGACAAAAGCCCCACAACTGAACCATGTGTTTCCGCAGAAGTCCTTGGCTTCACTCTCAACCCGTTTACTACAGCTTTGAGCTCTAGTTAGAGAGCCCTGAGCGCTTGTCTGGTGCTCGCGGGATTGCTCATCGCTCTGCTTATGCTTTTCTGTTCCCGCTCAGCCATCAGTAGCAGTGCGATGCCCTGAAGGAAGTGTTCCCTTAGAATAGTTGATTTTAAGTACCCTCCCCAATACCTCTCCCTCTTCAGGAGAGCTGCCCTTTTAAGAGAGTCCTCCTGTTTGTGAAATTAAACTGATGTTGGTGACAGAAATTCTTGCAGGACAAAATGAAACTAAGAATCCTTGGACACTCTGGACTCTCTTAGTGCCTCTGAAGGCACCTCACATTGTAGACCCCTTTCCTGGGCTCTACATGGTTCTCTGGTCAAGTCCCTTCTCAGATATCAAATTCATCTCACCCTTCTTGTGCTCAGAAACGGATATGTGTACACACACACACACACACACACACACACACACAAACACATGTGGCCCACAGTCACCCAGGCATACAGGCAGTCTGTGCTATAAACATTTCGACAAATGCCTGTGCTCCATACACACACCCATGCGCATATATACAGGTGACAGGTGTACACTCAGGGGCTTCCAGACATACCCGGGCAGGCCCTGAGCTGTGTAAAGTCATCAGTTGCCAGCCATGACAGTTATCACCCAGTAAATGCACTATGGTGAGTGACAACATATTCTGTCATTTTTCTTAGGGATTTTTACTGCTGAAGAATTTCATGTCTTTATCCTAGCTGACCTGCAAAGAAACTCTGAGTTCCCCTCCTGGTGTACAGTGTAGACAAAGGTTGGCAAATGCGGGAGCTTTGTCTTTCCACCTTCTCTTTCTTTACACCCTTTCAACATTAAAACCAAGAGAATCTTCCCTTAGTCTCGTGTTAGCGTTGTTTGGGTCAATCACTTCCCGTACCTCTCACCTCCCCCCCGTGTTTGGAAATATCGAAAAGTTGTGCAAGTCTGTGTTACCCGTTATCCCCAGGGCCCTGCCCCACCCCTTTTGGGGACTAGAAGGGAATTAGGTGTTGAGTGAGCTCTGCCTTTTGCACAGGCTGGCTTGGTGCTACTCACAAGGCAAAATATCCTCTGTCTGCTGCCTCTGTGTGCTCCACCACCCCCACGGGCCTCCCAAGGAGCCAGCTCTTACCCAACCTACACCATCAGGCCCCCCAGGAGGGAGAAAGGAAGCCCCATGGGCCTGAGTAGCTCTGTCACCCACTTCCTAGTGAGTCAAAAATAAAGCAACTGTTGTCAGTTTAGTGCCTTTTCTTTCTTTCTTTCTTTTTTTAAGTTCAGGGCAAGAGGGGAAAGAGCTAAGTTACCCGATCTTTCCTAAACTCCACCCTGCTCGAGTAATCAGGTAATATCCATTACACAAAGAATCGCATGGGTTCCTTTGCCGAGTCTCCCAGCCACAATACTGCCCATTGTTTATACTTTAATTAACTTCTGTTTTACTGATTTATTTAAAAAAAAAAGATGAATTAGCCTTCTGCGAGGGTTTGAGTTATTGCAAGCTGAAACTCCTCGTACCTATCTTGGGAACTTCAAAGAGTGGCCAAGTTAGTTTATGTGCAGGAAATCAAATTAGCAAGATCATTACAGTGGCTTCATGGCATTCACGGTCAGGCTGGTGAAAAACAGGGACTGGAATGCACCTCTCTGTACTCCCAGCCTGCAACTCAGGGCTTGCAAACACTTGGCCAAGGCGAGATGGCTGGCTGGCTAATGATTGAAGGTTTGCAGGGACATGGCTGCTTCACACAGGGAAATCCCATCCATTTCACAAGGGAGGGTTCAAGTGGCCCAAAGAAAAATGGAAACAAAGGTTAAATTTGGGAGGGATTCTGCAGTCCAGTGTTGTGAATGGAGACAATAAATTGGAAAATAGGAAGCCCATTTGAATATGTGATGAAAAATGAATTGAAGAATTCAACCAAAACAAATGCTGCCGCTTTCAAAAATAAAACAGCACAGCCAGTGGAATATGTGCTGAGGATCTGAAGACTGTCTGACCACAGTTTCGGCAACCCAGAAGGGGAATAATTATAATTACGTTCAGTGGCAGCACATCCTCTTTCCACAGTGGTTATACACATAGCAAAAAGAAAAGAAAAGAAAAAAAATAGTTATTTTGGAATGCTCTGCAGCTAAGAGGGAACGTTCGTTGAAGACTTAGAAATGATCTGGCAAACGTCTCAGACTCTGATTAATGGCTTTGTCCAAAAGTTTGTGTGCGTGAGAATTTAATAAAAGGATGTGTTCACAGGAACCATGATGTAGCCTGCTAAGGAATTGAAGCTAATAAAATAAAACAAAATATGGATCTAATAAAATAATCGTGGATTCAAAAGTCTTTAGCTCTTTATGACCAGAAAATAACTACATTAAATCCACTGCCCACGGAGGTGCTCGCCACAGCCAGAGCAAGGCCTGTCGAGCCGGTGCCAGAGCAAACCTTCAAGGCATACTCGAAGCTCTCCAAAACACTCGGGTGGCGAGCTGTAAAAGGGACTAAACCAGAACAGAAAATAAACCTTCTAAGCACCAAAGCATAAATTACCACACTCTAATCCTGAGTTGTTAAAACGAACAGCTCCCAGCTTCCTCCAAAGCAAACCTCTTCCTGTGACATGGAAACACGTAATTCAGTGTCCCAAGCGTCTATAAAGCATGGCCAAAATGTCAGCCATAAAGTATCCAGATCGTAGTCTTCCAGGATCTGATACAGCCCCTACAGACATTAAGCTATAATAGGCTGGCCTCTGTTCTGCTTAGAAGAATTTTAATCCCCCCTAGATATCAAGCTGTTCCTGAGGCATCCTGGATAGTGGCTGAAGAGAAGTTCAGGGTCAGCTTCTCTTCAGGCTTGTAACGAGAGGATGTTGGAACTTAAGGTAGGGGTGTGGCCCTGGCATTTTTCTTAAATATTGATTTATGTGTAAATGTGTGTCTCAGTGAGAATTTGTGTGTGTGTGTGTGTGTGTGTGTGTGTGTGTGTGTGTGTGTTTGCCTGGATAGATATGCACAGCACACCAGTGTTTCTACAGAGACTACTGGAGAGCATAGTATCCTTCAGAGTTGGAGTTACAGGCATTAGAGTAATACCAGCCTTGTTTCTGGGTCCTGAGTCATAAACTCCAATCCTCAAGATTATGCAGCTAGTGTTCATAAACACGGAGAAATATTTTTTAATCAAGAAATCATTTAAGTCAAACATTTGAGTACCTATCTTACAGTTATTTTATAAGACCGGAAGTTTCAATGTTGACATTTAAATAGCTATTATGTACTGTACTAAGGGTGTATGACAGAAAACGGCCCTTGTGTCAAAGAGCCACATTGTTTATTTTTTTGTTGTTAATATTTGAGCTCAGTAGGTTCATGTTTTCTCAGATAATTTTAGAAGGGGCAAATAAGTTTGGAAATTGTGCTCGTTAAAACACCAAAGAGAGAACAGATTCCTATTGGATAATTTCCAAAATGCAAGTTTGGTCCAGAAAGCATCCTTTATGGCACCATAAAAGAAAATTGTGGGAGCCGGGTAGATATGGTGGCACACACCTTTAATCCCAGCACTTGGGATGTAGAGGCAGACCGATATCTGTGAGTTTGAGGCCAGTCTGGTCTGCAGAGTGAGTTCCAGGACAGCCAGGGCTACACAGAGAAACCCTGTCTAGAAAACCCGAAGAAGAAGAAGAAGAAGAAGAAGAAGAAGAAGAAGAAGAAGAAGAAGAAGAAGAAGAAGAAGAAGGAGAAGAAGAAGTAGAAGAAGAAGAAGAAGAAAACAGCTAGTGAGAAAGAAGTTAGTGATTAAGAGCACTTCCCGTTCCTTCAGAGCACCAGAATCCTGTTGCCAGTACCAACATCTGGCAGCTCACAACTATTATTATTATTATTATTATTATTATTATTATTATTTCACCTCCAAGTAATCTGATGCCCTCTTCTGGCCTTCATGATGACCTCCAAAGCAAACCTCTTCCTGTGACACAGAAACACGTAATTCAGTGTCCCAAGCGTCTATAAAGCATGGCCAAAATGTCAGCCATAAAGTATCCAGATCATAGTCTTCCAGGATCTGATACAGCCCCTACAGACATTAAGCTATAATAGGCTGTACCCTGTACAGACATGCATGTACCCTGTACAGACACACACAAACAAACAAATACACGTATAAAAAATCTAAAAAAGATCTATATAAAAAAATTAGAAACAGAAAATAGTGAGCCCTTCCTGGCCAAAAGAGGAGTGGAATTAAAAAAAAAGGACAGGGATGATGGAGAGCTAGTTTATAAATCCAGGCGCTGCTCAGTCTCAAACATTAACTAATCAGGACTCCCTCATTTGAATGGCAGGATTTCTACAAAGAGAACCTGTCTGCAAGAACCCTGCCTACTCCATAGTTTTAGGCAGGCAGTTCTTTTTCCTGCTCTGCTCTCTGGGCTTGGGAAGTGTACTGAATAAGCTCATTTTCTTTTTCTACTCTGCTCTAACAAATGAACACCCCAGTGTCCCCTAGACCCCACCACAGAAAATAAGCTAGGATTCTAAAATGGACCATTTATTCCTAACTGAAGTCATTGGAACTCATTCTGAATTGTTAAAATTGTAAACATCCATTTTTTAAGTAAAGCATTAGCCTAGCTAACAAACACTTAGTAAAACCTACAGCTGCTTTCAAAATTATGTCTTAAATTTTAAAAATAGATAAATAAACTTGCATTCGGTTTATGGCCAATCCCAAGGAAAAGTTTAACTGCACACTTTCGCGAATGATAAAACAGAGTGTGTTCACGTTGTTAAATAGTGCTAAGGTGTCTCTCAGTACAGCAGCACCTCATTAGCATGCACAACGTGATCTCTTGTCCTTTACCGTGTGGGAAAGAGAGGTCTGAAACAAGTTTGAAAAATTTGCCCCACGTCATAATCCTCAGTGCATTTTTCAAGTTCAGGGGTTCCAAGTATTTTGATTTTTTTAATGATTAAATTTTCTTGGATAATTGTGTATATTTTATGTACACGTTGTCATACACTTTGCTCTCATCCACCTCTTTGTCCATCCACCCTTGTCAACCCCGCCCCCTGACTATAGGTCTCTTTCCTTGTTTGTAACATTTGTTTGTGTTTTGTGACCTAGTGAGTTTAACCAGGGCCATCTGTGTGACCACTAAGTGTGAAGCTGTCCGATGGAGTCTGGTGGGTGTGCCAGTGGACACGCATCCAAAGAAATTCCTCTTTCCTTAAAGTCTTTCAGTTGCTCATAGTTAAGACAGAAGCACGGGGCCATGAGTCCCTCGCAGATTCATGACTGGCTTTAGCTGACTCCATCTTCTGCAGGCCCACTGTAGGCAGCTACAACAACTGTGAACTCCTGACTACCCAGAGGACAGCATTTTAGTGCCCTTCTGCCTTCTTCTGGATCATATACATTCTTTTCCCTTCTTCTTCCATTTTTTCACTCACTCATTTATCATTTACTTATTTATTTATCTTTGTTGTATTTTCAGCTGTCAATTTTCAAATGGAAGAAAGTGAAGCCATTTGATTCTCTATTGAGGCCTGATTATAGTTTTCAGCTTTTTCTACATTAGTCTATAAGAGCTTTCTCATAGATATCTCAGACCAAATGAAGTGATCACATATAAAACACCTGGAATAATTCGGATCAATCTTCCATTACAGCCACTTAGATCAGTGTGTAGCCCTCCAGTAATGGCCAAGTTGATCCAGGATGGGTTTGTTTGTTGTTTGGTTATGTATTTCATCTCAAAGGATTTGTGTCCACAGAAAATAGTTTCTAGACAAGACAAAGATGGCATGAAGGGATCCCAGCTGGGAGCCACATGACCTAATAGCAGTCTCTGTCCATGGACAGCTGCAAGCCAGCCGGGGTGCAGTGCTGAAACCCATTGAGACCTTGAGTGTGCTTATTAAAAGCAGAGAGATGGATTCAGGCCAAGAGCAGGCAGGACTCAGAGCTGAGCATTCCACCGAGCTAAGAACTCTGAGCTGTGTGTTGCTTTGGCACACACCTGAGATAACCAACCTATAGGGAGAAGGGGCTTACTTTGCCTCATGGTTTGAAGTCTCAGTCTGTGGCCATCGACTCCACTGTTCTCGGGCCCATGTGACACAGTTGTTTCAGCAAATCTTCTCTCCTCAGAGCGGCACAGGGATAAGAGGGTAGAAGACACAAAAATTTCATAGTCCCGTCTGATAGCATGACCTCAGTGACCAGAAGATTTTCAATAGACCCTGGCAAAATTTCCTCCCAGTAGCCCAACAAGGAGATCCGAGACTAATGCATATGGGCCTTTGGAGAACATTCTACGTTCAAGATACAGCATGAACTCTGCAAGTTTTTAAGCAGAATAAATACTCATAAACTGGTTATGTTTGACGTATACAATCCATAGAATGGAAGCATAAGAAGTGACCTTGTATGCATCTCGTACCACTGGGGCTGTCAAACAGTAGTTAGTGTCCATCTGACAATGATTCTTCTTTAACTCCGCAACTCTTATAAAGTGACTCTTGGGATCAGAAAGTAAACAAGAACAAAGAAACACAATCCTTCTCCTGCCTCCTAGAACACACAGACAGCCAGTGCTCATGGCGGACAGAGTGCAGACACAGACAACCCTCTTGGACTGCCACCTGCCTGTACATAATTGGCATTAAGCATTTACTTACTCGAGAGGCGAGAGGCACTTCCACAAGTAAACTATTGATCAAGGCATGGAATTCAAGGGAACTCGAAAAAAATTGAAGTCATCCTCAAGGACTAGTAACAGCTTTGAAACAAAAAAGGAACACTTCAGTGGGGTAAAAAAAGATTATGTAGCAATTAGAACATCCAAGAAGCTTAGCCTTATCAAACCAGAAAGTCTAATTCCTTAACAAAACTTGGCTAAGGGATTTGCAACTTGTTTTGTGTGCCAAAATAAATTAACATTAATATGTAAATTCTCTAAGGATACCCACAAGCATAGCTATGCTATTTTTTTTTCCTTGACTAGACCTAATTCTCTAATCCGAATTCAATAAAAACACCTTGTAAAACAATTCATCCAGTTATTGTTACAGATAGAAACTTGAACCATTCCAATCAAGATATATCAAAATCAGATAAAAAAATTAAAAACAACAAAAAACCTGAGGCTGTGAGAAGACATGCTGTGTATGCTATTTAATTATTTTTCTATTCTGTAGACCTGTTTAAAGGGATGGATGGATGGATGAATGGATGGATGGATGGATGGATGGGTTGATGGATGGATGGATGAGTGAATGGATGGATGGGAAGGTGAGTGGAGGGATGGATGGATGGATGAGTGTGTAGGTTGGTGGATGGACAGGTAGATAGGCTAATGGATGAAGAGAAAAAGAGGTAGATAACTAAGAAAAACAGATTAGAGGAGAAGAAAGAGAAGAGGAAGGCCAGGTAGGGCAGATAAGTGCCAACTCTGCCAATCTTTAAAGTCTTATCGGATTGTCAGCTTTTCTTTAGTGTATGTATTTATATGTATTTATACACATACATATGTATGTGTGTATATGTATGTGCTCAGTGTATGCACAACTGACTCTCTTTCCTTCTATCACTTTCAACTTAAAACTCTCAGGTGCCAGGGCAAGGTTCTTATAAATTCTGACTAGAACGGTTCCAATACAAAAATTCGTGAAGGTAATGGATATTTTTTAATGAGGACTAGATAGAATGGTGGATCTCTTCCACACTAATGAAGCCACACAGAGATAATGTAGCACCAGTTTTTGACACAAAAAGGCAAAAATGGTGTGGTGAATTTTACTATTTGAAGGCAGGGTTGCAGGTTCAGTAAGACCTAGAGAAATGAGTCTAAACTCTTCACCCAGAATATACAGACAAGGACCACACTCCATAGCCACTTGAGCACCCCATCTTGAAATGAAACCATGTAAAATAAGAAATTCTGCCAGCTTAACAAATAATAAGAGATGCACTTTAAGGATTTCCAGACTTGAACACCTTGGAAAGCTGGGGTTGCATTTGTTGCAAAGGATCTTCATTTAAAACAACTCTTAACACATCACTGCAGCTTTGTGGTGAGCAAAAGTCTTTGAAGACGTCTGCATTGAACAGCTAAGCTCTGCCATATGTGGTTTGCCTGACCTTTTTATATCACTTGCTCCAATTTCATTAAATCACTCAGGTTTTCACATGGTGGTTCATGATAATGCAGTCTGAAAGCCGTACAGTTCTGTGTGTGGGTCTGCGTTTACAAAAGCCTGTATTATGGGTGGAAAGAAGCCCTTTGCTCCCAAATGGGACTTTCCTGAAGTACAACATCCTTTACTCCCAGCCGGGAGCTCTGTCTATCCCTGCAGCTTTGCATTGACTTCACTAACACCGAAGGTCAGCTCTGCTGTGTATTACATCCCAAGACAGTGAGTGTTCCATGCATGTACTGATCTTTGTACATCTGAGTGGTGAGGCAGTGTCTTGACATTTATTTGAGGTAGTTGCTGAAATTACTACCAAGCTGAGGAAGGAGGAATGGGGGAAGCTGTGGCTAATCAGAAGCCTGAAATCCAAAGCCACACCTGGACAGCAAATCCTAAAGAGACAGGAAGCCCAGCTAAATGGGGGAAGCTCTGTTCAGAGGGTTACCTTTGTCTAGAAACTCTGTCTCAGGCTTCCTCTTAACACCCCTGTTTTCCATGTTCACTCAACATGAAGAACATATAGCCCTGGTGTCCCTCAGCACATGCAGCCCAACTGTGATAAAATCCTTACATTTTGATTTATTGGTTTATCTCGTTATTTATTTGCTCCTTTCTTTAAACCCCCTCAAAAAAAAAAGATTTCTAAAAGAATAATTTTACCCTAAGAAATGTATCTATATCAGTCAGTAATTTTTAAAGCAAAGATGCCATACTTGCTTCCCATGTCTCAGGATAGTCATGTTCTCTACTCAACACCTAAGTTGCAAGCCTTCTGACTTGATAGGCTCTTTCAAAGAGGAGAGTTTTCAACCAGCCATGTGACAGTGGCTTTTCCATGCAATGGTTGTCCTCTGACCTCATCACTGAGCTCAATCTACTGCCTAGAGTTGTGGCTATATAACTGTATCGCTGTGGCTATATGTGTGTGTGTGTGTGTGTGTGTGTGTGTGTGTGGCCCGTGCGCATGCGTGCTTGCATGTGCAAGGCAGGACTCAGAATTTGGGGATCATTTTCCACTTCCTAAGGAGACCACTCCACCATTGTTCCTGTACTGCCTGCAGTGTTCTCCCTGATAGTCTTAATTTCAATAACCCAAACATTCTCTCTCTCTCTCCCCACCACCACCCAGGAAGTGCCAGGACATAATGACTGCAGCTACAGTGAAATAGATGACTCTTATAATCTTCGGAAAGGCTTTTCTCACCACAAAGCTTTACGAAGCTCACTGGCTCCCTGTATTTTCTGTAAACCTCACATTCAGGTAAGAAGAGAAATAAAAAGGCTTGTTCTTAGATAATCTCTGAAGACCAAGGTACCACAGGCGTGTTTGCTAGCCTCTGTCACTATTGGCAGGTGGTAGTGCCTTAAGGAGATGGAATGGACTGGAAGGAAGTTAAGGTTCAAGATGTGTCCTTAAAGTGGACACTGGGACCAAGTCCTTCCTTCTCTTTGCTTCCTGCCTATCTTATAGTGATC
Organism: Meriones unguiculatus; assembly: GCF_030254825.1. Classification (NCBI taxonomy): domain Eukaryota; kingdom Metazoa; phylum Chordata; class Mammalia; order Rodentia; family Muridae; genus Meriones; species Meriones unguiculatus. Next base: position 48,366,756 of record NC_083357.1, read on the forward strand.
ATCTCCCTCCACCACACACTCCTGCTGTGATACTCTCCCTCAACAAGGTTGCTGCAGCCACGGAGCCAGCTGAACCTGGACTGAGTGAAGCCACTGAAAACGTAAGCCAAAAGAAAAACTCTTCTTCTTTGTAAGCTGCTTATCTTGGGCAATTTGTCACAGCAACATAAAGCTAACACAATGGTGGATAGTACAAACTAGCAAGGATTTCTGGGCACACCCACCCAGAGGAAAAGTTCTATCTGAAACAAGTTGCCTGTTCACTTGTTCACTCAATGCTGGGAGCCCCCTTCTACTTGGTCAGTTTTCAGGTTCTATGTGCTGACGTTATCTCTGACTCAAAGACCACGCAATAGGGACCTTCCCAGCAGGGCCAATGTAAATATATAATTTGGGGGAACTGATTCTTAAACGGAGTCTGTGTTCTCTGTGTTAGCAATGTCCTGGGTATCATTAAAGGTAAATTTAGATGGTGACTATTTAGGAGCTTTTGACATTTTATTGGATAGATTTTCTAATGTGATAAAACATTATGACCAAAACCAAGTTAGGGAGGAAAGGGTTCATTTGGCTTACATTTCATATTGTAGTCCACCACTGAAGGAAGTTGGAACAGCAACAAAAACATGGCAGCAGCCTGGAGGCAGGAGCTGATACAGAAGCCACAGAGGAGTGCTGCTTACTGGCTTGCTCTTCACAGCTTGCTCACCCTGCCTTCTTATAGAACCCAGTGGTGGTCCCACTCACAATGGACAAGGCCCTTCCCTATTGAGAAAATGCCCTACAGGCTTGAGTGGGGCCTAATATTATGGAGGCATTTTCTCAATTGAAGTTCCCTTCCCTCAGATGACTCTAGCTTGTATCAAGTTGACATAAAAGTAGCCAGCACAGACATACTTGATAATCTACTCAGATTTGAGCAGGTAGAATATTAAGGTATATTTCCTACCCTTCGTTATTTTACCCATATGCATTTCCCACCCCAACTGATCATGTCTCCACCTCCATCATTTAATAGGAAAGTTGTTTTACCAAATGGCCATTTGAATCCATCCTTCATGAACATTTTGGCCCTCCAGACTAATGGAAGGCTCCTGTCCAAGGCCCTCAGACTGCCTGTCAGGTTTGCAGTCCTGGTCATTATTTCGTAGTTCATAGAATTAGCTTCTGTTGTGAGAAATCTCTGGCACGCTCTATCATTACTAAGAATGAGTTCTCTTTTAGTTCCCCAACCCCCAGCGACCAGTTCCCACTGCACTTGTTAATGCATGTGTACACTAAGATAAGACCCAGCCCTCATGGCCTATCTGTGAGAAGGATGGTATTGTAAATGTCTTTTTTTCCCTCAGTGATTCCTGTAATTTCATGTCATGTTAATAAGAGTGTCTCTGCAGAAAATCCTCTCCTACTCAGAACACAGTCATTCCAAGACTCTGGGGAAGGATGTGGACAGTGCTTCAACTGCAGCCTCTGAGAGACATGTGACTTTCTCTGTATGAATCACAGAGACAATGCAGATGACAAATACCACAAATAGTCTTCACAATGGCATTCATTATTCCCTCCATTTTAATAGATGTATTTATAATTTACTTACAAGCACATGTAACTATCAAACACATACCTAGAGAATTACACTACTGAGTACCTTGCAATTATTTTCAGAGTAAAGCGAAATCTGTTGTTTGGATGATAAGACCTAGAAATTTGATTTCAACCTATACGCCTTAAAAAAAAAATTAAACAGGATTTTTTTTCTTTCCTATATACAATAAAGTAAGTTCTTTCCTACATACAATAATGTAAATCATTTTCTTGCAAATGATCTGTATAAAAAATACCAGCATTTAAACACTCTATCTGTGTACATCTGTCTCTGGACAGAGATAAAAAATATGGGGCCCTAGGATGTTTGCCATTCTAGCACTTTGATGTAGGAGGGCAGGATTGAGATAGAGACTGAGAGAATTTTCCAGAAGGTACTGCATATAAAGTGTGTGTGTGTGTGTGTGTGTGTGTGTGTGTGTGTGTGTGGTGTGTACATGCTCATTATAACTGGGGATTTTATAGACATGACTACATATACAAATTAGTGCATTTTAAAGTCTTATAGTATTATCAACATAAGGCAGTCAGAATGGAGATGACTCTTGAGATTAATTAAAAAGAATCAGTTATTTCAGGAAGTGTAAGAAATATGTCTAACTTGGAAAGAAACCCATTTGGAAGCAGACAAGAGTCAGCTAGGAGAGAAGAGAGCATTGGCTTTCTTAACAGTCTTTAAAAGCAGAGAATGCTGAAGAGAAAGGCTGTAGCTTGAAGAAAGCAAGGATGTTAAAACTCTGAGAGCACACCATTGATGAAAACTGATTTACTTTTCATGGCAGCTATCAATCATAAATAGCTTCTTGGCTAAAGATGGTACTTTGTATTCACTTCTTCATGCTAGGAATTTGCCTGGCTTGACATTGTGCAGATCTTGTGCATGACGTCAGTCTCTGAGAGTTCATTTGTGCATCAGCCCTGTTGTGTCCAAAAAATGCTGTTTCCTTGAAGTCATCCACCACAATCTTTCTGTAAAAACTGATGACATGACTGCTCCATGGTATATGGTTGAAGAGAAAATTTTTTATTCTGTATATGAGAGAGAGAGAGAGAGAGAGAGAGAGAGAGAGAGAGAGAGAGAAGCCAGAGGCATCTAGAAGAGTCCAAAGCAGAGAAAGTAATAGGCTGAACATGGCCAGCAGACTGGTTCTGGCCAGGAGGAGAGCAAAAGATAGAGAGAAGAGGGGAGAATGAGAAGATGACGAGAGTGCAGGCAAAAGAGAGCAAAAGGAGAGGGAGTGTAGCTGAAATAGCAGGGTAGAAGTGAGTAGCTAGATGGAGGAAGCCCATGAGTTAGGGCAGAGAAAGGGTTAAGAAGAGCCAGGATGCCAGCATGGACTGTGGAATGAGTACCAGGTACTTGTGATATTGAGGGATCCCAAAGGCCAGCATGCTTTTTGATATGCTAATAGGCACCACAGGTAGCCAGTGAGAAGAGAAATGGCTTCTTTGGTAGAGGGGAACAGACTTCATCAGCTCCCAAGGAATGCTGGCTTTTGTGTAACCACAAAAATTTGGGAAAATGGAGTTTCAAACTGACACTTTCTATCTCCTCTTCCACAGAGATCCCTGAGGCTTTAAAGGAAGTATGTGGTAAAAATTTTCCATTGTCACTGGTTATCAACCGCACTAGAGTAGGCCACATGCTTAGGAGTAGTTGGACAATACAGATCCAACTCCATGTTATTTTTGTGCTATCTTTGTTTGTTTGGTTTTGTTTCGCTTCAAATTTGATGTTGGTGGTGTCTTAGTTACTTTCCTATTCAGTGAAAAGACACCATGACTAAGGCAATATAGAAAATGTTTAATAGGTCTTTTTTCCAGCGGATTAGAGTCCATGATCATTGTGTCCAGGAGCATGGTGGCAGGCAGGCACAGTACTGAAGCAGTAGTTGAGCGATACATACTGATACACAAGCATGAGGCAGAAAGAGAGAGAGAGAGACAGAGCGAGAGAGACAGAGAAGAACTGGGAATGGTGTGGGCATTTGAAATCTAAAATCCCATCCTCAGTGATATACCTTCTCCATACCTCCTAATCCTTTCCAAACATTTCCACTAACTGCAGACCTAGTATTAAAAAAAAATATGAATCTATAAGTGTCATTCTTGTTAACAACCACCATATATAGGTTGAGAGGCAGGGAGGGAGGATCTTGGAAGGGACTGCGGGAGGGGAAATAGTATAAGATCACTTGGTCAGTAAAGTACTTGCAATGTAAGGTTGAAGATGTGAGTTTGATTCCTAGAAACCCTCTTTATAAAGTTGGCATGGTAGCATGCACTTAAAATCTCAGTACATGAGATCTCAGGGGAGGTAAGACGGGAAGATCCCTGGGACCAGAGAGATACAGGCCTGATGTCAAAGAACAAGCTAGGTGGTGACGGAATAATGACATCAGAAATTGTCTTATGGCCTCCCTAGTCATGCACACAATTGTGCACCCACAAAAGCATTTCAACGTGAGCTATAAAAGCAAAACCACAGACCTCCCAAGGACACCTCAGAGAGCTGGACTTAAGTTGGCAAGCTTCTGTTTTCCAGATATGGGAGAGAATTGTGTGCTCTCTTAACTCCTGTTCCAATGTGCTATAAAACAACTCAAGAACACCCCCCCCCACACACACACACACACATCCACCTGATTACCTTTATGTGACTCAGAGCTTTAGTTGCACCTATTTGGAACATTTGAGCCTGGGTTCGGCAGGCTGCACCATTGAGGGTGTGTATTCACCAGAGCCTGGTGAGGGGATGTTTTCTACATGCCCAAGTGCAGCCCTGCCCTCTCCATCATCAGCTAACTGATGTCATTGTTTAAGGATAGATGGTCATCTTCTTTATACATTAATCTGTTCCCCCTCACTCCTTAAGCTGGTTTCTCTCTTGGCTTGTAAACAGAGCAGCAATAACAGTGTATGTGAAGGTCATAGGGTTTTTTTTTTTTCTGACTTCAGGATGGAATCATTCACCCTCTTATTCTGTATAGTAAGAGACTATATAATCACACAGTCATAAATAGAAAGAATGGCAAGCAAAGGGGGAGAAATGCAAGTGAATCAGAGATAGAGGAGAAAGAAAAAAGGGAAGGAAATGACGGGGAAAAGGAAGGAAAGCAGGGGGGAAGAGAAGAAAGAAACATTAGGGGATCTTACTTCTTATCTACTGAAAGAAGAAGCTTCTCTGATAAGGGTTGAGTGAGCCACTGATCTGAGTATAGCGCATGTCATTAGAAGTTACTTTATTGATATGTTCATTTAGCAGAATAATAATGGTAAATTTTCTCTTAGAGTTCATGACCAATCCACTCTCAGGTTCTTGGATACTCTGGAAATGTCAGGTATGAGTTCCATTTCATGGAGTAGGTCTTAAATCAAAATTTAAAATTAGTTGGAAACTCCCAAAACATTTGCGCCACTATTGGACCATTATATCTTGCAGGCAGGCTGCTGTAAATGGGTGATTCTGATGATTACCTTTTCCTCTGGTAGCATGCATAGTACATTCGAGCACCAAGAATACTAGCCAGGATGTGACAGAGCTTCTAGCTGGGCACCAGGTCAGTTTCTCCATGTTCAATAGGATAAATGGACCTATCATCAGGCTGTGGAGTACAACAAGCAGCCTTGACAATATCCTGTAATGTTTGAGGGATAGAGGGATAATGTAACCCATTTCTGGCACTGGATGTTTCACCTGGTGCTATAAGATGTCCAGTTGGGGTATTTTCTCCCCTATTTTGTGGCGACTCTATTTAATTCCTTTCACACATGTAAATATTTTAGGAAGTTTTTATAGTAGTAGATTTCCATGTGGTTTTTCAAATAGGCATTAGTGTTGGTTGTTCTTCCTCATATTCTCTTTGGTTCTACCTGTTCATTCCCCTCCCTATATAATCCTCAAATTCTAGTTTGTCTTTAATATCTTTATAACACTCTATTTTATTTCCTCTTTTTTGGAAGACTTTTTCTACCCATTGTCCCTTACTAGCTACCTAACCTCTATGGTTATTTGGATCAAAACACACACATCTAAAGCTTTTAAAGATCCACATAGAGGAAAAATATGTAATGTTTTTGTTTCTGAGTTTGGGTTACCTCACTCAAGATGATGCTTCTAGATCTATCCCTTTACCTACAAATTTCATTTTTTAAACAGCTAGGTGCTATTAATATTTAAACGTACCACAGTTTGCTTGTCCAGTCACCAGTTGATGGAAATCTAGGTTGTTTCAAATTTGTGGGTGTTATGAGTAGAGCAGTAATAAACATGAATCTTTTGGGTATATGCCCAAGCGTGGTAGAGCTGATCTTGAGGTAGACCTACTCCTAGCTTCCTGAGGAACAACTACACTGATTTTCATCATGGCTGTACACATTTGTCCTCCCATCAACAGTGGATGAGTGTTCTCCTTTCCATACATCCTTGCAAGAAAGAACTGTCATTTCTTGGCCATTCTGACTCTTTGATAAAATCTCAAAGTTGTTTGAATTTGCATTTTCCTGATGGCAAAGGATGTTGAACATTTCTTAAGTGTTTTTTAGCCATTTCTGTTTCATCTCTTGAGAATTCTCTGCTTAGTTCTATATCACATTTTAATTGTGCTATTTTTTTTACAATCAGATGGTTTCTTTTAGTTCTTTGTATATTATAGATACTAATCTGCCAGATGTATAATTTATGAATTTTTTTCTCATTCTATAAACTGCTGCTTTGCTTGAGCAATGATGTCCTTTTGGCCTCATGAGGTCATATCTATTGATTGTTGATCGTAATGCCTCTGCTTAATACAGAGACCCACAATTGGAACATGTGCAGAAAGCTACTTGGTAGCACCCAGCCCTAAATGGCATGCTTTTTCACACCTCTCCTCACAAGATTTGGGGATCTATGAGGAAGAGAAGAAGGAAATATTGTTAGAACTTAATGTAGCGGATATCTCCAAGAAACGGCATTATTCAGCTATGACAGGGCTAATAAATGCATGCACTCTGAGAGACTGTTGCAGCATGGGCAAGAGCTGTACAAATGCAAGCCATACAAATCCCCGTACAAAGGAGGCATGGATCCAAAGCCACACCCTGAGCCAAGATGCTATTTGAGAATAATACCTGCTAGCAAAGGGATTGTTCTTTAAATCTTTTTCATACAATATTTTGATCATATTCTTCCCCTTCCCCAGCTTCTCAGACCCTTCCTACCTTCCTACCCACTCATCTTTATTTTAAAAACTAACATAGCTTTTCACATCTCTCTCTCTCAAAGAAAATAAAAATCAAAACTAAAACAAATCAAACCAATACACCAAAGAAACAAACAAACAAACAACACACAAACATGGAGTCTGTTTTGTGTTGGCAAACTACTCCTGGACATGGTGACTGCTATGCTATGTAGTTGATACGCCCAGGAACACTTCATTGAGGAAAACTGCTTTTTCCCTTTGCACTCGGCCTTGTGCTAGTATTGCTCTGAGGAAATGGAGCCCACTGCTCATTTTCTGGGATGTCACAGTAGCTGCTCAATAAAACCTGACTTCTGCTCTTTTACCCATGGCTTCCTTATCTAACAGTCACTTTCTTCAGGTGACTGCCATGGATTCTTTGCTTCAGTTGATAATTAGGCATCTAAAATCTCAGGATCTAAGCATAATCTTTGCTTTGTTTCCATCAAATTTCACTTCATGAGACTCATCATTCCAACCTCCCACCCCCTTCCCAAGTCCATATTTATTCATCCTGTGCTAAGCTATTCCATAAACTTTGTTATGCTCGTAGTTCTATTTACTTAAAGAAGATCTTAGGACCTGGGAAAACACTGTGGTCCCTGACACGAGGCTCTGATTTCCCAGGGCACCGGAATCTAACAAAAGTAAATAAATGGCTGTGCTTTCATGGCTAAGTATCCAACTCTGATATGATGATAAGAAGTCTACACATGCTCCTTTCTTCCACACAAGTATGTGTGTACAAACTGACATGGCACTGAAGACTCTTCAATCTGCCGATGAGATGGATCTGGGTGTGTGACTATACAACCTCCACTCACTGATCTCATCTGATCTTTGAAGCTAAGCCAGGTCAAGCCTTATTAGTACCTGGATGGGAGATGGCTCTGGACTTCCTTCAGTGGCTTTCCTTTCAGTGGATTTCCCTGTAAGAATACAGTTTACACAGGGGTACTCTGAAAGACTCTACCCAGCAGGGTATTGAAGCAGATGCTGAGACTCATAGCCAAACTTTGGGCAGAGTGCAGGCAACCTTATGGAAGAAAAAGGAGATAGAAAGACCTAGAGGGGACAGGAACTCCACAAGGAGACCAACAGAGCCAGAAAACCTGGGCCCAGGGGGTCCTGCAGAGACCGATACTCCAACCAAGGACCATGCATGGAGATAATCTAGATCCCATGCTCAGATGAAGCCCATAGGCTGCTCAGTTTCCAAGTGAGTTCCCTAGTAAAGGGATCAGGGACTGTCTCTGACATGAACTCAGTGGCCAGCTCTTTGATCACCTCTCTCTGGGGTGTGTAGCCTTGCCAGGTCACAGAGGAAGATGACGCAGTCAACCCTGATGAGACCTGATAGGCTAGGCTCAGGTAGAAGGGGAGGAGATCCTCCCATAAAAGCAGACTAGCAGAGGGGCATAGTAGGTGAAAAGGGAGGGAGGGTGGGACTGGGAGGAGACAGGGCTGGGGTATGGGGAGGCTACAGCCAGGATACAAAGTAAATAAATTGTAATAAATCCTGCCGCTAGAGTCATCTTCTATGCCCATTAATTAAGAGCAATCCCTTTGCCTAGTTTTAACTGGGGACAATCCCAGAGAGAACAACTTTGCAAAAACAGGTTCATTTTTAGAAAGTGTTCACGAAACACAAATGCTAAAGCACCCACTTTCCAGCATTATTTCAAAACCTGGCTCTTCCTGGTGAAAGGGCTTTGGAAGGTGATCCCACACCAGCAAGCAATTGCTATTACCTGGTCGTTCTCACCTTTGCTGTGAGTGCAAGATGACCGAATAGTTTACATTCACTAGGGTTTGGATTTGAAGTGTCCCCCAATGCTCACACGCTTGAATCTCTGTGTAATGGTGCTATTTGGGGAGGCCGTGGAACCTTCTACAGGTAGGGCCTTCCCACAGGAGGCATGTCACTGGCAGTGGAGGGTGGGGGTTGAGCGGTTATAACTCTTCCCTGTTTCCCACTTCCCCACTCTGCTAAGGTGTGAGGGGGCAAGGAGTCCCACAGCCACAAGCCACCTGCCACTATTGTCTCCTTGTCGTGATGATGTATCCCCTCAAACCACGAGCCAAGACCCCCTCCCAAGGTGCTTTGTGGGTTCTTTAGTATCAGTGATAAGAAACATAACAAATGCAGAATAAGTTTGCAAATGAACCACACAGTCTCTCAGCAATAAGACTGTTCCCCCTTCCCCCATGGATCTGAGCATACAGGTTCGGGAATAAATATGTTCACATGAGCAATGCTTGGCCCCAACATACTCAGGGGTAGGAAGGTAGTATCAGTCTCTACCTCTTCCCAGCTTGTAGTAGACTGAATATGTTCTGTTAATCTGCACAGAATTTAGAGTTTCTTTGTATTTTTCTGCTCTGATGAGACCCAGCTTCATGATATAGGGAGCATTTTCAATGTAGGTGTGTGTGTGTGTGTGTGTGTGTGTGTGTGTGTGTGTGTTAGCTATGTGTGTGTGAGCACATGGAGGCCATAGGTCAGGCAACCTTGAGTGCCTCTCTCTAGCTTTCCCCCTTATTTATTGGATGGGTCTCTTACTGAGCCTGGGGCTTGCAGATACAGCTAGACTGGCTGGCCAGGAGAGCCACCAGGATCTAGTCTCCACTCCCGTTCCTCATTGTTGGGGTTGTCACACCCAGCTTCTCACACGAGTGCTGAGGATCTGAACTGAAGCTTGTGAAAGCCTTTACCCTGAAACCCCAGCTTTAAAATGGGACTCCCTGTTGCGGCCTCAGTTCCTACTCTGCAGTCCTCCAGTTCTTAATGTAAACTTCATGGACCTACATTTTAAAAAGCATGCCCCCCCACCCCCCACAGGCGTGCACAAGCTGCCTTCCAACAATAACCCGTGTAGACAAGAGGCCTGCAAGGCACCCAGCAGCTTGAATGCACACCTTTGAATGCATCTTTTTATTTGAAGTCCATCAGTCCTCTGGGTAGGCCCTCTACCATATCTCCTCTTAATTAATAGACTTGTGAATAACCACAACTGCCTTGTGGGACATGCCAAACGCTAAACAGATGACAAAGTCGCAGTGAGAAATCTGCTCAACACAGGGTGCCTTAATTTAAGCCATACGTAGTGGGAGGGAAAAAAAATACAAGGCAAGTACTCGTCTCAATGTATAGCTCTTGGTCTGTTTCAACTTATGTCCATTCCTGGCGTGCAGAATGTAGCAGTCATAGGGTGAAAGCAATGGTTCTGATTTCTAGCCACCTGTTAGCATAAGTCTGATGTGCACAGCCAAGGCAGGCACCACAGTCCAAAAGATTAGGTCTCTCCCGTTATACGGCAAAGAGCACCCGCTGGCCAAAAGATGTTAAACCTTGGCTGGGCCAGAGCTTCAGAGAAGGTGTCCCACTATGTGTCAGGGAACAGGATGGTGCAGGATAGATGCCCGTTTGCTGAATATACAGCCCTGAAAGCCCCACCACTGTCAGCTGGCCCAGTTTATGGGTGAAGCCCATCTCCTGAGGCTGCAGGAGGGGCTGGAGCAGAGGGTCCTTCATTAGAACCTGGCCAGAGGGCAGCTCACATCATAAAGGACAGCTGTCTAATTGGATGTGCTTGTGTGTGCTGTCTTAGCTTTTACAATGGGAATAGGCTACCCAGCCTTTCTAATTAGATTGTTAAACATAATAGCTGACTGGCACAGCAGTAAAGAATTTGCCCTTCTCTTTGTAAGCGCAAAATAGGGCTCAGGACCGATGCACGATTTTTCCAGCCCGTTTCCCCCATCATTGTATCTGATGGTAATGAGATGGAGTTTATTTCTTTTTAAAAGCTCCCGAAAGCGGACAGGCCAGGTTGAAGTTCGAACTAAATGTGAAAACACACACAGGCAATACAGTAGCCAACTTCGGCTTCCCTCCAGCCTCTCGTCGCCCCTAATTGGTGTCTTGTTGGTTGTCTCCAGTGAAAGAGCAAGAATTAAATGAGATTGGAAATTGAATTACCCTGTCACCCCTCAAGGTGGTCTCCAGACTTGGGTCTCAAAAAATCAGTGGAGCAGGGTGGGAAATGCTCCCACAAAGGGAATCTGTCTTATCCTAAGTTCCCCAGGAGGCAGTAGGAAGAAAGCTGAGAACAGAAGAGGAAAGAGAAGGACATGGATGTACGCGGAGGGGCCAGCTGGATGACATCATTGTCCTAGCAGCCTGCAGACCCTGCAGCTACGAAGGCCTCCCGGCCCCTCAGAAATGATATCTTCACTTGCAGCTCCATAGTTTTGCAAAATACCACATGCCCTTCATTTCTAGACTCACTGTCACCTTGGGAACACCTTTCAGACACTGCAAATGACTCAGGTTTCACATTTGGATGTGCTCATGTATTTCATGGCCACCATAAGAGTTCAGTGTGGTGCTATCTTTGCACAGCATCCTATGGAGCAGCTATGGCTGCATGTGTGGTGACCATGATGACAGTGTTCCATGTAGGCACTGGAATGCCACCATGACCAATCACTCAGCAAGTTGCCTTTTTCTGTGCAAACTGCAGTGTCAGAGGGTGCCCTTTCTTTTGAGGCTGGCATACCAGTACCCTGACTCCAGTTCCCACCCTCTACAACATGCAGTACCAGCAGGAAGAGAACGACAACAAACTCTCTTAAAATGGATTCAGGGGGGCTGGAGAGATGCCTCAGAGGTTAAGAGCACCAACTGCTCTTCCAAAGGTTCTGAGTTCAATTCCCAGCAACCACATGGTGGCTCATAACCATCTGTTATCAGATCTGGTACCCTCTTCTGATATGCAGGCATACATGCAGGCAGAGTACTGTACACATAATAAACAAATAAATCTTTTTTTTATGGACTCAGGAAAGCAAGCAATGATTCCAGCACGACATGGCAGATCACCACCCCAAAATTATGTTTTGCCATTTTCATTTTATTTTGCATCCTTCTAGAGGGATATCAACCTGATTTCCAGGAATATGCGTAATGAAAGAAATGGGTATTTGGGTGAATAAGGAACTGTCAACCTTTCAGAGATGTTTGAACCATTATTTGGTCCCCTTTGAACTTAAAATATCTTTCCCAGAGTTTAGCAGTGCTTGCCGAAGTAAATTCTACCTGTAATCTTTTGTTCATTCATTATATGAGCTCTGTCTTTTCCTTTACACTCATATTTTTGCTGGGCTTACCCTGTTCCCCAGGGCACTTGCAAGTGGAGAACCCAAGGGCTCATCTCTGTCCAGCTTGTTTGTTCTTTCTTTACTAATTGGAGCCTGATACTTGGAGCTGGGACACATTTCGGACTCACTCCAGCCTCCCTGTGTGACAGCTAACGGCTTGTTGGGGTTGTTTCCTCTCCTACTCCTTACATCTGCACCACTTGGCGCTGCTAATCTTCATGTCAAACCTTGGGTGCTGTACCCTGTCTGTCCATATCCCGCCGCAAAGGTACATAACCTTAGCACCTAGCACCGCCTTTCTACAGTGGCTCCTCGTGAACCCTGGGGCTGAGTCCTCCTGGCTGTGGCTGGTTTGCAGATGCCAGGACCTCACTGCTCATAGCTGAATGTTGATCATGCACTTGGCGCACATGAAACCTTGGGCTCAGTCTCCACTACTGTGAAACTCAGGCAAAGTGAAGACCTCATCTTTAAAATGTCAGTTGGGTTTTCTTTCCTTCCAGCTTTATGCGGAGGGCGGAGAAGAGAAAGGAAGGAACTGGCCAGAATCAAGACTGGTGCAGCTGTGTCTCAGTGTTCCCTCTACTCAGTCTCCTTAGATTTTGTGTTTCTTTTGCAGGTTATGGAAGCTTGGGCTGGTGAAGGGAGTGGGCCTGCTGTCATAGTTGTAAACGAGGCCCACATATAATAAACGACTGCTAAGAAGTCTATTTTCCCCTTTTAAGAGAACAAATAACTATGAGGTTTTATCAGAGAGCTGCAATAGCCTCTTTCATACAGTTTACAAATTTTTGACAATTGAACCATAAAATTGGCAGAGACATTGACCCTTGCTCCAAACCTTTGAATCAAAGAACTTAGAGCCTGCAATGAAGACACAAGTGCACAAGTGTGATTGTACAGCCAGGGAAAACCCAAATATTGGCTTTGTTTTGAAATGGGAGCCCTTTCTGCATCCTGAGACCAGGCGATGTTTCGCATTCCAGAATCTGCTCGGCACACATGGGTGACTTTCTGCCAATGTTCACGGAAAATGGCTTAAAAGGCCCTGAAACTGAGAAGCGGATTATGTCAGGGGCTAAAATTACTTGAGAACTTTTTTGATCATACAGATTTTGGAGTATGATCAATTAGACACATGTGTCCATAATGACGCGAAGGTGTGTGTGTCCATGTCTCTTCGATAACATGTGATGTGGGAGGAGAGTGGAATGACTGCACAGGCTCCTCGGGTTTTATTTAGCTTGAGGCAGGTGTTGTGAATAATGTCTCAAACACTAACGGTGACTCTCTGCGGCACTCACATTCCTGGGGTCCTTTACTTTGTTTCTGAAAGATGACTGACAGAAGATTCTGCTCCTCAAGTTTCTAAGAAAACAACTTCTCATATACATGTGGACACATCATGCTTATTTTGCAAATGCAAGTATCAAGCAACATAGTTCTACATGTGTGTGACAAACGGGAGCTGTGATGGAGACGTACGAGAGAGAGAGAGAGAGAGAGAGAGAGAGAGAGAGAGAGAGAGAGGGAGACCAGCAGATAGATCATTTTATGCTTATTCCATTTTTTTCCCTGTTTCTAAAATGAGTTTCAGGAAAAAAAAATCTTGAAATTCATACATCACAAGACAAGGTTAGTCTCCAATGATCCAAAGTTGTACTTTCTCTCAATCTCATTTCACTTCAAGAGTGAGTAAAAAAGAAAAGGGGGAACAAAAAGAGGGATAAAGACCCATGGATATGAGCTTTAAGCAGGTATGACACCCAGCCTCTTAGCCAGACTAATGGGAAAAACCTGGAGATCTGGGAAATGTTTGATGTAGTCCCCGGCAGTCAGAGAAAGACTGTTATAGGAAAAAGAAAATGGCATCAAAGGCCCAGCACAAAGCATGAGAAAGCTGAATCCATGCTCAAAATGTAGTGATGGTCAATTGTCCAAGGAGGCTGAGAGACCTCTCCTGGACCCCTGAGGTGGTTCATCACACTGTAAGTTCAGCCCTTGAGGTGGCAATGTGGGAACTATGGGAGTTGGTTTGGCCACTGGGATTATGGCAGCTCTTAGACACCAGTTAAGATCCTGAGAGCCATCGGAGAATGGGTTGTTCTACAAGAGCGAATACAGAGATTCCTATTCTGGGCTTAGACTTGCCCAGAAATTTCAGTTTCTCATGTGCACATCTGTGCTGTGATGCCACCCGCCTCCAGGTCCTCCATGGAAGCAAGCAGATGTCCTCAAACCTCCAGAACCATGGATAAAAAGATTTTGTAAGAGTAGTGAACATCAGACTAATACAACACCATAGGCTAGTTTTTTATTTTTTCTTTTCAAACCCAATTCCTCTCTGTAGCTGAACCAGCAGGCATGACGTAATGCCATGCAGACAAAGAAGATGCCTGTAGGAGGATGTCTTCTGTAGCCCAAATGCTGAGACTTCATAGTGACAACTCCTAGCCCATAAAAGGCTATACAGATTCAAAAGAAAACACCCAGAAACAGAGTGCTCAAGCCTAGAGCCACAAAGAAACAACAACAACTTATTGGAGCCCATTGGTGGAAAGTTCATGGTGAACAACTAGGTCATTGTGTCAGTTGATTCTCTCCAGGAATGGTGCACTTGTGTCCTGGTCCCCGTCTCAGGCTCTGTGTCATCCCTCAAGACACAGTAACTTTGCGTTGTCTATGCCTTTCATGCTCTAGGCAACTGCAGAATGGATTTTACATTTCTTCAATGATTAGAAGGAGACAAGAGAGTATCTCATGGTACTGGAGATTACAGGCAACACACACTTCACATCTACTGCACACAGCCATGCTTGCTTGTGGTATCCCTATGGCTCACACTTTGCTACGATGACAGAAGAGAGGGGTGACAGGACCCAGCAAAGCCCCATATATTTGTGACCTTAGAGAAAACACTGCAGCCCTTGACATGTTTATCTGTCGGTGGGTTGTGAAGGTCCCAACATGACCAAGATAGCAAAGTGGCACCACCTGGATTGCTCAGAGTTCTCACCGACAAGAGAGAACTGCTCACCTGAGCAGCACAGTGATAACCAGCTACAGAGATTGCTTGCTGCTCTGGCTCACAGTTTTCCCAGGAAATAGTAATAGTTCAGTCTGGGGTGTGATGAGTTACTAAAGAAGGCTTAAGTTTTGACTATGGGTGCCTTAGGAAAAACAAGCAGTCCCAGCCAAGATGAATAAATAAAAATGAAGAGGTCTTGGGTTGTACTATTCAGATTCAGGCAAAATCTCTATGTAGATGGATTTATACTGCAATTAGGAAAAAAATGCAAGATAGTTCAGTCAGTATAGTGTAGCATTTTTTGTTTGTTTGTTATTTTAAATCCTCAAGCAATATATGGTACACTTTATTTTTTATTTTTTTACAATTTATTCATTTTATATCCCAAATGTAGTCCCCTCTCTCATCTCCTCCCGGTCCCACTCTCCCTCCTTCTTCTCCCATATTCCCTTCCCCTAGTCCACTGAAAGGAAAAGTCCTCCCATGCCATCTGACCCTAGCTTATCAAGTCACATCAGTGCTGCCTGGGTCCTCTTCCTCTGTGGCCTGGTAAAGCTGCATCACCAGGAAGGAGTGATCAAAGAGCAGTCAAATGAGTTCATGACAGAGACAGTCCCTGCTCCCCTTACTCGAGGTCTCACATGGAGACTGAGCTGCCAATCGGCCATATCTGGGCAGGGGGTCTAGGTCCTCTTTATGTGTGGTTCTTGGTTGGAGCATCAGTCTCTGCAGCCCCTGCCCTCGGGTCCAGGTTTTTTTGGCTCTGTTGGTCTCCTTGTGAAGCTCCTCTCCCTTCCAGGTCCTTCTATCCCCCTATATTATATAAGACTGCCTGCACTTTGCCCAAAGTTTGGCTGTGATTCCCAGCATCTGCTTCAATCCCCTGCTGAGTGAAGTCTTTCAGAGGATATACATGGTGGGCTCCTGTTCTGTTCCCTCTCTTCCACTACTTCTGGTATCTATCCTGTTTGCCACCCTGAATGAGATTTAAGCATCCTCCATAGGGTTGTCCTTGTTGTTTAGATTCTTAGGTCTGTAAGTTTTAGTATGGCTATCCATATTATAAAGCTAATATCTGCTTATAAATGAGTGTTTCCATGCTAAAAAATATTAAAAAGCAGGACATAGCAGTACACACTGGAAATGTAGAGACAGGTAGATTCCAGCTAAAATATTGGGTCCAAAATGTAGTGAGAGACTTTGTATCAAAAAACAAACTGGAGAGAGATAAAGGGAGACACTTGATGCTGGCCTCTATACATACATGCAAGGCACACATACATACAAGCACACACATGCATATATTATATGCACACATACTATATGCTCATGTACACATACAAGAGATGTGTTTTCTTCTGAGATTTTTTCCAGTGGCAGGCCTTTGTACGAACATATAGAATTAGCTAAGTCCCCAAAGACAGAGGCACTCTCTCATTCATTCACTGGTAAAATTGTTTGTTCATTCATCTATTCATTCATTCATTGATTCTCTCCCAAGTATTCATTTGTTTATTCATTCATTTATTCACTCACTGATCAGCACAGGCGATGAATGAAATACAAAAGACCCCACCTAAAGGGAGCTTGGACTCAAGGGAAATTAAAAGACACAAGAACACAACTAAATTAAAATATATATATATATATATATATATATATATATATATATATTCCTAAATGGAAATGAAGAGTATGCACAGAAAAGATCACAGCCAATCCCTGTCTTTGCCTAACACTTCCCATTGCTTGCCTTCCCTCTAGGAGAGGAAGCTGTCAGTCAGCATCAACTTACTATGTACAACACTGTAGAGCAGAGCAAGCTGGCATAAATTCCCCACGCCCAGCCTCATCCCCAAGCCCCTCTGTTATGGAGCACAGGAAAGCAACATGTTTTCCTCATGCTGCTGCTGCAGAGAACACACAGCCCCAACTCGGCCTCAGGAGAAGAGCCAAGCTGGGTCTTTACGCTCGGTATGCAGTCAAACATGTTTCCGCGTTGTCAACGATTAAATGATTAGGAGAACACGGTCAAGATCAAAAGGCAGCACATGTCACAGGCAATCAGGAGGCAGCCGTAGCTGTGACAGAGGGGATCCCCGCTGGGGCGGTACCTGCCCCAGCAAACCATGTGGGCTCAAGATGAAGCTGGGAAGGGGCACTTCAGAACTGCTCATTTCAGTCTCATTAAGAGGGCTGCCATCTCATAAACACAAAAGTAACAGCTAACGCTGAGTTCTAAGGTCAGCAGAAGAAAAGGAGGGGAAGAGGAAAGTCCAGCCAGTAGCTTCTGGATTAGCAATGCTTTCTGGAAGAAGCAGCCACAGAAATGTTTACACACATTACACCGAGTTCAACTTGACTGGTATGCACATTCTCAACAAGAAGTGCAGCTATGAAGCCTCTCAGGGGATACGCAAATTGTCAACGCAATTTGATGTAGACAACTTTTTACTGAGCCTGTCTCTGACTTTCCAGGTTGGGATGTCAGAGCATGGGCCAGAGAAATAGCACCGGTGATTCATACCCAAATTAATATCTATATGAGAGTTTAGCTAAAGTAGTATGGAAACAAGACAAATCTGAAAGTGAACTTTACAAAGTAACCATGGCTCTCCAGCTCAGAAGGCTTACAGCCAGGCTTAGGTGTTCCTGCATGGTCCAAGCTGCCTATCAAGTATCTCCAAGTCATCAAATGACCTTTCTGTTCCAGAGTTCTCAGGGACTTAGGCTCCACAGCTGGAATCCAACAGGACTCCAGGCAAGGCCCACACAGGCACTCAGGCTTTGTGAAGACCTGGTTCAGCTCAAGAGGTCACAGAGTGTCAAGGCAACGTCATCCTCATAGTGTCTCACACAAAGTTGCAGTGAAGTCTGGGGAGTGGTTGCTCGGCTTAAAGAAACACCTATGATTTCCACATCTGACTCTCCGTGACTATCAAATCCACAGCTGCACACACCACCATTCTGAGCTGTCCTGGGAAAGACCTCTTCTTCCTCTGCTCAGGGGTCCCTCATTCTTCCATCATTTTTCTGGAAGTCACAAAGGTCTCTCACCTGCTTCAGAAAGCATCATCTCCAGCACCGTAGGTACCTGACAGCTGTTTTGGGGCATCACTCCCAAGACAAACAGCCATGCCAAGAAGGAAGGCTCTCTTTGCCAGAGCCTTGCATCTTACACCTTTGAACTAGGAGACCGTAGTCCCTGCCCGCCTGGATGTGTCTTGCTGCCAAATCTATTTCATAATGAGTCTGGATGTATCTGCCCTCTCCTTTCTGGGTCTCTACAGTGCTTTCAAACTCTCTTAAACTTTCTATTGCTCTAGGCAGTACAGTATCCCTAGTGTCCACCAGCACTGACCCTGTCCTCTCCAGGTTGACCCCTTTTTCTCTCCTTCCCGGCTTCCCCATCATGGAAATTACTGGCTGTTTCTTCCCAGAGCCTTCCCCACTGTCTGGCTGCAGATACAGTTGGGTGCCAGTGATAGACTGTTACATCTTAGTTTAAGTTTACTTTTCCCAGAGAGAGCTGTTAGCCTAAGAGAGCTCTCCCAGCAGGAGTGTTTACAGCCTTCTCCCTACTACAGCAGGACTTCTTTCTACTGGCTTCTCTCCAAAGGCCTACCATCCTATACTGCGGCTGCCCCAATTTTGCCTGACACCCCATAAATCTTTACCTCCAGCACAGTCACCTAGCATGGCCCCAGCTTGCCGATTCTGACATCAGGTGGGGACACCTGATGATTTTAGAAAGTTACATTCTAACTGGGGCTAGAGAGGACTGCCAACTTCAGTTGAGAGTTTGATGCAAACATTAAATGGTAATGCCCTTTCAGGTTGAGAAACCCTTATGTTGCTGTTTTATATAGAGAAGGGACTATTCTGTCTTGAGGTACCTTATTTTACACCCTCTGCAGACCACTATGTGGGCTTTGTGGAAGCTAGAAACTTCCAAAGTATTTAAATATATCATGTAGACATTTGGGGATCAGGAACCAGGGGAAAGAGGGTGAATGACAACAGAGCCCACGCAGAATCCCAGGAATCAGACTCTGGAGACCAGACTCAAAGGGGCAGATCTAACTTTACTGTCCAGTCTAAAGGACTTTAAATGGCTGAAAGGCCAATCAGACCATCCCATGCTAGCCTCAAGCCCCAATGACAAGCAATCAGGTTGATGCAACTGAAGGAAATGTGGGGCGGCAAGGTTACCCTAGGAAACTTCTGTAAAGAAGGGGGAAGCGGGGACCACCCTAGCCTCGGAGCCATTCTGACATTTCACTAGTGTGCTAGCAGTCCCTAGTGGATCAACACTGTGTGCTGTGGATCAGGACCTTTCGAGGAGTCATAGGAGTTGCTGACGTCTCACTCGCCATTCCCCATGGGCCTCCAAAGTGTTTACCTTGATATTCTCGACACAGAGGAAGGTCGTTCAAGTGGCACAGACCAGAAGAAATCCCATTTGCTAAAGAAAGGAAGGCCTTGGGGTGTGCAGAGTGAAGCACAGGAGGAAGAAGTCCCTCCATGGAAGGTGGGGTGGTCCCCAGTTGAGAAGGAGCTGTCTTGGGCAGTCAGCCACACCCCAGAGGTCCCCATCCATGGTATTCCTCCTTCTTCATGCTTCTACTTTCTCTCTTTTTAATACCACGGGTACTCAACAAAGGCCTCTTCCAGGTGAGATGTGATATCCCTTCTGTGGGGAGTCATTGGCAGGATCAGAGCAAGAGGATGACTAGGATTTAGGGAATACAGGCTTGGGTCATATGGTCACTTCACTGGAAACCCTCTGTCATCCCTTCATGACAGAAGACTCAGCAGCCAGAGAGGACATCGCAATCCAGGGCAGGCCGGCATACCTGGTATCTTTCTTCTAATGCTCTGTGTCTCTCTTCTCCACGGGAAAAACTAGAGACCAAAAGAAGAAACAAGCAGGGCAAGTCAGCTCACACCCATAATGCCAGCACTCAGGAGGCTGAGGCAAGGAGAGCTTGAGCTTAAAGCCATTCTGACCTGCACAGCAAGTTCTGTCCCAACTAGAAGGAAGAAGGAAGGGAGGGAGGGAGGGAGGGAGGGAGGGAGGGAGGGAGGGAGGGAGGGAGGAAGGAAGGAATAAAGAGAGAAAGAAAGAAGAAAATGAAGGAAGAAAGAAAAGAAAAGAAAAGAAAAGAAAAAAAAAAGAAGCACTGGAGGTGATGGCATCCTCCTGCCCCCTTCCTCCACTGGTGGTAAATTTTATTAATTAGTGGTATATTCTGGAACCTCCCAGAAGATTTCTTCTTGTCTGTCCCGACCTGCTTTGGGCCAAGCATGTTCTCCTTGAGGTCTAACAGCAGACAGGTCACTTTATGGGAGGAAGGTGACAAGGTAAGGTCGTGGGCCAGGTGCAGTGTCTGTGTCCTGGAACTCTGCAATCCAAGGGTAGAAAGGAGCCACGAGCACAGCAGGTGCCTCTGTCCACCGGCTGGTGGGTGCTTGGCACCCCTGCATGGACGATATTAACTTGACACAATGGCTATTTTTTGCTAAGACCCAAACCTTAAAAAAACTTGGGCTTGTACACATTGTGTCACTTGGTAAGCCAGGATGGACATGGAGGACCCTTCCAGGTGCCATAGAGAAGCTCCTTGACAATTGACCTCTAATGGCCACTGTGTTGACAGGCCTGTTGGTGTTCTCATCATGTGGGCAAAGGAAGATGCTTGGTGAAGGAAGGTTCTGCTCATGCTAGCCCACCGTGGGCAGTGTGCTTTGCCCCTAGGCCTTCTGTTGTAGGACATATAGCACCAGAAGGTACACAAAGGTACCCGGGCTTTACCACAGCCTGCAGAGCTTACTACAAAAAACAGACACCTAGAAATTCCCTTCGGATCACTCAGCCAAACTCACCCTCCATGTCCTCGTACACAAAGAGAAGAAATAACCCAAGAATTCTGTGAGTAGACTAGAGTGGTTCCGGCTTGCTGGAGGATGTCTCTTACAAGCTGTCAACAGGGCCACTAGCTGCCCCTGTGGAATTTCCTGAGGGCTTGCCCAGGCTCTGGCTTTCAACCATGCTTCCAAAGTTAGTCTGAACAATAGAAACAATTCCTTGTCATAATTAAAATCCGCACCCCTCATCTAAAGTTAGTCCCAGGAATTTGGAATACTGGTACTTGGAAGTCACGCGATCCAATCCCTACAGTTTAAAGTGGAGTCATTTACAGAAACCAGCACAGCAAGGTCCTCAGAAGAGATTCCCACAGTAGTTTTTGTCCTATAACTCGAAGCCACCGAAGTGTCATCACACCGCAAAGGTTCTCAGTCTCCCAGTTATTAAAGCCTTTCCAGCAGAGGAGTAACGAGAGATGGTTTACTGGAAAATGTTGTGACAATCTGGCCTTTCCTTACACAAAGGGAGGGTACATGCACATCAGTGTGTGTGTGTGTGTGTGTGTGTGTGTGTGTGTGTGTGTGTGATTAGAGACAGGAATTTAAAACTCTGTCCTTTAAGTTTTCTTTATCACTATGGTTTTAAATAAAAAACATAGAAAACTCAGGTCCTTTTCAGACTGTCCATGTTTAATATAGAGAGATACAGGCACACAGTCAGTTCCAGGAATAGACTCACAATTCCTGCTCACAAATGAGCCACTGTGCTCTCAAGCACAGTAAAGCAGAGCCGTTCTGCATTTTGCTCCTGTGAACCTCTCTAGAACCTCTCAAGCTCCTGTGCTTTTCTTAATCTTTTCTCTTGAGAAAGAAAGAAAGAAAGAAAGAAAGAAAGAAAGAAAGGAAGGAAGGAAGGAAGGAAGGAAGGAAGGAAGGAAGGAAGGAAGGAAGAAAGAAAGAAAGAAAGAAAGAAAGAAAGAAAGAAAGAAAGAAAGAAAGAAAGAAAGAAAGAAAGAAAGAAAATGCAGCAGCAGAAGGCAATGGAGAAACTGTTGTCTGCTCTCCATGCACCTGTGACTGAGCTCAGGCTTCCCTGGAGAACTTGTGCACTGTTTGGCCAAGCCACAGCCATGCCGCTGAAGCTGGGAATGGTGATGAGGCAGCTGTTCTTAGTATCTGTGTCAGGGAGGCTGGAGCCTGCTCTCAGTGACTCCATATTGTGAGGAATGGTGGCTTCATGTCTTGCCTTGCTCACAGTGACTCCATTTTACAAGGAGAAGTTGGCTCCATTTTGAGTGCAGGGATGGAGGCAGGGTGATGCTTGTGCATATACCATTGCCATGTGCCTCCAGTACTACCCATGGTCACCACACCGATGAATGACTTAGTCCTCTAAAATGTACCGCCCCTGAGCTTATCAAAGTATAGTGGAAGTATATGGCCATATGGGCAATATAAAAAATGTATCTGAAAAACCATGCCTGAGAACTTGTGGAATATAGCAGTCCAAGGAAATGTGCAATACCCTCACTCAGACCACATGAAAAGAAAGACACCTAACACTGTGATGGTGACAGAATCCTCCGTTTACCATCAGGTATGTGTTCCTATCCAGGAACCAACAGGCAGAGAACTTCTAACTCCTCTGGGCTCAGCTGAGCATGGTACCCAGTGCTTGGCAGGTGGGTTGCATTACCTCTGGGTTGCTGTCAGGCATTTCACATTCATGCATCTGTCTGGATCTACTGCTGTGCCAACATGGAGGCTCCCTCTGTCCTATTGCTCCACTACAGGTACCTATCCAGTTGGGTTTGTTCATATCTCTTCGACTGTGTGTCAGTCTCTTTTCCTGTTCTCGTAAGCCGCGCTCCCTGAATGGTCCAGGCTCTTTAACGCTTTTGCAGCCAGCCTGTAGCTTCCAAGCACACATCAACAGAGTTAGGATTACTCTGTGTTATGTAACTGCGACCTGAGATACTGGTATGAAGACGCTATTAAAAGAGGCTGTGGCTGCCAGTAGAATTATTAGGTAAATTACAGCCAAAGAGACCAATGTGCTTTGTGGACTTACTTTCAGTAAATTCTGACATTGTCAAGAGACACAAGCCTGTTTATTTGTTGCATGGCACAGTCCTGATGGTTTCTGCTATTGAGGCACCTTTCAGTTCCCGTTACTTCTTTCAAGGCCATCACTCCTGTTGCCTCCACTCTTTCATTTCTCTGTCACCACTGTCTTCATCTCCTTCCTCTCAACACCTATTTCCAAGGCCACAGCAGCCTTGGAAGGTCCCTGTACAGAATAACCTACCCAGGCTTGGTCACCTCCCCAGGGCACTTTTCAGCCAGTCTCGTGTGTGTACCATACATCCACACCAGCCACTCTGACCCTCTCTGTGCCCTGATTCATGTGCTCATTATCCCAGCCAACAATATATGGGAAAGATGCAACAGTGAATCCAGACAGACACAGCCAGAAACCTAGCAAAGAAACATACACTGCCATAGCAAGACAGCAGACGTGAAACACAAACTGTCCTTAGCTGTAAAGTGAGACAAAGCTGTGCATGGCTGAGTGATTAGAACTGGCTTGCATGACCCGTGGAGCTTCCTGGGAGCATGAAAAGAAAGTAATGCATTAAGGACATGTGAACAATTAGGAACTGCCAGTACCATGGGCAAAAGGAGCAGCTTGGATCCTGCTTGAACGTCTATGCACCCACGGGCCTTGGAGACCCCTGCTCATACTTCAGGTGCTGAGCTTGAGCCTCAAGACTCCTGCTGGTTACTACTGTCACCTGGTCTCCCCACCAGATTCTGGAGCAAGCCCTATGTATCAGGTAATATGAGCACAGTAGAGGATGATGGGGAGTGAAAGGAAACCCTCACAGGTTCACCACTCTTGCAATGCTGTGTGTCTGAGATAAGTGTACGGCAGGAAAGGTTCAGCGTGACGAGGGGTTTCCCTCCATCCAAATGGAGAAGCCTGGGGGAGTGGCTCAGTTCAAAGTGCAGAACCAGGTGGTCGAGGTCTCTTGTATCATGGTATACTGGCAAGCAAAGACAGATGGGGCCCGAACAGGGTCTGGATATTATGCTCCAAGACCTTTCCCTAACGTTTGACTTCCTATAGCCCTAAAGGTTTCACACTCTCCTAAAACAGCACCACCCCACTGAGAAACAGCCATTCAGAAAACAGGACCCTGAAGGGGCCACTTCATATCCCAGCCATAGCACACTGCTTAGTTTTCAAAACCTACATCTTTGCCAGGCGTAGTTACATGTGCCTACAAACTCAGAACTTTTGGAAGGCTGAGGCAGGAGAATCATGAATTCAAGACCAGTCTGTAGTCCATGGACTACATATTGAGACCCTATCTCAAAACAAACATAGGTCTTGGTTATTCAAGTATAACGAGGCCAACAGCTCAGGGGATAGTTGTCATTCAAAAGATAGTTTGCTATAGTTCCCAAGAGAAGCCCTCCCTGCACCTGTGGGGAAGGAAGCATTATCGTTGAGACTCTGGAGACAAAGAGTGAAAGAAAAAAACCACAACCAGATACTCCATATAGTTCCCACAGGAAAGAACAGGCTTTTCTACCTCAGTGGCAGCAGGCTAGGGGACTCACTCATTTAATAATTTCAGCAAGATGTGGGCAAAGGGCTGTCCTCACGTGTCGCTATGTGGCCCCAGGATTATTGGTTAGGAATAGTGTCCCACACTATGGTTGTCCTACAAAGAAGGGCTGAGTGTGGGCTCTCAGCAGACTGCATGTTGGTAGACGTGAGCTCATTACAGCTTTGGACGGTGCCCTAACTGGAGAGGGACAGTCCTTTCCCCAGGGCTCGTAAGTTCCAGATGAGAACATCAGACTAAGATGAATACAGAGCCCTTGAGGGTTTGATGCATGACTGGGGAGGTGCATAAGGAGCAGAAAACATGACACAAGAGAATACAAGGCCAGAGTCCCTAACTGGGTTTCAGAGAGTTAGGGCTTCTCAGCTGAGAAAAAGTCTGGAATGAGTTCTTACAGATAGACAGGACTCAGGAAAAGAGGAACATGCTGGCTGATGAGGGAAGCAGAAAACAGAGGGAGGAAAACTTTCAAGGAAACAACAAAAATGGCCCCAATGGCTGGAAACTCAAACCTGGGAGGGAAAACCAGTAAGAAGTAAGACTGAAACTACGTGAGATCCAGGCTGGAAGAGTTGGACCCAGCGGTCAGATGGATTTAGGCATAAGCAGGAGGCGAAGGAGTATTCTGGGGCGGTGACAGCATGTCAGAATATGCATGGGAAGAACGTTTGGAAGAGAGTCGGAGTAGCATGGGAATATGCAGGACAAAGAGGAGGGAATTAGCAGTTTCGAGAGAATGTTTCCAAAAGAGGATGCCTCTCACTAGGCAAGCCTTGCCTGGAAGGACAGCAGCAGGTCTTTATATGTGAGATGGGGAACATGACCAACAGCCCTCCGAGGTCACATCAGTTTAAACCATTTGTAGAAGGACCGTGAGCTTCGGGTCCTGGGGTGAGGCTTCCCTGAGAACATCACTGAAGGACTGAACAAGGCAGCAGTTGGAAAATACTTTGTAAACTGCCCAGGGCTTTTAACCAGCTGCCTGAGTGTTTGCTTTTTGCCGTCTCTGTTCTTGTGCAGCCTCAGCCTGCACAGGCCTGGGGCAAAGCAGTGCAGTCGCCTTATCTTAACATTTCAGGCTTAGCCAGCGCATACAAACACAGGAGGCAACCAGCACTCTTTACCATATCGTGAATCTTCCTCCTCTCTCCCCCAGCAACTGCCTTAGTTAGGAATGTTATTGCTGTAATGAAACACCATGACCAAAGGCAACCTGAGAAGGAAAGAGTTTTAGTTGTTTGTTTGTTTGCTTGTTTCACCTTATACTTTCACATCACAGTCCAAACACCGGTAAGTCAAGGCAGGAACCAGGAGGCAGGAGCTGACACAGCTGGTCCTCATAGCTTGCTCAGACTGCTCTCCTATAGCACCCACAACCACCAGGACAGGGACGGCATCACCCACAATGGGCTGGGCCCTCCTATATCAGTCACCGAATAAGAAAATGTCCTATAGGCTTGCCTGAAGCCAGATCTTATTTTATGCAGCCATTTTCTCAATTGTGGTCTCTTCCTCTCAGACTACTATAGCTTTTGGATAGTTGACAAAAAACTAACGATCACAACAGTATTCTGAATTTATTCTGAACAGAATGATATTCCACAAAAGTGTCATACCATTCTCAGCTCCAGGGAATCAACTATAAATTCCTCCAGTAAGATATATGCTCAAGAGTGCAGAATTCCCAGACTGTCTTACTGTCGACAGTGAGACATTTTTTCTTACCTTCACTCTTCTGCTCAGGACTAAGCTGAGCTGACTGGAGTCCACACAGCTGCCTTGAGCTATGAGGAAGGAATCCAAAGAGGCATTGTAATACTTTAAAAGAGAAGCTTGGGTAAACCTGAGTCACCACCATCTGTGAAGGTACATCCCAGCCTTAAACACCTGACTCTGGACTATTTTTCTGAGGAAATACAAGTTTTCATGTGATGCTTAATGCATTGCCTCTAGGATGGTTGTGATTCACAACAAACTTACAATAATACAGCAACATCCTGAGATTCTGTCAGCAGGTTTATTTCTGAATACACGAGGCTATAAAAGAGCAAAGTTATCAGTTCCTTAACATTGATTTGTAAGTGCGTACATAAAGAGAGAAATGGGAGAAAGACCAAATCTAATCTTGGAATAACACTTTCATTTGCTTGGCTAGAATCTTCTAAAGCTAAGTGTATGTTTAGAAATTTTTCTTAGGAAAAAAAAATGCTGGTGAATTTATCTCACTTTTCCATTTGAAGTGTCTACACTGATAGTTCCTTTTAAAATCATGTTTTGAAAACAAGACCAGGCAACTGAAGGTTTTTTTTGGGGGGGTTCTCCTTAGGAGATTTGGAGATTTTTTTTATTAATTACACTTTATTCACTTTGTATCCCCCCATAAGCCCTTCCCTTCCCTCCTCCTCTCCAGATCCTACCCTCCCTTCCCCTTCTTCACGAATGCCCCTCCCCAAGTCCACTGATAGGGGAGGGCCTCCTCTCCTTCCTTCTGACCTTAGTCTGTCAGATCTCATCAGGAGTGGCTGAATTGTCTTCCTCTGTGGCCTGGTAAGGCTGCTCCCCCCTTAGGGGGAGGTGATCAAAGAGCAGGCCAATCAGTTCATATCAGAGGCAGTCCCTGTTCCCATTACTATGGAACCCACTTGGACACTAAGCTGCCATGGGCTACATCTGTGCAGGGGTTCTAGGTTATCTCCATGCACAGTACTTGGTTGGAGTATGAGTCTCTGGGATAAACCTACTAAAATCTGTACATCTAAAGAAACTAATCAAGAGAGAGGATCCTGACTAAAATGCTCAATCCCCATCCTGAAAGGCAAAGAGGAAGGACATCAGAAGAAGAAGAAAACAGGAAACAAGCTAGAAACCTGCCACGGAGGGCCTCTGAAAGGCTCTGCCCTGCAGGCTATCAAAGCAGATGCTGAGACTTATGGTCAACTGTTGGGCAGAGTGCATGGAATCTTATGTAAGAAGTGGGAAATAGTAAGATCTGGAGAGGACAGGAACTCCACAAGGAGAGCAACAGAACCAGAAAATTTGAGCAACTGAAGTTTTAATTGGCTTCTGTTAATGGAACCTTCTATAGAGTGACACTAAACCAAGGAATTCCTAAGAAAATAGACAAAAATATCATTTCTCTGGATCTGGTTGAAATGATTTAGTCAATTTTCACCAGCCTTTTATTCTCAAACATTATTTGAAGACTAAGACAAGATATGAAAGAGTTGCATGAAATATCTGATATTTCAATAGTTGAGAATGAAATTTGTGAGTTAAAAAAAACATGAACCATACATTCAGATTACAGGGTTGAAAACTGTAATATAATGGTTTTTAAAGAATGGTTTCAGAAAACTGTAATGATAGGGAGGAATGTATCACCATTTTTAATAAGAAAATGTCTTTCAGATGCGCTCAGTAGACTCCTGTCATACGTTAGGCCAAGGAAGGGTTTGCAGCCAGTCCTGAAGATACCTGATAAAACAGGATCAGATGAATGGGGAGGAGGTCCCCCCATCAGTGGACTTGGAAAGGGGCACGGTGGAGATGAGGGAGGGAGGGAGGGAGGGACTGGGAGGGAATGAGGGATCAGGACATGGCTGGGATACCGAGTTAATAAAATGTAACTGATAAAAATAAATAAAAAAGAAAAAAAAAGAAAATGTCCTCTTTGTTGATAAAGGAGTGCCCTGCATATCCCCAAATCTATGTGCTGAAACCCATGCTTGAGCATGTGGCCAGGTCTGGAAACATGAGTGATAACCATTTCTATGTCTTAGGTTTCTATCGCTGCTGTGGTGATATAACACCACAATCAAAAGCAACTTGGCAAGGAGAGGGTTTATTTCAACTTACCACTCTCAGGCCACACTCCATCCTTGAAGGAAGTCAGGGTAGAAAATCAAAGCAGGAACCAAGAGGCAGGAGGCAAGAACTGAAGCAGACACCATGGAGGGATGCTGCTTACTGTTTTATTCCTCATGACTTGCTCAGCTTACTTTCTTATACCATCTAAGACGACCTTCCCAGAAGTGGCACCATCCACAGTGACCTGGGCACTTCTGAGGCAACCACCCCCACAGACTTAGCTACAGGCTAATCTTATGGAGGCAATTTCTCAGATAAGATCCCCTCTCCCCAGATATGTTTAAGTTTCTGACAAATTGATTAAAAAAAAAAAAACCCAAGCAGCTTGTCACACGCCTCCAGCTGGCTATGAGAATCCCCCTGCTGTCTCACAGACACTCTTTAACTTCATGCAAGCAAGATTCTCACACACAGATAAAAACAACTACCAAGATTAATAATGCTGGTTGTCCAGGGTGACAGGATCGACAGTCAGCTAGTGGACAAGCTTCTAAACTCGTGTGTGAGGGAAGTGTCTAGGTTGGGTTGAGGTAGGAAAAACCACTCTAAATGTTGGCAGCACCATTCTGTGAGCTGGGTGAGGTTTGTGGGAAAGAGAAGGTGAAAATGGGGTTAGCACTAGCATCAATTGCTTTCCACTTTTATCACATTTCTTCCATCACTAGGTTTCCTGGAACTGAAATCCAAGATAAGTCCTTCCCCCATTTTGCCAAGTGTTTGATCATAGCAGTGAGAAAAGACTATCTCATATAGCTGCCATATCCACAGCTGGTTGCCTACGATGCTTTTGTCCAGCCAACAGCCCACCCTCTACTGTCCGCAAGGGTCATTGCTCCTGCTTAGCAGTTAACCACCCGAATCCACCGGCCAGAGAAATTTTGGAGCCAGCAGCCTCTGGGAACTCTCCCCTATCACCACTGGGCATTCCACCTTGTCAGTGTTCTATCCAAAACCCTCTTAGACTTCACTCAAGGAGTCATTTCTCCTCCTGACTCCAAGTCACACACCTGGGCCTGGGATGTCTCTCAATTTCAGAGCCTCCCTAGGACTTTCATCTGTGGACTTCTGTGTCCATGACAGTCACCTGCAGGCTACCAACAGCTTCTCCACTTGCTGTGCCTCTTCACCTCTCGACACCCAAGCTGTAAGTAAAGCCTGTCAACTCTCCTCCTAAAAGTGTGTTGATTCTGTATATGTTTTAACAAGTACACAGCTTCCGGGCTGCTGTGGAGGTCAGGTCTTTTTCCTGTGTGCTTCAATGTCTCCACCACAGGCTGTCCTCCCAGTCTCTTACCTGCTTTCTTCAGAAAGATATCTGAGCCAGGCATAGTGACATATACCAGTATTTCTCACAAGGAGGCTGAGGCAGAAAGATTCTGGGCTCAAACAGTCCAGACTAACAAGACACAGACTTGTAATGCAATGTTCACTATGTAGCATTTTTCTTCTGCTTGTCACTAAAACCCTCCAAAAGTCCACTGTTTTCTCATCATACTCACAATGAAGGAAAACCACCCAGCTATCCAGCTATGTTCCCCAAGATGCTATGTAGGCCAGCACCCCGGCTCTCCTGTACTCTATCCCCTGGGTATTGGTTATTTAACCCTAAGGCAAGGCAGATACATTTCATCATCACAAGTCCACATACTTAGAACATTTTTTTTTTAACTTCAGAGTTCTTCATGGGGCAACATCATAAATTTCCTGTCACATATATTGTAAACACTAGATAAATTCTGGATTGCAGATAAATTCTGAAGAGCAGCCAAGTTTTCTGCACCCTCACAGAAGGTCCCCGACTGTCCCTGGGGAGAGGGTTTGGAGGAGGTGGTCCTGGTGCTGTGTCATCCTCAGCAGCGTGGAAACACCTCACCTGTAGCACTTGCCGAGCCTCCCTGGGAGGAAGGATGACGCTTCAGACCTGGAAGCTTTGGGATGAGCAGTAGCCTGATAGACAAAATTTCAGAAGTTGACCCCTTTGGGAGCTCGGGAGTCTGGCAGTAGCGCTTTCATGGCAAATTCAGTGAGCTTCTAGTGTGTGCACCCTTCAAGCTTCCTTAACTGGGAGATGATGATGGTGATTCCTAGCAACTCTTCCAGAACTGCTTTTGACATCTTCAGCTATGATGTTACCTCCAAAACCCTCAGAGCAGCCTAGTGAGCAGGAGTCTTGGTACTGGGTCTGGTAGAGCCAGCCATTGTTCTGTTTCATCTCTTGGGTCCCTATTAGTTCCCATTCCCTGTTTCAGCTTGTAAAAGGACCAGAAGAAGAAGAAGAAACACACAAAGAAAAGGAGCCATCCAATGGCCCTTAGTCCCTGAGCTCTAACAACTGCTCAGGCCCATGTGGTGGGCAGGCAAGGTGGGTTGAATTAGCTTTCCTTATCATGTGCCTTAGTTCGGGTTACTAATACGGTGATGAAACACCATGACCAAAGCGACTTGGAAAGGAAAGGTTTATTTGGCTTACACGTCCACATCACTGTTCTTCATTGAAGAAAGTCAGGATAGGAACTCAAGCAGGGAAGAAACCTGGAGGTAGGAGCTGATCTATAGGTCACGGAGAAGTGCTGCTTACTGGCTTGCTCCCTATGGCTTGCTCAGCCTGCTTACATATAGAATCCATGACCACCAGTCCAGGGATGGCACCACCCACAACAGTCTGTGCTCTCCTCCATCAACCACTAATTAAGGAAATACATAGCAGTGTATCAAAGCAGATGCTGAGGTTCATAACCAAACCTAGGGCAGAGTGCATGGAATCATATGAAAGAAGGGGGAGTTAGTAAGATCTGGAGAGGACAGGAGCCCCACAAGGACCAAATATATCTGGTCACAGGGGTCTTTTCTGAGACTGATTCTCCAACTAAGGACCATGCATGGATATGACCTAGAACCCCTGCTCAGTTGGAGTCCATGGCAGAGTTTCCTAGTAAGGGGAACATGGACTGTCTCTGACATGAACTCAGTGGCTGGCTCTTTGACCACCCCGCTGATGGAGGAGCAGCCTTGCTAGGCCACAGCGGAGAACATTGCAGCCAGTCCTGAAGAGACCTGATAAGCTAAGGTCAGATGGAAGGGGAGGAGGTCCTCCACTATCATTGGACTTAGAGAGGGGCAAAGAGGGGATAAGGGAGGGAGGAGGGATAGGTTTGGGAGGGAGAGAGGGGGCTACATCTGGGATACAAAGTAAATAAACTATAATTAATATAAAAATAAAAATTTAATAAAAAAAAAAGAAAATGCCAAACAGCTGGATTCAAAGGAGGCATTTTTTTCTCAATTAAGGTTCCCTTTTTTTCCCAGTGACTCTAGCTTGTGTTGAATTGACATAAAACTATCTAGCACACCATGTAACTTTAAACATTTTTCCTGATGTTTAAAGAGAGGAGATCAGCTGTGGTCATGCAGAATCTCTGCCTGTGAGTTTTCCACCTATGATAGTCACAGAAGTCATTGGAGATCGGGGTCACAGAGGCACACTCAGATGTACACTCATTGTCCTCACAGAACAGTGTGTGTGTGTGTGCGCGTGTGTATGT
This sequence comes from Meriones unguiculatus, assembly GCF_030254825.1. Taxonomy (NCBI): domain Eukaryota; kingdom Metazoa; phylum Chordata; class Mammalia; order Rodentia; family Muridae; genus Meriones; species Meriones unguiculatus. The sequence goes on from NC_083357.1 coordinate 48,398,689, forward strand.
GTGTGTGTGTATGCGGTCATGCCACGCATTTTGGAGCTAGTTAATGTTGCTATGCCTGTTCTACTCAGCACATGTTCTGCTATCCATCATTCAAGAGCAACCCCAGGGAAAACAGCCAGCTGACTGCCCCTGAACCTGACAAGATATGAAGGAAGGTTATAGAAGCCAGACATCTGGGGATCCTACTCTTCAAGAAACACCAAAAGGAAGGGCCATGTCCCTGAAGAGAATCTGGCATGGTGTCCGAGGCACAAGTAGGATGCTGATGAAGAAGCTTTTCTGGAGTTTGCCAGCTGAGTGGCAGGTTAGGAGTCACACACAGTGGGACTTGACCACCTTAATTATGCTACTATACTTCATTACTCAGAGCCTCCAGCTCTCCAAGATGGGCACAAGTCTCACTTCGCCTAAAATGGTTTAAAAGCATTCTATACCAAACATTAAGTAAAACGTATTGTTTCAGAAGTTCAAGATGCCTAGAGTAGGAAAGGCCCTGAGTTTGGCCCCCAGTACTGTTGAAGACAGGACAATGACCCACTCTGTGTCCCTCCATCTGTATATCTGGATGGCATACCTTCTCTATTCTGCTCTTGCTCAAAGAAAGGGCACCCCTCACTGTAAAGGAGAATGTGGCACCATTTTGGCGACCACCGAACGAACTGTAGCTAGAACAAACAAACAGTCTCCACACTGTGCAGGCAGAGGCCGAAGGATGATGTGAACTCTGTAGGCACCTCTCCTTTCCTGGAGCCTCTTAGGAACAGGCTTCCTGGAGTCAGAGGACAAGTGGATGAAGAGCAACCTCAGAAGAGTGCAGGGCACAGCTGTCTGATGGTACTAACTATTTCCCGGACTTTCTTTTTTTAAAAGGATGCAATAAATTGGGGAGAAAGCGAATTCTGCGGAACATTTGCCAGTCGGGGAATTTGCAGCTCACTGTATTTGTCATGTTCCACTTTACGAAGCAAGGTTTCATCCCTGGTGGATAAAGGGGTGTTCTAGCACCCCACAAACAGGAACAGAATGGCCATGTCACCTCCTAAAGGCTTGTTGAGTACAAACCCAACTTTGCTTCAAAGCAAACATGTGGGACCAATATTTGTTCTAAATCCTTTTACTATGTGATGTGCTGTGTGTGTGTGTACATACATTTGTGCATGCATGCTCACGTCGGAGTAGGTGTGCATGTGTGCATCACAACCTAACAAATTAGGAGGGTATAATGAGTCCTAGTTACAAGATTAGTCTTGAGTGGCCATGGTTTTCCATTATCTCCCAGTTGTATATAATTCATTGTGTTCATTGGCTGGACATGAGGACAGAGGTTGATATTGGGTTCCTTCCTATTACTCATCTTATTATTTGAGGTAAGTCTGTCATTGGACCCAAAGCTCAACAATTCTGCTAGGATAGAAGACCAGTAAGCTCCAAGGACCTGCCTGTATCTGTCCCCTGTCCCCACACTGATTTTCTGCAAGTGCTAGAGATTCTTACGCTTGCATAAAGCACACCTTAGCAGCAAACTCTCTCCCAGCTGTGCCATGCTTGCTGCTGATTTTTGCACTCAGCTTGCAACGAGGTCAGTGTGTCGTGACCAGGGCTAGTGGTATCAGCCTGTGCCTGGACCATAGTGAGTCCAGATGTAGTGCACATGGTAGAAATGCAGCTGGTGAACAAAGGTGACCCAGGGGACACGCACAATGCCTCGCCCCTGCCAAGGGTCCAGGGAGAATCTGTACAACAGTAGCTTTCCTACTTAACTCATGACTTTCTGTGTTTACTCAAGACCAGGAATATTGTCAGCAGTCTAGCCTCTGCTCTTGGTGAATGGACACATGCTGATCATAGCCAGTCTCAGGCAGTTTTGCAGACTGGAGATGGTCTAAATCTTGACAGTTATTTCTTTGCTCTGTCACTTTGGGCCACCTATTGTGAAGTTTATATAAATGACTAGGTTAAGAATAGAATCCAGAACACTGTACAGGAAGAGAGCATGCACTGTCTACGCATGAGCTTCTGTAGAGAGAAGTTAGGGGAGATTTTGAAATGTGCCCAGGTGTAGCCTGTCACTCAGAACTGATTTTACAGGAATTACTTGCATGTATAGCCTGTACACAGGTGGCTTACTGTGACAGAGTAGATACACACACACACACACACACACACACACACACAGAGTGAGAGGTTCAACTGGAGGAAATGAGTGGTTATGAAAATTCTTGACCACAGAGGTACAACTGTGCCTCCAGGGATACACCTGATTACCACCCTGCAGGCGTAACCCTCTCTCACCAGTTTCCATTTGTAAATTCATTCCCACATCCCTCAACTCACTGTAAATTCATGCTCCTCTGAAGTTTCTTATGAACCAGCTATAACACTACCTTATGAGTTTCTTAATTAACATGCTAAATAAAATATTTGACTCATTCGAATATCTGTATGCAGGTCATGATCTTATTACCATTAAGCTTTATCCTTTGGTGGTTACATCGTTACCAGTGTGTGTGTGTGTGTGTGTGTGTGTGTGAAGAGAGAGATTTACTCATTTGCATGCGTTCATTTGTGTTGTGTACACATGTAGGTCTGGTGTGAGCAGGCATGCGGAGGACAAATATTCATAGGTGGACACTGGGTATCTTCTATCCCTCTCCATCTTACTTTTGGGGCAGGATTGTTCACTGAACTTGGAGCTTATCAATTCACCTAGACTAGCCAACTGGCCATTGAGCCTACTTCCAATCCTCCTGTCTCTGCCTCCCTGGATCTAAGATTATAAGTGCCCAGCTATAAACACTGGGGCTGGGGAGCCGAGCTCATGTCTTCACACTTTCAGAACAAGTGCTTTACAAACCCAGCCATTGTCCCAGACCATCACCGTCATTTTTCATTTATTGATGCGCTCATTCATTCAGCAGCTTTTGCAGTGACCCACAGTGCCAGGCACTGTTAGCTCCCTCCACGTGTTTGCAATTGTAGCATGCTGATACTGGAGTTTAGGGAGCAAAAGTCACTATTGGTCTCATGGTATTTTAAGCATAAATATTTCCCTGCAGATCTGCTCCCAAGCACAATGTTCAGATATAGCTGTGGCCTCTGACCATTCTCCCAACAATTTTATTTCCACAAGTCCAGACAACCTACACTGTGTTTCTCCTTTCCCTTTCCCCAGACACTTCATTTTGAATCATTTCACAGTTTTACAGGAGACATAAACCCATAGGAAGGTTCCTCTTAACTACAGACAGATCTGAAAGTATTGAATCCATTCAGTTGCTTTTTCATGAGAGTCATAATAAGGGGGTTACTGAGCCATTTGGTGGCCTCAGATTTCAAATCTGTTAGCCACAAGAAAATACATGTCACAGCACACAAGACTAATGGACTCAGTGAGACCTTTCATTCTTTTGTCAACTCAGATGTCACCGATTGACTCAGGATAAGCTCAAACTCTCCTTTACCACCCAGGGTCTCCAAGGGAACAAACCAGGGGCCTTGTGAGGGAGGACAGGTGAGTTTGAAAGTGAGTCTCCCCACCACCACTCTGGAGTGGTCCTGTGGTTGGCATCAGCTGAAAGAATGAGAGATTTACAAGCCATAAGGCTAAGGGACAGAGGACCTGGGGGAGCCCCTGCAGCCTTGCCACCCAAGAAAGGTGAGGTGGGGGCGTGGCTTCTGCACATCACCTCAAACACAGCCTGACCTTATGGGACTGCAAATGTTCCTCCTGGTGGGGTTATTTTAAATCAAAGGCCGGCATGCCCACAGCTGCAGAAGGAAGGAATGCCTAAGAAAATAAATACTAGTTAGAAGATGATTTAATGCAGTTAGCTACAGTGGGTGGAGGCTGGAGGCAGTAGCTTTTAACAAGTTTTATTTGAAAGACTAACTTGGTGTGGTTGTCACGACAGTTGTGTTTGTAGCTGGGGTCGTATTGCTAACAGATGGGGCCCTGGCAGTCTCCCCTAATCCGAGCAGACGCTCTGAGGAGCGAGCTGGCTGGGTGAGTCCGAAGCGAACCTTATTACCCCAGCATCCCCGCGTTCATCCTTAGCACCGCTCTGGTCAAAGGAAAGATTCAGCTGTCCTCCGCTTTTCATCTTCATTTGTCCTCTGAGGATTTACTAAAAACTATGACAAATCTGGAGAGAATTACTGCTAGAGGCAGAGTGCTTGGCAAATGTCCTCCTCCATGGATGCCCTCCCTAGTCACCAAGCCATCTCCAGCAGCATGACCTCCAGGAAAGGGTCACAAGTCAGCAGGAAAGTCACAGTGGCAGTTCTGTAAGAGGGAAAGGCATTATCAGGAAATTTGCCACCCTGAGAGTGAGGATCAGTTTATCATCAAGACACAAAGAGCAAGATCACTGTGGAAGCAAAAGCTCATGCTCTCATATGGAAGAAGGAGTTGGGCATTTTGGTTTGGTTTGGTTTCGTTTCGTTTCGTTTGGTGAGATAGGATCTCACTCTAGCCCAGGCTGGCCTCAAATTCACAGCAATCCTCCTGCCTCTGCCTCCTAGGTGCTAGGACTATGGGCATGAGCTTTCTTGCCTGGCTTCAGTTTTTTGTTTTTGCAGGTTTTTGTTTTTGTTTCTTTAAAGAAGCAAAACATCTTGAACTTTGCTGTATTTTGAGACAGAACATTATGACACAGAAAGACATACAGCCAAACAGATTCAGCCAGCAGGGGGCACAGGGGCAGGGAACACCCAGCACAGCATTCTGGGAACTCTGGGTCCTCCTGTATGCAAATCATTCAGTACTCCTGCCCTCTGAGTTCCCAGAAGAAAGGATTTTTTTTTCACTGCTGAAGCAACCTCACACCAAGGTATCTAGCCACCCATCTCTTTCTCTCTCTCTCTCTCTCTCTTCTCTCTCTCTCTCTCTCTCTCTCTCTCTCTCTCTCTCTCTCTCTCCACAAGGATGTACAGCTTAGATAACCATTAATCTCCTCTTCCTAAGAAAGGAGAACCCATCTTTCAGCTGTTCTAACCCATCTCTCTGAGTAGATGACAGTGGCTCTTCCCTTTCTTAAATAGTCTGAGGTCATTTGTAGAATGCCGATAGAAATCATTAGAAGCAATGCCTTGACGTAGAGTACCCAAAAGTCCTGCCTAGCCATTCAAACAGCTGGGCCCAGAGGACTGTGCTCTCATCTTTTTGGCCTGTTTGAAAACTTCTTCAAACTTTAACCATTCCTTAAAGCTTGCAAGGGCTCATTTGTTCATTAAGCACCAGGCAATGCATAGTGGGGTAGGGGGCCTGAATAATGAGAGTTCCTGGGAAAGCCATCAGGGAATGCTGGTTTTTAAATCAATCACAAAAGAAGAATTCTTCCAGCAGAGAAAGACTGTCTAATTCCCCCCACTGAGTTTAAAGCATTTTGAAATATTTGCCAACACAAATAAGGGCTGGGTGACAGGATATAGGACTTTTTCTGGTGTCATCTGCAGCGACTGACCTACTTCCCCTGCTGCCTTGGACAACTCCAGGAGAGTTCATGACTCAGGGCCTTGCTCAGCCCGTTAGTGGCTGGCCTGGCCTGGGGGGGGGGGCTCAGGGCAGGACAATTGGGACCAAGATTGACTAGCATTTTTAAAGGTTAGCAGGACACATGACATCTCTGAAGAGCTTGCGTTACCAGAAAACAGTCCCAGGCCATAAGGGTCACATGTTGCTGCCCTAGTTCCCAGAAGGTCACCCATCTCAATACAGCGCACTTGTGGGTAATTTTGCTCCCCACCCTTCATTCCGGAGTTGATAAAAGCGCTGCATTTTCTGGAAACATGCACTTCCTTGCCGTGTATGTGCTAATACCTTTTTTGTAAAATGAATGTCAAGTTGTCCTAGCCTGCGCATAGCCCTGCTCCCCGCAAGGCCTCTGATTGCAGCCGACCGCATAGAGTCTGAAGCTAGGTTCCAGGAAGCCCCTCCAGCAAGGGGTCCATTAGTAGCAACAGGTGTCATCAAAAGTGGTTCCTTCGTAATTCTAGTTTATTTATGCATTTAAAACAGTTGGGGGGGCTGGAGAGACAGTCCAGCAGCTGAGAGCAGTGGCTGCTTTTGCAGAGCACCTGGGTTTGATTCCCAACATCCAAGTGGTGACTCCAAACCATCCCTAACTCCATTCCAGCTTCTGCCTCTGACTCCTGCAGGCACCGGATAGGCACATGGCTCATACACACACACACAGGCAAATACTGAATTCACATAAAATAAAGTAAATAAATCTAAAACATGCTTTAAATTATAAAACACCTTTTCTGGGAAAAGACTATCAGATTGGCAAAGACTTCTTTTTAAAAGGAAGAACAGAAAGAACAGGGCCCTGTTTTACTTTCTTCTCTTACTTGCTTCTGCTCCTGAAAGGAGCCTGTATCTTTGGGCTAGGTGGGTCTCATCCCTGGAAAGTTCTAGCTATTTCCTCCTTTTCTAAGGTTCTCTTCACTGTAGGGCTAAAGGAGAGAGGCCTGTAAAGTAGTATTTTGACATCCAAACTCCTTGTATTAGCTCCAAGGAGGGTCTTAATACAACTCTAAGCCATTTCTATTTGTTTTTGTAACAAACTGCCTTGCTCATTGCTCTGTCTGGCTTTTCTTGTGTGTGTGTGTGTGTGTGTGTGTGTGTGTGTGTTACTTGCGTTACACTGGAAAGCTGAGAATTTGGCCTAGCCATAGGGTAGGTAGACACCAAGTACTGCTTTGGTTGTTCAGAACCATGAGTAAACGCTCCATGCAACTCTACCTGGTTCTGAAAATGTGTAGCCTGCGTGCTGGAGCCATGTTTAGGAAAAGCTAAGCTTTTCCCACCGTTCTCTGCACAACAAAACAGGCTGATCAAGTGATGTAGGGAGAGGCGCGTTTGATATTCCAAGATTCATCCAGAAAGCACATTCATATTTTTCACTCAGAAACAGCAATTCAGGGTGATTTCTCTCTGCACCCAAAAATCAACCATCACTTATGAATTAATGAATACTAAATAAGTTGAGCTAAAACCATGTTGTATAAAGTAAATACAGCTACAATAAGTACAGGAAAGATTTCTCAGATGACATGGAAACAAGTTACACAAGTTGCAGAACAAGGTTGCCAGAACAATGGTGGAGTCTCTCGATCTGCAGTAAGCAGGTAATACACAGGGTGATGAACTGAAGACTAAGGTCACCCTCCCACTGGGAACTAAAAGCTAAATTCTGGCCCTGCCTGTGCCTGTAATCTCAGCACTCCGGAGACTGAGGGAGGGAGCTACATTGTGTCACCAACATGCAAAACAACAACAACAAAAATTGAAAAAGGCAGTCAAGCAAACAGAAACTTCTACAATAGCAAACATATGAGAGGTCAGGTGAGCTGAATAAAGCTACAGTTGTTGCCAAGACAACAGCGGGATTGGACTGACAGGACACAGGATAACAGTAGGAAGGTTGATAATTAAAGTTCAAGTAGAAGGAAGAATAGACTTCTAACTACTTCAAATCAGGAAGCACACTGGAGAGATTAGAGCAAACTAGGCCAGCCTGATGGGCAGGCTTTGTTTGCACAAAGCAAGCAATGCTGAAACATATTGCCATTTTGTGATCTAAATACTCCCTGCCATTCCCTCTTTTCTGTTTCATGGTGCTAAAGCATTGGTGAAGGTGACTTTACAAGGACTAACTTCCTGACATTTAGGGCTTCCACAGAAAATGAATCTTAAAGGGAATGGAACACAATTGATTCAGGAATTGATACAATTGTTTCTTAATGAAACAACATTTAATAACAAAGTTGTTGGCAGATATAGCCAGAGGAAATGCTAGCTTGCTGTTGGAGATCAGAAGGATCTGTGGGGAACTGTGTCCCTCAGCTTCTGCTCACTGTAATAAATACTCAAGGCAATCAACTTATAAACAGAAAAGAATTATCCAGAAATCAAAAGGGGACAGTTGATTTTTATTTAAACAACAAAGCAAGATTTATTGTTCATTGCATGCTATTGGCAAAAAATACGGTTTTCAAAATACAGTAAATGCTCAGAAATTTTGTCACCTAATTTCTCTGTGCATTTTTCCAAGAAACACAGAAAGAAAGAGAGAGAGACAGAGACAGAGACAGCGATTAAAAGTGAAATGGAACCTCTAAAAACATGAGAAAATGATTCATAATTACAATATTTTCTTCTTTGAAAAGCAGTGGTTTCTGACCATTTCTGAGGAACTTCTGTGAAATCTTTCCTGGAATCACATGTGTGCGTTTTTATTATAATGGATATATACATGTTCATAAATTTTAGATATCTTGCCAAATTGCTACTAATAATTCTATCCATTTGAATTTATTATTGTTTATTTTAAGCTTCATGTTGCTGATATTTACCAAACAACACCAGATTTTTTTCTAGTATTATTTTCCCTTTCCCAAAGGTGTTACCTTTAACTCATTCTGCACTGTTTCTTAGGGTAATAGTTATGCCTGAATTGAGGGGGTTTTGTTTGTCTGCTTGCTTGGGTTTTCAATTGTCTTCACCTCTTAGGCAGCCCTTATTTCTATATATTTATTTTTCATGTTTTCTGGGTTTTTTTATTTTTTTATTAATTTATTTGTTTGCTTGTTCATTTTACATCACAATTTCAATGCCGCTCCAGCCTCCCTTACCAGTTCCACCGTCCCACTCACTTCTCCCATCTTCCCAACCCCCTGCCCTGGGTACCAACTCATTCAAGTTGAATCAGGACTAAGTCTCCAATTTGTATGGTAAAACAAAAAACCCAGGGTAGTGAAAATAACCCCGTGCAATAAAAATCTGAGGCATCACCATCTCTGATCTCAAGCAGTACTGCAGAGCAATAGTAAGAAAAACCACATGGTACTGACATAAAAACAGACGAGTCGAGCAATGGAATCCAATCAAAGACTAAGAAAAAAAACCCACATACCTACAGACACTTGATTTTTGACAAAGAATCCAAACCATACAATGGAAAAAAAAAAAAAACCAGCATCTTTAAAAATGGTGCTGGTCTTACTGGATGTCATGTAGAAGAATGCAAATGGATCCATATTTATCACCCTGTATAAAACTGAAGTGCAAGTAGATCAAAGACCTCACTGGATACACTAAATATAATAGAAAAGAAAGTGGGGAATAGCTTTGAACTTATTGGCACAGGAGACAACTTCCTGAACAGAGCACCAACAGCTCAGGTACTAAGAGCAACAATTAATAAATGGGACCTCATGAAACTGAAAAACTTCTGTAAAGCAAAGGAGACCATTAATAAGACAAAACAGCAACCTACAAGAATGGAAAATATCTTCACCAATCCTATATCTGACAGAGGACTAATATGTAAAATACATAAAGAATTCAATAAATTAAACACCAACAAACCAAATAATCTAATTGAAAAATGGGGGATAGAGCTAAAGCTAGAATTCCCAACAGAGGAATCTCTAATGGCTGGGAAGCACTTAAAGAGAAGTTCAATGTCCTTAGTTATCATGAAAATCCAAATCAAAACGACTCTGAGATTCCATCTTACACCTGTCAGAATGGCTAAGATCAAAAACTCAAGTGACAGCACATGCTAGTGAGGACGTGGAGCAAAGGAAATACTCCTCCATTGCTGGTGGAATGCAAACTTGCACAACCACTTTGGAAATCAGTCTGCCAGTTTCTCACAAAATTGGGAATAGTTCTACCTCAAAACCTAGCTATACCATTCCTGGGCATATAACCAAAATATGCTTCACCAAACCTCAAGGACATTTGTTCAACTATCCTCATATCAGCTGTATTTGTAATAGCCAGAAACTGAAAACAACCCAGATATCCTTCAACTGAAGAATGGATAAAGAAAATATAGTACATTTACACAATGGAATACTACTCAGCTATTTTTAAAAAACATGGACATCATGAAATTTGCAGGCAAACGGATAAAACTAGAAAATATCATCTTGAATGAAGATCCAGATACAGAAAGACACACATGACATGTACTCACTCATAAGTGGATATTTTCTGTATAGTACAGGATAACCAAGCTACAACCCACAGACCCAAAGAAGCTAAATTACAAGGAAGGCTCAAGGGAGGATGCTTAAAATCCCACTAAGAAGTGGAGGGGAGGAAGGGTGAGAACTGGATGAGAGAGGAGGTGAAGAGGGGAACAGGGTAGAGGGAGATTAGGTGCAGAGAGAGTGGGGATGGGGTCAGAGAGCTGGAAGAGGAAAAGGAAATTGGGGTTGGGGCCTCTCTGAAACAAGCTCAATTCCTAGGAAGGGGAAGGCTCCTGCAAAGGTATGGGGTGACCCTAGCTGAGACACCTAGCAGCAGTGGATACTGAGACTGAAGTGGTCATATTTTTTTAAATAAATGCCTGAGAGTGTGTGTCAGGGTATGGGTGTGTAAGTGCGGTTCATCTCCTGCAGCTGGAGTTACAGGCAGTTGTGAGCCTCCTGATGTGGGTGCTGAGCACAGGATCCTCTGCAAGAGCAGTAAGCGCTCCGAGCCACTGAGGCTTCTGAACCAACTGTCTTTCCCCTGACATACTTTTTCTATACTACTCTACACCTTCAATTGATTCTTTATTTCCTCACTGTCTATATTTTCCAAAGGGTATTTTAAGTACATGTGTTGTTAATATTTTAAGAGCTGAATTAAAATATTTCTGAGAATAGAGGAAAGGGCCATTGTGTCTTCAGCCTTGGAGGTTTCAGCCCATGATGAGCTGGCTGTGCTGCTCTCAGGCCTCTACTGAGGTGGCACATAATTGATAGGGTTTGGAGGGGGGTTGGTGGAAGCAGAGCTGTTCCACTCCTTGTTGTGATATGAAACATGAGCAAAGACGTGCTAGGATCCTCTGGTCTCCTGATGCCACATCCATGATGACTAAACTCCTTCCACTAAGCTCTGCCTTTTAAAGGCTCCAGTGCCAGCCGATGGTGTGAAGCTGGGACAGTGTGCTTAAGGCATGGACTCTTGGGACACTCCAGATCCAAGCTGTCGCATAGAGGATGCTTCTCTCCTCTTCCTCTGCTGTCGAGGCTACATAATGAGGACACTACCTCAACCTCCTCACTACTCACCCCCGAAGGCGAACCTGGAAGGACATGCAAACCTGTTTTCACATGCTAAGACTGCTAACTTCTCTCAGCCCTAACTCAGCTCCTTTTGAAAGACGCCCATGACATGGATTTGGAGATCTGCCTCTTCATGCTCAGCTCATCAGTTCCTCAAGTACGAATCCTTCAGCTCTCAAAGTAGCCAGCCAGAAGTCCATGGCTGTGGTTCCTGTCACTGGCAGAGCCCTGACGGAGTACCATGTCCTTCTGGGAGTTTTAAGGAGCATCCACTGAGCAAGCCTTATCTCAGACCAGGGGAGGCAAACTGTTCACTGTTGAACTCACTGCTGGGTAGCCCCAAGTCACAGGCCCTACCCCCCCACCCATGGAACAACTACAGAGGGGTTTGCTCAATAAACAGTACAGACAGTGGGAAATCAGGCCAATCTTATATCAAGGCTCACTGAGTGCCACTCCACACACATGTGTAAACCCTTGACGAGGTGAATTGTTTTATAATTTGAGCCTTTTCTTTTGTTTGTATTTACTTAACCTCCAAGTGACCAGTTCAGCATGGGAGCTCAGCTTATACAACTGATTTTGAATGCTTTTTCATTTTTTTTTAAATAAATTATTCCTTTCCCCTCTTCAGCAGGATTCCCCAAACTCTGCCTAATGTTTGGCTGCAGGTCTCTGCCTCTGTTTCCATCAGTTGCTGGGTGAAGCCTCTCTGATGACAATTGGGCTAGGCACTGATGTATGAGTGTAGCTGAATATCACTAGGTATCGTTTGTATGAATTTTTGTTGTTGTTGTTCGGTTCTACTCTAGGTGTCTGGGCTATCCAGGCTCTGGTTTCTGATCCTCCAGGCAGTGTCAGGGGTAAGATCCCCCTCATGGCATGGGTCTCAAGCTGTGCCAGTCATTGGTTACCTACTCCCACATTTTCTGTGCCACCTTTACCCCAGTACATAGTGCTGGCAGGACAAACTGTAGCTCAGAGATTTTGTGGCTGGGTTGGTGTCCCAATCCCCCCAGCGGAAGCCTTGCCTGATCATGGGAGATGGCCAGTTCAGGCTCTGTGTCCTCCATTACTAGGAGTCTAGCTAGGGTCACCCTAACATAGTCACGGGCATTTCTATCGCACCAGGTTTCTATCTCATCCCGAGATGGCACCCCTAATTCCAGTTGTCTCTCCCAGTACTCTCTCCCTCCATCCTCTCCCCACATGATCCATCCTGTGCTGCCCCCACCAGTCCACCTCCCCAGGGAGAGCCATGCATCCCGGCCTTGAGCCCTCCTTGTTACTTAGTCTCTCTGGGATACTGTAGGAACCAGAGGGGTCAAGGACTCCACAAGAAAGTCTGCAGAATCAACAAACCTAGACTCATAGGGGCTCACTGAGACTGAACCAACAGTCAGGGGCACTGCATGGGTCTAATCTAAGCTCTCTGTATATAAGTTTTGGTTGTGTAGCTTGGTATTTTTGTGGGACTCCTCACAGAGGGAGTAGGGGCTATTTCTGATGCTTTTGCCTTCTTTTTAGACCCTTGTCCTCCTACTGGGTTGCCTTGTCTAGCCTTACTATGAGGCTATTGTGCATGATCTTATTGCAACTTGATATGCCATGTTTGGCAGATATCCCTGGGAGGGCTGCCTTTTTCTGAAGGGAAACAGAGGGGGAGTGGATGGGGAAGAAAGAGGTAGGGATGTGGAGAAAGGAGGGAATGGAGGGAAGGAGAGAAACTGTGGTTGGGATGTAACAAATGAGAGAATAAGTTAAATTAATAATAAATAGGGAGCATTATAACAGATCATCTAAGAAACGAAAGGGAATTTGTTCCATTTAAACATGTATTGGTTGGATGCAGCACCTGTCAATTAAAAAACCAATGGCCTATAAGTAGGCAATAGAAGGTGGCATCGGTAAGCAGAGAGGATTCTGGGACAAAGCTTAGGGCATGAGATTCAGCTGGCAGGAATATGAGGAAGATGGATGCATGGTGCCTGAGCTCAGGTAACCAGCCATTCGGAAGAATGTAAATTAGTATAATAGGTTATTTTAAGTTATGAGCTAGTTAGAAAAGAGCTTAGCTATACGGCCTAGGCATTTATAAATAAAATTTAATGAGTCTCATGAATCATTATTCCAGGAGCTTAGGCGTGGGAAGAAAAACCTCCTGCTAAATAAAGGGAATGCTAAGAGTGTGTTCAAGACAAAGGAGAAGGAGGAGGAACTAATTTGCAAGACTTGCCAAGCATCACTCTCTGACACATGTTGTCAGAAACCAGAGAATCATGACCATCCATATATGACATAATTTGGTTGGACTATCAGTTAAACATAGCTAAAGTCATCTAAGAAGACATGTCTGTTACAGGAATGCCCAGATCTGACTGGCCTGGAGGCATGGCTGTGAGGAACTGTTTTGATTGGTAATAAATAGAGGGGCCAAGCTCACTGTGGGAGGTACCACTCCTTAGGTAGGCGGTCCTGAGCTGTGTAAGAAATCTAGGTAAGTGGGAGCCTACAAGAGAGCCAGCACAAAAACACCTCGATGCTTTCAGTGATGACAGCCTCCATAGGTTCATATATTTGAATCCTTGGTCCCTAGGTGGTGAGACTGTTGGAAAGAATTAGAAGGTGTGGCCTTGCTGGAAGAAGTGTGTCGCTGCGGGCAGGCTTTGAGGTCTCAGAAGCTCAAGGCATTCCCACTTAGTTCCCCATGCTTTTGGATGAGATTCAAGTCATCGTTACTGCTCCAACACCATGGCTGCCAGCCTGTTATCATGCTCCCTGCCGTCCTGGCTTTGGAACCACGAGGCCCAAATTAAATGCTTTCTTTTATAAGTTGCCTTGGTCATGGTGTTGTATCACAGCAATAGAAAAGGAACCAAGGAAAGCATCCTCTACCATGCTGGACTTCCTCGGCTGTGAGCAAGTTCCTTAGCTCAAGTGAATGCTGCACAGAATAGCAGTCAGGCCTGCCTTCTAGGCCTTAGCTTCCCACAGTGATGGACTGTAACCTGTAAACTCAAACCATTTCTCCCCACAATTGTTATTTTTTTTTACTTTTTGAGATTATACTGTAATTATATATGTATATTATATGTGTTATAATTACATCATTTTCCTCTTCCCTCCCTCAAAATCCTCAAACATGGCCCTTCTTGCTTTCTTTCAAACATGGCCCCTTTTTCTATTAATTGTTACATACCATGTGTGTACATATTCCTAAGTATATAAATACAACCTCTTCAGTCCATGTAATGTTGCTTGCATGTGTATGTTTTTAGGGCTTGACCGTTTGGTATTGGACATCCAATTGGTGGGATCTTCGCTGGGGAAGAGCATTTCTCCTGCTCCCAGCATTTCTTAGTCACCTGTAGTTCATGGCTGCATGGCTGGGGCCTTGTGAGTTTCACTCCTACACACACACACACACACACACACACACACACCCATCCACACTACTGTGTCTACTGGCACCATCCCTGTTCAGCTCATACGTGAGCAGTCATGTTGGGGAGGCATTATGGGTGTAGAATGAATTTAAAACAAAACCCAGCTTCGGAGACACACAGATTTAAAGTGTCATCAACAGGACATCTTTCTACAATCTAATTAATTTCGAAGGCTTCCATAAGGAACTATGATTTAATGTCTATAATACAACCATCCAAACTACAGCAGAAATCAGTTAATCCGGCACTGTTTATTGAGAAGTCTAGTAAGTAAAATAATCTGTTAGGCCCAGTCCCTGACTTCTCCACAGATATGAAATGTGCACTTTTTTTCTGTTTATGCATTTATATGAGCCCCACCCCCAGCCAGGGCTTATTTATGGCCAATTTCACAAACCCATCTAAAACATAGTTTCTATCACATTTAGTAAAAATAATTACTGCATAGAAAGGATTTACAAAATAATTGCCTGAAATATTGGTGACAATTAAAATCCCCAAAATCCTATTTGAAATCAGCTTGAAACAAACAAAAACGTTAGCATCCTTTATTTTAAAGCCCGTTAAAGCAGCAGAAAACATTGAAACCTAATTTAACACAGATGCATTACCATGTTCTAAGTAGGCCAGGAAAAGGTCAAGGTAAGCTCTCTCTCCAGGCCAAGTTGCGGTATTTCCTTTTCTCTTGTGGGTGCGGCCATCTGTCTGGACTGAAGCAACAAAGCGGTGGTTCTCAGAGCAATGCCTCACAGGGCGTGCACTGTCCTCACACTTCACACTGAATGCCTCCACGAGCCGGGTCCCTCTCTTTTGACTTCTACTGTAGAAAGATTCCTGAAGGCCGAGGGCCGAAAGGACCAGAAAACCTGGTGACAATAGAAGCTGTTTACACACTTTCTTACCAGAGCTGTGCATCTCAGTCGCACGCTTGATTACTCTCTTCCATCGGGTTCTAACTCTTCCGCATTAAACACTCTCTGTTTTGTGGACTGTCCTGGAGCCTATTTTTTCTTCCCAAAAAACAAAGTGTTTTGTTTTGTTTTTGTAATAGACCATCTCTCACAGATTCACACATGCAGGAATATGAGTACACCAGGGTTTTTTAAATGACACATAAAATTTACCTGTGGATATATGTGAGTTTCTGTTTTTGAGAACTGTAAAGTATCTATGGAACACATAAGTTTTGAATCATGACTAACTTGTTCTACCATACATGGGCAGAAAAATGCTTGTCCCTTCAGAGACATCTCAGAACATTATGCACATGGAGATACTTTTTTTAAATGGATTTCAAAAGATAAGAACTTAATGTATGGTTTCAGCATAAAAAGATTAGAAATGCAGGCTTAGCCAAGTCTTCCACACTGAACTTCAGCCTTAATTACGATGAACTTAGAACAATTGAGACTGAACCCAACTATGAATGTGTCCCAGAAACATAATTCACAGGTCTATTAATGTTCTCCTGGTATAGTAGGTATTTCACTAAAATAGGCTAGAGGAAAAAAAGTGCAGAAATGAACATTTTAGCAAGACAGAAGTCTTTTTAATAAAGAAAAATTGATATTCCTCTCAAGGGATGTGAAAAATGTTTGTCATAAAAATATGTGAATGTCCAATAACAGGATAGAGTCTCTCTCTCTCTCTCTCTCTCTCTCTATATATATATATATATATATATATATATATATACATATATGTATATATGTATATATATACATATATAATATTTTTCTGTATATATATGTAAATATATATTATATATATACACACATGACAGTGCGTGCATGTTTACATATATAATGTCTGCTCACCCTATATAGGGAACCAACAACACATGAAAACACAGATACCACCGAAGTCCAACTTGCTGAAACAATGGTTTCTCCTGGGGTCAGGGTCACTTACTTACAGGAGTATGAATGAGGGGTGACTACAGGAACTGAAATGACTCAAAAACAGCTGCATCACCAAAGAGCACCCTGACATGGCTGATAGCTGTCCAGAGCAGGAACCTGCAGCACACTGCACAGCCTGCAGGCAGCTCAACAGGTTAGAGGGTGTCCATTCCAGGTGGCTCAGCTGGTCACCGTTTCTTCTAGACAGTTCAGCTGGTCTCTGCTTCGTCCAGCCCCTGGGCTTGTCTGGCAGCGACTCTCAGCAGTCCTGACTGCTTACATGCTCTTGAAGAGGAAATGGCCTAGTGAATCTGGTCAGTCTTAGCGACTTCCTGAGCCGATTTTGAGTTATTTATTTCCCTCCTTAATGAGATTTTCTGAAGGATGGAATAGAAACTGCTATTCAACAGCAATTGTAGGGGCTCCAAAGTGTGTTCTGCTCCACACACATCTCCCTTTAAAATGTTTAACTCATCAATCAAGCTAACAATCAGTATCCAAATAGCCACTACCCCTGGGAGAACAGAGGTGCGTTGGCGCCTACAGCAGCTCTGACTCCTCTCTAAGGGGCTACAATGAATTCAGTGAGTGTGTGCTCTATGCTACACTTCTCTGACACACGTGCTGCATTAAGCACGAGCAGCATTGTCTATCAAGCAGTAGAAGATACTTGCACCTAGTTTAATCCAGAAGAAATGTGAGTGGAATGCTAAGACCCACCCCCGGCTCCAACATCTTCCTACAGAAGTCAGTCGTCAGAGAGATGGCTGCAAATGCCGCTTGGGGAGTAGCAGCACTCGGAACAAGGCTTAGAAGTCAGAGGAGCAGAGTCATCCCCAAGGCTCTCCTCTTCCAAATCATTCATAAACATAAGAGCTGTGTGACTCTGCTCCTCCTTTTCAACTGCTCTAACTTTTGATGGACTTTTCCAGACACAGGAAAGTAGCTACATTCTTGAACTGTTATGAAGATGTGTGTGTGTGTGTGTGTGTGTGTGTGTGTGTGTGTGTGTGTGTCTACACCTGTTGGGGAGTGGGGGAAAGGGAGCTAACTTTTTCTCATTCTCTAATAGGTTTGCATCTCTTCCATCCTCATGCAGACCTCTGGGGTCTGCTTTCCTGTGCATGCGCAGCACTGCCCTGTCTTCTGCTTTCTAACTCAGGCTCCGTGTTCTCATGTGCCACCCCCTCTGCCTACTTTTCTTGTCTCTGGCACCTTCTCCAACTACCGGGCAAACAGCCAAGTTCTTTGCCACTTTAGTGGCTCAAGGACTCTACCAGATAGTGTTCAGACCACAAGGATGACCTCACAAGGAATTTATTTTTCCTTTCGGGTCTCAATTTTGTGAGTCAGACATAGACTGATGGAGTTCCTATGTCAGGCCAATGGAACGGGAGTTTGTAAATCAGCATGGAATCCCCAGACAACTTTCTGTCGCTCTGGAGATCCCGAGCAGGAGAAATGTTTACAGTTGGAATCTATCTCCCTCTGAAAATGAGACACAACCTCTACCCTCCATACCTCTCTTGAATGTGCCTACACAACAGATTGACGCCTTCAACACACCAAAGTCAATAAACCTGAAGTTATGGTTTTCCCAGTAGAGGTAGCTCCCGAGAGAGGCAGCGTTTTCCATTCCTGCAGTAGGTGTCGAGTTTAACTGTGTGATATAAATGCAGGGTAGCCAAGTTGCTACTGATTTCCCAGACACCTTGACTTTAGGCCAGTTGGGCCCATCATTATATCCACATGTAAATAACGCTCGTTAACTCACCGGGCATTTAAAGGAACCCCTCGGGTCATGTGGTCTTACAAGCTAGCTTCTGGAGAATCCATGGCCTCTGTGGCTCGGGATAAGTTTTCTTTCTCGATAAACATATGGAAAAGCTGAAGTATAAACGACAGGCATGCCGGGAAATTTAAGGTCATTATTTTGACTTTTTATAGATTTCTGAAGTTTTATGGACTTTCCAGGGATGGTCTCAGGCACTGAGTTGAGTTTCACCAGAAACATCAATTATTGGGAATAGAGAAATTTCTAGTCTGTAGCTTGATCATTTAACTGCCCAGTAACTACAGGACTCTTTTTATCAGCAGCAAGTTAGTAGCTGATATAACATTTTCAGGGACTCTGAGTCTCTTCATAAAAGTCCACAATCTTAAGCCAAAGTGCTGAGTTCTCTCTGCCCTGAGGAAGGAGGGGAGATGATTTCCAGTACAAAGTGTGGCTCTCCCCTGAAGTGAGATGCTAGCTTTGCAATTCTTACTTCTTTCTCCTAAACTCCAGTTATCAGCCTATTTTCTTGTGAGTTGGGCAAGGCAATAAAGGGTAAGGCCACTTGTATAGGTACTCCAGTTAGTGACATCTTCAAGTGAGGCACACACACACACACACACACACACACACACACACACACACACACACCAAAAGTCCAACCAACCAAACTCCAGGATCGT
The DNA here is from genome assembly GCF_030254825.1 of Meriones unguiculatus. Lineage (NCBI taxonomy): Eukaryota > Metazoa > Chordata > Mammalia > Rodentia > Muridae > Meriones > Meriones unguiculatus. The sequence goes on from NC_083357.1 coordinate 48,417,560, forward strand.
GGGAAAATGTCCTCCAACCCCAGATATTCTAATCTTCCTCGTCTCTCTGAGAACTGCTTCTTGCCAAGAAATAAGCCTGATGAATCTTGCCAATGAATGCATGGGCTGATTTTAGCCTCTTTGATCTGAAAAACCAGGTGCCTCTGTGCAGGTGTTGTCTGAGGGAGCCAGAACAGTGACTTTGGCTATAGAGAGCCAGCTCCAGACAAAGGAAGTGCTGTTACAGTATGGCCCAAAGGTTCCACTCAGTCTATAAATTATTGTGCCACCTGGAGAACATGGCTTCATATTCCTGAGCCTTCACCTCTTCATAAGTAAAACTGGCAAAATAGCATCTCAGTCACCTGTGAGCATAACAATGTTTAGCATTAAGTGTCTGATATAATGTCACCTGGTGGATGACCCTTCTTTAGAAGTCCAGAAGTCTGGGCTCTACTTTTCTCATTGCCTTGCCAAATAACCTGACAATTACAACAGAAGGAAGGAAGGATTTATTGAGGCTTACAGTGCGAGAGGATAAAAGTCCATCACGATAGCGCTCGTGATGGTGGGAGCATGGGTGAAGACATCTAGACACACTAGGAAGCAGGAAGAGGTGAACGCTGGAGTCTGGCTGGCTTTCTGCTTTCCCCCCTTTTTATTCAATCTGGAAGTCCCCACTCCATGGGAAGAGGTGAACGCTGGAGTCTGGCTGGCTTTCTGCTTCCCCCCCTTTTTTATTCAATCTGGAAGTCCCCACTCCATGGAATGATGCCACCCCTATTCAGGGCAGGTCTTCCCTCCTCAGTTAACCCCTCTGCGCATGCCTTCACAGAGATGCCTGGAGGTGTGCCTCCCTGGAGATTCTAAATCCAGTCAAGTTGACAGCAAAGATTACCCATGACAACTTCTTTAGGTTTATTAGGCTTGCTTTCTCAAAGCCTTCATCCTGCTGGAATGTTGGAATAATCAAAAGTAAAAATACTTTTCAAAATGATTCTATACTGTTATACTATATTGGAAACTAATAATGTTTCTCTGAAGTTTAAGAGAAAAGAATTGATCAGTATAGATATAATTAGAATATAGACTTGCCCAAAGAGGGCAGGAGAGGACCAGGGTGAAAAGATAATGTCAGATGCTCAGAAGAAAAGCTTGGCTCATTCCTGCAAGGGCTGTGGTTTCTCACAACAAAAATAACCCTGTTTAAACAATCTACTGCAATTAGCAGGCTAGAGCTTAGGTCTGCTCTACCACACTGGAGAGAAAATTCTCATGAAAAAGCTGAGAAACACTGACAACTGCCCAGGTGGATAACATTTGAATTTAGATACTTCAGGGTAAAAGGAGGGGCCTCTTTGCTCTATCAAGGTATAATTATGTATATAAACGGCATAGATGTACAGATTTCGGCCTATGTTTAACTGACAACATCTATTTATATTTATGGGCACAATGTGATAAATTTATGCATATAGCAATACACAACAGTCGTGATTAAACCAGAGCGATTGTTAATTCTATATCCTTCAATTATTTGTAGTTTTTCTATGCTTGGATTGTTTGGATTCTTGTAGTAATTTTAAAATATATGGTAGATTTTTGTAGATGGTGGTTACCCTAACTAAGTAGCATAATTAGGTAAAACTTTTTACCTGATTTATTCAAAACCATAACACATTTCTAGGAATAATGTACGCATAATAAGGAATGTTTTAGGATCATAGCTGTGACCCTCAGTTGGGAGAATTTCATGATAGGCATCTTCATATAAGAGTAAGAAGGACTGGAGAGATGGCTCTGAGGTTAAGAACACTGGCTATTCTTCCAGAGGACCTGGGTTCAATTCCCAGCAAACACATAGTGGCTTAAAACTGTCTGTAACTCCAGAGATCAGATACCTGCACACAGACATGCACATTGGTAAACACCAATGCACATGAAATAAAAATAATTTTTAAAATGCTAGGCATGGTGGTGCATGCCTTTAATTGCAGCACTCAGGGAGGCAGGGGCAGGCAGACCTTTGTGAGTTCAAGGCCAGCCTGGGCTACAAAGTGAGTCCAGGACCACCAAGGCTACACAGAGAAACCGTGTCTGGAAAAAAACAAAACAAAAGACAAACAAACAAACCCAAAAGAGTGGAACAGACCTTTGAAATGTCTGAGGAGGAAGAAGGCTGAAATTGCTGAAGTTGTACTTTCCTTTAATTATCATTTTATTATCAAAAGTAGCTGATATAACATTTTCAGGGACTCTGAATCTCTTCATAAAAGTCCACAATCTTAAGCCAAAGTACTGAGTTCTCTCTGCCCTGAGGAAGGAGGGGAGATGATTTCCAGTACAAAGTGTGACTCTCAGGAAAGATTCCCTGGGTTTTTTATGGTTACCTGACTCAACTGGCTTTTCAGACCTGAGGTGCTGCTCTTGTCCCCAGCCTCTGTGATCTTCCACAACACACCAAGCATTTCCTCTTATCTTTTAGCTCCATCCTGACACAGGAGACATGGGCTGGAAATTGTGTAAGGAGGTTGACCTCAGAGCTAACTCAAGGTGACTGTGCAGCATCAGCAGATCCACAGGGCACAAAACACATCGGATCCCTCTCTCCACCCACCTGGTCCCTCTCCTACCCCATACCCTTTCTCTCTCAGAGAGGTCAGAGGTCGGGATTCTGTAACTGCATTGCTGATAAAGTCACCCCGCTCATTAATTTAAAATGTCACTGAACAGATGCAGATTTCTTTCTCTGTGTCACCCTCAGCATCACGTTTATGCTACTGAAACATTTTGGCACTCTGCCCACTGGCTTTGAACCATGTTCTATGTCTGGAACTTCAGTTTTGCCCTTTTGCTTTCAATAGGTCTCTAAGAACACATGCATGTGCCAAGCAGGATCCTAAGCACTAGAGGAGGAAAGAATAGTGAAGAAATTAAGATTAAATAGTAACAAAAAAGCAAGCAAGCAAGCAAGCAAACAGACAAAAGCAAACAAAAAACAACAACAAAAGAAAACCTTTCCTCTCAGATGTGCAGTGTGCTTATGAAACTGAAACTATACCAAAACAATATATTCCAGTAAGTTCCATCATAAAGGTATAAGCAGAGGTCTGTGAATGCTCCTAAAATAAATGTTCAAACAGGACTTCAGTAGGAGCCAGCATGTGGTGAATTTCATCTTCAGGAACAGGGAAAAAAATAAAAACAAAAAAATAGACATCACGACCAAGTGGGACTTGTGCTAGGTGTGTAAGATCCTGGTCCAACATTTCAGGATCAATCAATGTAATCCAGCACATAAAGATGGAAATTTATATGAGTATACCAATAGATGCAGAAAATATACTCAACAAAATATGGCAGCCACAGATAACAAACTAATGAATAAGCCAAAAGCAAAGGGGGGAACCTCCAATCTAGTGAAAAGCCCCTGCAACACCCTACAGTGACGTTACTCTTAGTATTGAGAGTCCAGCTGCGCTAAGATGAGGAGCAAGGCAAAGATGCCCCATCTCACCACTCCTGCTCAGCATTCTTATCCATAGTTCTAGCTAGCTCAATAAGATGCAAAAGGAAGTAAGGTAGGTTCAAAAGTAAGTAAGGCCAGAGAGAAAGAAACAAGCCTTTGTTTCTTCACAGACACCTGCTGGTCTATACAGAAAATTCCAAAGACACAACAAAGATACACATAACTCAGAGCATAACAAGGGTTAGCAGACAAGGCTAATGCACAAAAGCAGAGGATTCCCCATATTAGGAATCCACTATGGGAATTGGATATTTAAGTCACAGTATTCTCATTTGTATTTTTAAAATTGTTGAATGTCTGAATAAATAGACTCATTCTACATTATGGCTAGGAATGATCAATATTGTAGAGTCAGCTCTTCCCAACTCTATCTGCCCATTCAACACAATGTCAGCTCCCATATCCCAGCAGGCTGCCTTTGTAGAAATGATCAGTCTGATGCTTAAGTTTATACAGGGAGACAAATGATCTAAAAGAGCCCTTCGACCATGGCCACAGGCTATCTTCTTATCTTCCTTCCCTCTGGGGTCTGTTCACACACTCCATGCAAAGCTACCTGTAAGAATGCTTGCCTTAATTCTCTGCTCCAAACCCTGCAGTGCACCCCATTCCTCTGAATAAAAGTTAAGGATCCCACACATCCCTCAAGAACCTTCTGTGTCTCTGCCTCCTGGCCTCCTCCGCCCCACCTGCCACATCATTCCTTGTTCCTCTGTTATGCCAAATACAGCCCAGCTTCAGTCTCAGGGCTCTTTTTGCATATCCCCATGGTTGAGTAGTCTCCTACTTCAAAAGTCTTTGTTCAGATGTCACTACCATGGGGTCAAATAGATAGTTGAGCTGATAAAGTGCTTGCCCTGCAGCCTTGGGGCATGAATTCAAAATCTAGCATGCTTTAAAAGCTAGGTTCAGTGGCTTAGGCCTGCAGCCTCAGTCATTGGGAGGCAGACACAGGAGGATGCCTGGAAGCTTGCTGACCAGCCAGCCTAACCAATTAATGAACTTTGGTTTTGGCGAAAAAGCCTGTCTTTGAAAATGAAAAAACTTGGAAGATGGCTCAAGCTTGAGTCCTGTAAACCGGTTTGAGACCCCAGGCAGAGCACAGGATGGCTGTGACAGCCTGCCTGTAATTCCAGCATAAGAAGGTAGAGATGGGACGCTGAGCAAGCTGGCTACCTAGGCTACCCCAATCAGCAAGCTCTGAGTTGAGCTTAGAGACCTGGCCTCAATGGAAAAGGTGAAGACTGATCAAGGAAGACACCCAGTGTCATGCACTCCCCCACATAAGTACACCTACTCACACACAACGGTACATGTGTATGCACTCATGTCACTACCTTGGTTATAGACACACAACAAAGTATGGATGAGTCAATTGAGATCGAGATCCCATGCTCTCTCTCTCTCTCTCTCTCTCTCTCTCTCTCTCTCTCTCTCTCACACACACACACACACACACACACACACACAGTCACAATGTCAAATGAATTCTAGTTATGTTCACAGCCCTCCTCCACAGCCTGCCATACTCTGTTTTATCTTTTCTCACCTTGCTTATCACCTGCATGATTTTGTTAGACAGAACCTCACCAATTCTTCATCAGAAAAAGGCATGAACACAGGACTCTTGGCTGTGTAGTTTATGACTGTATCTCACAAGACTCAAACAAGTTCTTGTCACACATATAGCATTTGATTAAACTTTGTTTAACTACTTGAGTTCTTTATATATACTAGATATTAGCCCTCTGTCAGATATAGGGTTGGTGAAGATCCTTTCCCAATCTGTAGGTAATCATTTTGTTCTGATGACAGTGTCCTTTGCTTTACAGAAGCTTTTCAATTTCATGCAGTCCCATTTATTGATTGTTGCTCTTAGAGCTCTTCCCCACTTTTTCTTCTAAACGGTTTAGTGTGTCTGGTTTTATGTTGAGGTCTTTGATACACTTGGACTTTAGTTTTCTGCAGGGTGATAAGTATGGATCTATTTGCATTTTTCTACATGTAGACATCCAGTTAGACCAGCACCATTTGTTGAAGATGCTGTCTCTTTTCCATTGAATGGTTTTGGCATCTTTGTCAAAAATTGGGTGTCCATAAGTGTGTGGATTTATGTCAGGGTCTTCTATTCGATTCCATTGATCCACCAGTCTGTTTTTATGCCAGTACCATGTAGTTTTTAGTATTGTTTCTCTATAGTACAGCTTGAGATCAGGGATGGAAATACCTCCTGAAGATCTTTTACTGTAGAGAATTGTTTTAGAAATTCTGGGTTTCTTGTTGTTCCATATGAAGGTGAGAATTTTTCTTTCAAGGTCTGTAAATAATTGTGTTGGTAGTTTGATGGGAAGTGCATTGAATCTGTAGATTGCTTTTGGTAAGATGGCCATTCTTACTATGTTAATCCTGCCAAATCATGAGCATGGGAGATCTTTCCATCTTCAAATATCTTCTTCTAATTCTTTCTTCAGAGACTTGAAATTTTTTTGGATACAAGTCTTTGACTTGCTTGGTTAGGTTCACACCAAGGTACTTTATGTCCTTCGTGGCTATTGTGAAGGGTGTTGTTTCCCTAATTTCTTTCTTGGCCCTGTTGTCTTTTGTTTACAGGAGGGCTACTGATGTTTTTTGAGTAAATTTTTTATCCAGTCACTTTGCTGAAGATGGTAATCAGCTGTAGGAGTTCCTGGTAGAATTTTTGGGGTCACTCAGGTATACTATCATATTATCTGCAAATAGCGATACTTTGACTTCTTCCTTTCCCAATTGTATCCCCTTGATCTCCTTCAATTGTCTTATTGATCTAGCGAAGACTTCAAGAACAATGTTGAAGAGATACTGAGAGAGTGGGCAGCCTTGGCTTGTCCCTGATTTCAGTGGAATTTATTTAAGTTTCTCTCCATTGAGTTTGATATTGGCTATAGGCTTGCTGTATATTGCCTTTATGTTCAGGTGTGTGCCTTGCTTGTATCTCTGATCTCTCCAAGACTTTAAACATGAATGGATGTTGGATTTTGTCAAATGCCTTTTCAGCATCTAAGGAGATGATCATGAGGTTTTTCTTCTTCAGTTTGTGTATGTGGTGGAACACATTCATCCATTCCCGTATACTGAACCACCCCTGCATACCTGGGATGAAGCCTACTTGGTCGTAGTGGATGATGTCTTTGATGTGTTCTTGGAATCAGTTTGCAAGTATTTTGTTGAGTATTTTTGCATCGATGTTCATGAGGGATATTGGCCTGAAATTCTCTTTCTTTGTTGGGTCTTTGAGAACACATAAAGAAATGTTCAACATCTTTACTCATAAGGGAAGTGCAAATCAAAACAACCCTAAGATGTCACCTTACACCCATCAGAATGGCCAAGATCAAAAACTCAAGTGACAACACATGCTGGAGAGGTTGTGGAGAAAGGGGAACCCTTCTCCATTGCTGGTGGGAATGTAAACTTGTACAACCACTCTGGAAAGCAATCTGGCACTTCCTCAGACAACTAGGGATAGTGCTTCTTCAAGATCCAGCTATACCACTCCTAGGCATATACACAAAAGAGGCTCAAGTACACAATAAGGACATTTGCTCAACCCTGTTTATAGCAGCCTTATTTGTAATAGCCAGAAGATGGAAACAGCCCAGATGCCCCTTAGTAGAGGAATGGATACAGAAATTGTGGTACATATACACAATGAAATGCTACTCAGCAATAAAAAACAAGGAAATCATGAAATTTGTAGGTAAATGGGGGGATCTGGAAAAGATCATCCTGAGTGAGCTATCCCAGAAGCAGAAAGATGCACATGGTATATGCTCGCTCATGTAGAAACATAATATAGGATAAACCTACTAAAATCTGTACACCTAAAGAAACTAATCAAGAGGAAGGACTCTTGCTAAAATGCTCAATCCCTATCCAGAAAGGCAAAGAGGATGGACATCAGAAGAAGGAGAAACGAGAGAACAAGTCAGGAGCCTGACACAGAGGACCTCTGAAAGGCTCTGCCCTACAGGCTATCAATGCAGATGCTGACACTTATGGGCAACCTTTGGGCAGAGTGCAGGGAATCTTAGGAAAGAAGTGGGAAACAGTAAGATCTGGAGAGGACAGGAACTCCATAAGGAGAGCAACAGAACCAAAAAATATGAGCACAGGGGTCTTTCCTGAGACTGATACTCCAACCAAGGACCATGAATGGAGATAAGCTAAGACCCTTGCACAGATGTAGCCCATAGCAGTTCAGTATTCAAGTAGGTTCCATAGTAATAGGAACAGGGACTGTCTCTGACATGAACTGACTGGCCTGCTCTTTAATTTCCTTCCCCCTGAGGGGGAAGCAGCATTAGCAGGCCACAGAAGAAGACAATGCAGCCACTCCTGATGAGACATAATTGACTAGGATCAGAAGGAAGGAGAGGAGGACCTCCCCTATCAGTGGACTTGGGGAGGGGCATGCATGCAGAGGGATTGGGATGGGAGGAGAGGGAACCACAGTGGGGATACAAAGGGAATAAAGTGTAATTAATAAAAAATTTTTAAAAAAACTTTGTTTAAGGCACTAATGAAACGTGGGTGTTCTGAAAAATGTGTAAATCTGCAGAAGGATGGTTTATGGAGTCAAAATGCTGGGATCACATCTGCATCTACCAAGATATTTAATCTCTCTGCCTCAGTTTCCTAACCTGTAAAAGGGGTGATTATTGTAGTTGATTTGTAGACTTGTTACAAGAGCATTAACACATTTAAAGTAATTAAATGTTGATTGTGACACTGTAAGTGCTGGTGAATGCTAGCTATTTCCTTTCCAATGTTGCTCAACAGCTATAAAATTCACACTTCTCTTCAAAGCTGTCTTCTCCAATTTCTCACCAAGCAGACCCGCCCTTCTCGATAGAAGTGCACAGTGTATGGAGCAGGCTATTCCCTCCTGCTCTTAAAAACACATCTAGGCTCACGCCTGTCCTTTCCTAGCTTCCTTTATATCCATGGAGGATGTGAAGCTCCCCAGAGCACCTGCCAATGTGTGCATTCTGCAGCCTTTCTGCTCCCACCTCAGATGTACATTCCTCATGCTCTCTCTTTTTTTCCATTATTTCGTTTTTTTGGATGTATTTTTTAAATTTTTGATATTAATTACAGTTTATTTACCTTGTATCCCAGCTGTAGGCCCCTCCCTCATTCCCTCCCAATCCCACTCTACTTCCTTCATCTCCTCCCTGCCCCTCTCTAAATCCACTGATACAGGTGGTCCTCCTCCCCTTCCATCTGACCCTAGATTATCAGGTCTCATCAGGACTGTCTGCAATGTTCTCCTCTATGGTCTAGCAAGGCTGTTCCTCCCTCATAGGGTGGGGAGGTCAAAAAGTCATCCATTGAGTTCATGTCCGAGACAGTTCCTGCTCCCCTTACTAGGGTACCCACTTGAAGACTGAGCTCCATTGGCTATGTCTGAGCAGGGGTTCTAGGTTATATCCAAACATGGTCCTTGGTTAGAGAAACAGTCTCACAAAAGACCCCTGTGCCCAGAGATATTTGGACCTTGTGGAGCTACTGTCCTCTCCAGGTCTTACTATAACTCCCCCTTCTTTCATATGATTCCCTGCACTCTGCCCAAGGTTTGGTTATGAGTCTCAGCATCAGCTTTGATACACTACTAGGTAGAGTCTTTCAGAGGCTCTCTATGGTAGAAACCTGTCCTGTTTCTTGTTTTCTCTTACTTCCAATGTCCATCCCATTTGTCTTTCTAAGTGAGGATTGATCATCTTACCCTGGGACCTCCTTCTTGTTTAGCTTCTTTAGGTGTACAGATTTTAGTATGTTTATCCTATCTTATAGGTCTAGTATCCACTTATAAGTGAGTATATACCGTGTGTGTGTGTTTCTGCTTCTGGGATACCTCACTCAGGATGATCTTTTCTAGATCCCGCCATTTGCCTGTAAATTTCATGATTTCCTTGTTTTTAATTGCTGAGTAGTATTCCATTGTGTAAATGTACCACAATTTCTGTATCAATTCCTCAGTTGAGGAACATCTGGGTTGTTTCCAGGTTCTGGCTATTACAAATAAAGCTGCTATGAACACAATTGAACAAATGTCGTTGTTGTCTACTTGAGCATATTTTGGATATATGCCTAGGAGTGGTATAGCTGGATCTTGAGGGAGCACTATTCTTAGTTGTCTGAGAAAGCGCCAGATTGATTTCCAAAGTGGTTGTACAAGTTTACATTCCGACCAGCAATGGAGGAGAGCTCCACTTTCTCCACAACCTCTCCAGCATGTGTTGTCATTTGAGTTTTTGATCTTAGCCATTCTGATGGGTGTAAGGTGAAATCTCAGGGTCGTTTTGATTTGCATTTCCTTATGACTAATGACATTGAGCATTTCTTTAAGTATTTCTCTGCCATTCGATATTCCTCTACAGAGTTCTCTGTTTATTTCTGTACTCTATTTTTGTAATTGGATTGCTTGATTCATTGCTTTTAAGTTCTTTAGTTCTTTATATATTCTGGATATTAGTCCTCTGTCATATATAGGGCTGGTGAAGATCCTTTCCCAGTCTGTTGGCTGTCATTTTGTTCTGACGACAGTCTTTTGCTTTACAGAAGCTTTTCATTTTCATGAGGTCCCATTTATTGATCCATTATTTCTTTTTGTTTCTTTTTCTTATTATTTCCTTCTATTTCATTTTTTAATTTTTAAATGTTAATTTTTTTACAATTTATTCACCTTATATCCCAATTGTAGTCCCCTCCCCTTCATCTCCTCCCAGACCCTACATTACTCCCTCTTCTTCCCTAGCCCTCTTCCCTAGTCCACTGAAATGGGGAGTCCTCCCTTCCTATCTGACCCAAGCCTATCAAGTCTCATCAGGACTGTCTGGATCTTCTTCCTCGACAGGGGGAAGTGATCAAAGAGCAGACTACTAAGTTCATGTCAGAGACAGCCCTTGCTCCCCTTACTTGGGAACCCACATGAAGATTGATCTGCCTGTGGTCTACATCAGAGGAGGGTGTCTAGGTCCTCTCTGTGTATGGTCCTTGGTTGGTGCATCAGTCACTGCACAGATTTTGGGGCTTTGTTGGTCTCCTTGTGGAGTTCCTGTGCCTTCTGGATTCTTCCAACCCTCCCCCTTCCATAAGACTCCCTGCCTTCTGCCCAAAGTTTGCCCGTGAGTCTCTGCATCTGCTTAGATTCCCTGTTGGGTGGAGCCTTTCAGAGGACCTCTATAATAGGCTCTCTTCCACCGCTTCTGGTGTCTATCCTGTTTGTCATTCTGAATGAGATTTAAGCATTGTTCCTAGGATCCCCCTTGTTGTTTAACTTCTTTAGGTCTGCAGATTATAGTATGATTATTCTATTATATGGCTAATATCTTCTCATAAGTTAATACCATGTGTGTCTTTCTGGTTCTGGTTTACTTCACTCAGGATGACCTTTTCTAGTTTCCACCATTTGCCTGCAAATTTCATGATTTCCATGTTTTTAACAGCTGAGTAGTATTCCATTGTGTAAATGTACCACAATTTCTGTATCCATTCTTCATTGAGGGACATCTATGTTGTTTCCAGATTCTGGCTGTTATCAATAAAGCTGTTATGAACATGGCTGAGCAAATGTCCTTGTTTCTCTGTCTGTCTTCTACTACTACTACTAATAATAATAATAATAATAAAAGTTTTTTAAAGTCACAAATCTTATGCTTCAGATTCAGCTCCATTGCCAAATTCCAGTCTTTCCTCCCTTCCCTCCTCTTTCATTATGAATCTTCTGAAAACCGTAGCATATACTGAGTACCTTCATATCTCCCCTGTCCTTTCTACTGCGCCTACCACCACTGCCTTAATACCAAAGAAACTGCTCACCCCAGCATTGTTAAAATGGCCTTCTTGATTCTCAGGTGCTCTTTCCCTTTGTGTCTTTTGAATACAGGAACCCCATCCACACACCTTTTCACCATTGTGTAACATGGTGGTGAAACAGATCTTGGCACTGACAGCTTGTTCCTGATTCTCTCCCAAGCTCTGGGATTTGTCAGGCCAGGCTGTATCACTGTTTCCCCATTTTCTATCTCAACAGCATCAGTTCCCCGACTTGCCTTTGGTTGTCCCTCAACATTGATAAACACAGTTCACCATTTAGTATCTCCCAAATGTTCACTGGCTACCCCTAACAAAAAACAAAAACCAAAACAAAAACATACATTCATTAGACATCTGTCCTTAAATTGATCTTTACAGAAAGGCCCTGGGTACATTACCAGGATGCTTTTGCCTTTTCAGCTTCTACATCTAAGAGTGATGCTGCCCTGTATCCATGCATTCCACCTAGCAAACATTTGGCAGGCATCCCAGATTTCTGTCCTTCTTTAGCCCCCACATCATATTACCAAGCCCTGCAGATTCTACCTTCTTAATATCCACTCAGAGCCACGCCATTCTCTCGATCCCCAAAGCCATTACCTTAATCCAGGCCCTCACCACTTCTTGCCTGGATTACTACAACCGCCTTGTAGCCGGGCTCGCTGTCTCCAGCCTGGCAGGATTCCAATCCCTATGCCACACCGTTGCCAATCTGTTATTTCTAACATGCAAATCTGATCATGTCATCCCCCTGCTTAAATCCCTTCAATGGATCCCCACTGCTTCCAGGATGAAGCTGAAACTTTTTAGCTTAGCACAGGATGTCCATCGTGACACCTGTGCATGTCCCTCCTGTCCACAGCAAACTTCACCAGCTCCTCAGCTTCAGCCTTAGGCTAAGGAGTGTTTCCCAGGTGTTCCATGCTATTTCATGCAAGTGAGGAGATGGAATGCCTCTCCCCCATCTGTCCTGGCTGACTGCTGTTCATCTGTACCATCAGACCGTCTTACCTGCCTCACCTGGCAACACTCAGTTATCCCCTACATTACTTAATATATCCCTTTCATAACCACTAATACTTATTGATCATGATTAAAGCTACCATGAATTGTGTAGCTTTCAAACAGCATCTTCAGTTCTTTCAATGAGCAATATTATTGCCTCCTTTACTGAGGCGTAAACTACGATTTTGATAATGCCTTGCTTAAGTAACTTGTTTCAGTTCCTAATAGCTTAAGATGATCCAACATGCCCTCTCTAAGCCCTTCCCCTAAAATGATGCTAAAACAAATTCATCTTCCAGCATGTTTTTGGTCAGGAAGATATGCCACCTAGCTTGTTCTTCACAGGGAAAGGCACCAAGAAAGTGAGTCCAGAAAGGCTAACTTGGAGTTACCTCCATGGCCTGGGTTGGCCTTCTGTATACAAGACTTGGCTCTCCCAACAGACAATCTCAGAGGAAGGAGATATGTGTCTGTACGGGAGCCCTGGATTTCCTGGCACTAGAGGCCTCACTTTGAGCACAGGACTAAAGGAAAAGCAACAAGATCAAAGGACTGACTGTAGAAAAAAAAAAACTCATAGAGAATTCAACAGAGGTAGGACCTACCAGACAAATAAAACACAGGATTGGGAGGCATGAAAGAGCCTAGCTAATAATGTCTCCATTGTTAACTGATTGGAGCTATCAGCAGGAAGGATGAAAAGGAGACTGGCATCCAACTCTGCACCCTTGGCCTTGACTGCCTGACCCTGGTTACCTCCCCAAGTCTGCTACCCTCAGCAGGTGGCTGGAGCTCACCCCCAGTCTTTTTATTTTTTTTGTTTTCCAGGAGGGAGAGCCTGTGGAGGTGCCTTGCAAGATCATTTGGATTTTAGCATCTTATTCAGTCTGCTGGGGGTGAACAGATAATAAAACAAAGCCACTTTTATCTGAACACTGAAAATCTAAAACAAAGATTTGAGAACACACACCAGAAGCCACAGTAAAAATCAATGTTCACATTTCCTGGTCAGGTTTTTAAATTTTTCTTTCTTGGAAGACAAAGAACACATTTATCAGTCTAATAAAGATCCCTGAATCTGCTCTTCTCATGGTACCTCAGACAGAGTCTCACACAGGATGTGTACCGCATTCTAAAGAACACTGGCCCTCAACGGAGGAATGGATACAGAAATTATGGTACATTTACACATTGGAATACTATTCCGCAATTAAAAACAAGGAAATAATGAAATTTGCAGGCAAACGGTGGGATCTAGAAAAGATCATCCTGAGTGAGGTATCCCAGAAGCAGAAACACACACACAGTATATACTCACTTATAAGTGGATACTAGACCTATAAGATAGGATAAACATACTAAAATCTGTACACCTAAAGAAGCTAAACAAGAAGGAGGTCCCAGGGTAAGATGATCAATCCTCACTTAGAAAGACAAATGGGATGGACATTGGAAGTAAGAGAAAACAAGAAACAGGACAGGTTTCTACCATAGAGAGCCTCTGAAAGACTCTACCTAGTAGTGTATCAAAGCTGATGCTGAGACTCATAACCAAACCTTGGGCAGAGTGCAGGGAATCATATGAAAGAAGAGGGAGTTATAGTAAGACCTGGAGAGGACAGTAGCTCCACAAGGTCCAAATATCTCTGGGCACAGGGGTCTTTTGTGAGACTGTTTCTCCAACAAAGGACCATGTTTGGATATAACCTAGAATCCCTGCTCAGACATAGCCCATGGAGCTCAATCTCCAAGTGGGTACCCTAGTAAGGGGAACAGAGACTGTCTCGGACATGAACTCAATGGATGACTCTTTGACGTTTTACCTTCTCAGGGAGGAGCAGCCTTGCTAGGCCACAGAGGAGGACATTGTAGCCAGTCCTGATGAGACCTGATAATCTAGGGTCAGATGGAAGGGGAGGAAGACCTCCCCCATCAGTGGACTTAGAGAGGGGCAGGGAGGAGATAAAGGAGGTAGGATGGGATTGGGAGGGAATAAAGGAGGGGCCTACAGCTGGGATGCAAAGCAAATAAAATGTAATTAATGTAGACAATAAAAACATAATTAAAAAAATTAACAGAAAAAAACAAACAAACACTGGCTCCTCCTTTTCTTGATGTTTCTTCAGAAGCTGTGGCCACTCACATGCTCAGGCCTTACACACCCACTCTGGTGAGAACCTGGGCTCTTGTGGCACACTCCTTCTTTCTCTCACACGCTTCTTTAATGTCGAGGGTATCTTTTTCCTGAAGAGCTGGAAATTGTCATAGAAGAGGTGCGCTCAAGTGGGAGGGGCTCCTCTGTGGATGATGGTTCAGGGCTTGGAAGCAGGACTCAGCCCAGAGGGGGTGGACCTTGTGCTTAAACAGTACTGCATCCTCACACATAGTTCCTGCTTTAACTAGGTCATTAAAGACCAATAGCAAAACCTTCTCTAGCATTATAAACAATGCCAAAGCCAACAGCACAAGCTTTAGAACATAGAGATTGGCAATGCCCTTTCTATCCACTCCAGCCATTGTGCCAGCATTCATATGTCACCATCCTTGCACAGCCTCTGGGACTGACCTGACAGAAGAGTCAAGGCAGTGAAGAAAAAGATGGAAAGATGGACAGAAATGCTGGGTCAGGTGAACTAAGCTCTCGGGTAGAAAAACCTCAGCACCCCAACAGCTCAACTTGTTTATCATATACAGTTGAACAGAGAAGCAGGTTTGTTGCACACAGCTGGTCAAGGAGATGGGGTTATTGCAGATAAACAAGGAGACAGGGTTTATGATATACAAATAGAACAAGGAGACAGGTTGAGCTGTCAGAGTTCACTGTCTGGAAGCAGGATCATAAATATCTGTGTGTGGGTAAAGCTTTGGTGAACGTGTTCTCCATTCACCATCAACATCCACACGTGGGCTAGGAGGAAAGGCTTTGCACTTCCCTCTGGGTCCTTGATACAGCTGAGCCCATGTCAACAACATACATTCACTTGGGGCCTCATGCACACAGGGCTTCCTCCACTCCCCACATTCATTAGTTGAGGGTCAAAGTAAGGCTCCAGAATAGGAGGCCTGGCCATGGTGTCACAGGGTTTTTTGATTAATATGGTGACACGTTTCCCTGAATGACTTCAGTGAGTCTCAAGTCACCTCTCTGTGCCTTTGTTAGGCCCAGGAATGCAGTAGAAAACCAACATCTGTGGTTCTCGAGGAGATGGGATAAAGTGGGATGGAGTCATTTATTGCTGATAAAGGTTTAGAAGGTCTATGCTTAGATGTAAATGTTGTGTGCTTGCTCCTGTGTGTGTGTTGTTATTGTTTCTCTTGGTCAGTTGTTCTAGCACTGAGCTATACCTCCTGTTTTTCCCCTTTTTGAATCTAAGCCTCATCAAACAATCAAACAGTACTCTGACAGTCCCAGAGATTAGACTACCATGGTCTACCGTGGTCACAGGAACAGGGAGCAAGAATCCCCATCAAGGCAGCTTCTCAGAATGAGGGATCCCACCCTAAGAACAGGGGTTCACAGACTGGGATCCAGGAAGCTGAGTCCTCACTGCAAGGTCAGACAGCTCTAGCACTGGCTCTGGCTCTGTGGAGAGAATGTACCTCTCTCAGAGGCCCATCTTCTTTTCCTTTCAAGGGTGATTGTCTAAAATCTCACTACTCCATTTCCATGTACTCCTTTTTAGAGACTTTAATGCAGTTTCTCAAACTGCATGATCCAAAGGGTGGTTGGTACAGATCAACTCTGTCTTTGTTGCTATGTAGAATCTGCATTCGTCAGAGATATTGATTCCCAGCAGTCCCTTCTTGTCCTTACTTGGTCTGAAGGCACTCCTTCTAATTGCTTTTCTAAAATATTGATTTAATTTTAATGATATGTATGTGAATATATGCATAGGAGTCCATATGCCTGTAGAGGCCAGGATAGAGGACAGACTTCATAGAGTCAGAGTTGCAGGTAGCAACTGTAACTGCCAAGTGGATGCTGAGAACCCAAAGTTGATCCTCTGCAAGAGCAGCAAGCAACAAGCATTCTTACTCATGGAGCCATCTTTTCAATCTCCCGATTGCTATTTCAAAAGAACACACTGTTCTTAGTAAGAACACATTGCTCTGTTATGTTATTATGTGACTTGTGGACACACACACAAGCACACACAGGGGCACAAACACCTGCTGCAGCTTTTGTTGATTCCTGCCTACCGTGACTAATGGCACAAATGCAGATCATACATCCCCAAACCATGCAGTGAGGTCCCAGAATGCTTGAGTACCTTTAATCCTGAAGTATTCTTGATGAAACCCTTCCCATCTTGGTGCCCATCTACATTTCCCAGCACATAGCTGTCTATGTGAACACAGTCTTTTGAGAGTGAGGTAGCCATTAGGGACACATCTTCAGCATTGGAACAGTAGAAAACAAGTCCCGCTCCCTCTGGCTGAACACAGCCTGGTCTCCACCCAGCACAGCTCTTCTCAGGCCTCCTTCTTCCTGCTTCTGAGAAAATGGTTTTGGCTTGATCCCTAGAGCTCCAGCATTGCTAGAGGAAGGTTCGTAGCCATTATTAGTCTGTCTTCTCTGGATATGAGTAACAGAACAGCTCCTGTATGTAGGGAGAATTTTGGTTTCTTAAAAAACCGTGTTATGTTATACGAATGCGTTTTTGTGTTAACCCCAGGTGTGGGATATGGGCCTGCTTCAGATTGTCCACAGAAGCTGACTATGATGTGTCTCGTGCTTTGGCAGGGGTGTGATTTTTGCCAGCTGTTCATAGTTTAACTCTGGGAACCCTTGAGAGGGTCTAAATGGGAGAGGCTTGAGAGGGCCTGTGGCTGCTGTTCTCCCTCCTGCCCCCACTCTCCACCCCCTGATGCTCCTCCTGCTGCTGCTGCTCCTCCCCCTGCTGCCCCCAGTGCTGCTGCTGCTCCCTGCTGCTTAGTTTGCTATTGCTGGATATTCTGAGGATGGAGCTTAGGCTTGCCCCGAGAAACCTGATGCCCCTGATGAGCAGGAAGTAGTCTAAAATGAGGTCTATGCTCCCTTTCCCCTCTAGCACTTACCTTGTGCTAGGAGGGTTGGAAGGGATTGGGGAGAAGAAGGGCAAAAGGTATAAGAACCCAATAAAATCAATGAGCAAACATGCCTACACAGGTGGGCTGTCAGTCCTAGCATCAATACTGTCTATGACTATAATCGCCTAAGAAAGGCCCCGTAGCTTTTCAGGACATTCAGTAGCACAGATTGGGACAGATATCCACAGTAAAAGCAAAAAGAAGGTGGATGTACTGGAAGAAAACAAGTTTAGGAGAAACAAGTACCAGCTAGAAGAGGGCTCAGTTAATAAAATGCCAGAGTTTGGATTTCCCAGCAACCACGTAAAAGCTGACTATGTTAGTGTGCATCTAGAGCCCTAGTGCTATGGTTAGGCAGAAACAAGTGGTTCCCTGGCGCTCTCCAGCCAGCTAACATAGGCAAATAACAGCCCTCCAGATTCTTCCTCATAAAGCAAGGTAGAGAGCCTCCACAGCCAACATGTTTGTGTGGTGGTCCCTGCTGCAACACACATACACAACAACAAACATGGGCAACACACACACACACACACACACTCACACAAACACACACACACGGGCACAAATCCAAGGAAGCACACAAAAGGCCACTTCTAGTGATCCAAGGATGATACACATAGATCCAATTCCATACTAAAACCCGGCTAGTGATTTCTCATGCCAACTGACAACAGACTGAAAACCATCCTTGAGAGAGAATACCGCATTTCTTGGGCAAAACAACACAGGCAGAGAACAGCATTTCAGGCAATGGAAAGGAACTAAAAACAAGTGTCATAGGTTAAGGTAGAGTGCAGGCAGGGGTCGGGAGCTCAGGCAAAGCACTGTCCTGCTTAGTTGATTGAGTGTGGGGTAGGGACTGAGGATGTGAGTCACGCCCGCTGAGAAACAGAGAACCAATCTAACCACAGGCAAAGACACTTCAACTCTCGCCTCCTTCCCTATTTCCCCACTAGCACTGCCATTGTGATGCTCTCTCTGCACAGACATCAGGAGGTCTAACTGTGATTTCAATGCCTGTTAAGTGGAGAGCCACAGGGAGAACTGTACAGGCATTGTAGTGTTGGGAAGAATATTCCTCAACACAGAGAACACCAGACCCCTGAAAGTATTTCAAGCCTTTTCAAGCCCTCCCCCCAAACCTTTCCATCTTCTCTCTGAAATACCCGAGGACCACACGCAAGACAGGAGTTCTTGAAAATCTGAAAGGAAGTCCAGTATCCACATACATGAGAGTTCTTCACGTGTAGCCGGCTAACATTAACCTAAAACTTATTTTCTGATCAGAAAATCTTGTACCTAGAACCACAGATGTGTGTGTCCCCCTCTTCACAGAAGTGGTTGTCCTGTAGGAAGGTAGAGGAAAGCAAGTGGGTGAACTCTACAGGCTCCTCATAGAGGAAGCTGAGGCAAGAGTTCCTCCATAGAAGACAGAGACATCCTTGTTGACACTTCCAAAGGTACCTAGGAGAAATGAGGTGTCTTCATGAGGCTTGTTAACACCATGTCTGTAAAAAACTTGGAAAGGAAAGGGTTTATTTCAGTTTATAACCCCTGAGTCACACTCCATTGCTCAGGGAAGTCGAGGCAGGAAGCTAGAGGCAGGAGCTGATGCAGAGGCCATGGAGGAGTACTGTTTATTGGCATGTTTGCTCTAAACTTGTCCAGTCTGGTTTCTTACAGCACTCAGGGGCAGGAGCTCAGGGATGGAATGCACCATACTGGGGGCCCCTCACATCAACCAGTAAGCTAGAAAATACATTCCAGGCTGCCTAATCCGGTGGGTGCATTTTCTCAACTGAGGTTCCAATAAGGACTCTAATTGTCCTGTTTGTGTTACTCTAACAAAGTACCTGAGTTGGCTGTTTTATCAAATAATGAGGCTCATTGGGTTCCCAGTTTGGGAGGATTAGAGTGGAAGAATGAGTGCCACTATGTGTTAACAGACTGGGAAGGCCTTCTTAGAGGCAAGATGACATGGCAGATGGCATGGTGGTGAGAGTGTGAAAGAGAGAAGTGAAGCAAGCCAGAAAAGCAGAAAGAGTCAGTGCAAAACCGCTCTTTCCTAAAAGCCGCTCTTGAAAGAGAGAACTAGAGTCCCTCAAAAACTGTGCTAACCTCTTCCGAGGGCTATGGCCCCGCACTCGACTAGGCCCCTCTTCAAATTCTCACCATCTCAATGCTCTCATGCCAAGGGCCATGCCAAGTGAATGTGGCATAATTTGGGGGGGGGCATAAATTATATGTGTGCTGCAGCAGACTCTAAATCTTAAACACATGATGAATTTGTTTCATATAGTCCTCACACATATAATCTGAAGGTGATTCTATCTAATATTTTTAATAATTAGGAGTACCTCAAGATGTGAACATTTCCAGTAATAGCCTCACATTAATTCTGTAGCATATCATACTTTGGATCTGGATGTTAAGAAGACCTGGTCTGTATTGAATAGAAGTG
This sequence comes from Meriones unguiculatus, assembly GCF_030254825.1. NCBI lineage: Eukaryota > Metazoa > Chordata > Mammalia > Rodentia > Muridae > Meriones > Meriones unguiculatus. Next base: position 48,437,461 of record NC_083357.1, read on the forward strand.
CTGGCAGCTGTCTGGCTCAGCGGTCCCTGTGAGCTCTGCTCACATCTGCATGTTAGGATGCCTGTAAATTTGCTAGCAGAACAGATTACGGCAAACTAAACCAACTCTTTGTGTAAAGTAGAATTTTTATATCCAAGAATCAAGAATCTTCTAGTTAAGCGGTCCCTTAGAGGAAATTTAATCCAAACGCCCATGGATTAATTGGTGCAGAAATTCTTTCCTTAAACATACCCTGCAGTGTTTTAGAACACATCATTTGTTCTAGCAATAGCTCAAATTGCTAGAAATTTCTTTCAAGCCAAACTTGCTTCCTTGAAACTTGCCTCCTTAGTCATGCCCTCTGGAGTTGCACCAAGTCTTCATCCTAATCCCCTTCCCACCTGACAGCTTTTCAAAGGTCTAAAGACAGCTATCTTTGTCTTTGTCCTGTCTTCTCTTCCCCAGGCTAACACCCCGACTCTCTCACCTGCTCTTTGCGCTGCAAGACGCTGAAGCCACTCAGTTCTGTGCAAACGCTTCCCAGGGCAGGCCCTAGTTTGTCAAGAAACAAATAAGTCACGTTTGCTTCTGAAAATAAATTTCAGTGCAGAAACGGAGTTATTAACTTTTATTGCTTATTCAGGACTGGTTAAATATGGGGATGCTGTCTGAGAAAGGCATTAATGGGCAATTTCACCAGTGTTTAACCACCAGAGAATACATTTACTCAAAGACATGAAACAGCCCACTACACACCTAGGCTCTACTGGGCAGTCTGCTGTTCTCTTACAAGCATTTATAGCACAATACTGTACAAAATGGGAGGAATTTCCTGACTCCATTAGAATCTCCCCCCTCTCGTGTGTGTGTGTGTGTGTGTGTGTGTGTGTGTATTCCCGTGAAAGCCAGAGGTTAAATTTAGGTGTTTCCTTCCACCTTGTTTTTGAAGACAGGATTTTTCAGTATGCCAGTTGCTCACCAGCTCACTGACTGGCTAAACTCATTGGCCAGTGAGCTCTAGAGCTCCGCCAGAACCCACCTCCCCTCTGAGCTCACAGGTGTGCCACCATCTTTTCATGTGTGTGCTCCAGAGCAAACTCAGGTCCTCACACTCGAGGTCAGGTCCAGGCACTTTACCCACTAGCCACATTCCCATTATAATCTTTTTATAATCTCCGTTATAATCTTTTGAAAACACCATCATATGTGTGATCCAGTGTTGACCAAAATGTCTTTAATATTGCGCATATCTTCATTGTTATAGAATACAAAATCTACCTGGCAGGCCTTCAAGAACCCCACATTTTATTATAATTGCACTGTGCATTGTATCGACTGGTAGAGTGCCCTAAAGAATGAGTATTTGATAAATGACATGAAGTCACTAAGTTTGTCTTTCCATATTATTCCAGAATACATGATTCGGTTTAGTGGAGTTTACAAAATGAGGACTTCGAGCCAGGGCATGCACGTTTCAAAAGGAAGAAATGAAGTGAAAGTACAGCTAATGAAACCAGCATGAGTCAGCTGACATGCCCACCTGTCTACAGCAGTGCAAATGACAAACTTGGGCCAAAAAGAGAAAGGGCCAGTGTGGTCCATTCACACCCATTACAAACCTTACCGGCATTATTAAATCCTTCCAGCTTAGCTGCTAGAAGCCAGATCTAGGAGGTGTGCCCCAGGTTAAATGTGTGACACTCTGACCATGGTTCTTCATTGTGGGCTAAAAACAAAAAGGAAGAGGTAGGAAGGAGGTAGAGATGTGAGGGCAGAATTGACTTGTTCCATTTTGTTAGGTACTTATCTTTCCTACTTTGCTTTATGGCTCAAATTAAATCATGACCAAGTCACAGATCCATCATTCTAAATTAAAATGAACCTTCATTGAATTTTGTTCACAACCTAACAGAAGAAGACACACATGAAAGGAAACAAGTATAACACAGCACAGTGAGGGCCTGTTTGGCAAGTTGATACATGCTGAAAAATGAATCTAAAACACTTCCTGTCTCTGATAAATAATGAAGACAGCATACAAAAACAACTAAGCCACTTCTTCCAGAGAGACAACCAAAAACCAAGCAATAAAATAGCTGGTTTAATCAAGACTCTCAGTTTGTTCAAGACTCTAGGCCTCACACACAGTGAATACTATTCCAGAATTTTTATGCCATCAATTATTCATAGTCCAACACCTGCTCTCAGCCCCACACTCCCTACTGTGAGGCCATCTAGCTTGGACTCTTACAATCCTCTCTTGTGAAACGTTCATGGGCTGCCACAGCCCATGCCTCCCTCCTGTATCTGTTGCTGTTGCCCTTGTTTTGCTCATTTTTAGGCAGTCATACAGGTGAGACTCTATGGGCATATCTTCTCACTTTACTAGGAGACACAGTCTCACAGCAAACTCCCCAACCCTGTGGCTCTTCACAATCTTTCAACCATCTTTCTACAATCTTTCCATCCATCTCTTTCAAAATGCTCCCTGGGCTTCCGGTGCAGGAGTTGCAGATGTGTCTGTCGGGACTGGGATCTACACTTCTGCTTTGGTGGTTTTCTGTAGTTGTCCGCACCTGTTGCAGGACATTTCCTTGATGGGGGGGGGGCTACGCTTGTCTGTGGATATATGGACAAATATTTAGAATGTAGTTAGGGATTATACTGTCTTAGCAAAATGCTGGTTGTAAGTTCTTCTCCAAGATCCAGGACTCCACTAACCATGGGTAGTTGACTAAGTTTCAAGTACCAGGCATGATTTCACTCTTGTCGAAGAGGTCTTAAGTCTAATTAGAGAGCTGTTGTTTATGAGAGCCAATGTTTATGTTTCGCTATTGTCCTCTGGGGTTACTATGCCACGCTGGTCTATGCTATGGTTAACAGGAATCATAGCTGAATAGAACTGTTGGTTGCTTTCCTCCTTGATAATTTTACATGGGCTCTTGGTGCCATGAAATCTAATCCTCAGGGAGGAGGCATTCAGGTCAGTTTTCAATTCAGAGCCTCTAAGCCCTGTTTCTGAAGTGCATGGTGTCTTCAGCAAAAGGGTCTTATTGTCTACCTCTGGGGGCAGCAGCAATAGTCTATAAGTTTTGGGAGTCTCTTGGAAGTCCTTACCAACAACTCAAAAAACAGCTTCTCATGCCTGGTTGTTGGGAGTTTTGTTAGATGGTCTTTGGCTCCTGGAGGGAGTATTGTCAGCCCAGATGAGAAAAGCTCGTTTAAACTATACATGTATACTCACACACAGACTTATATGTATTATAGTTTATTTTTTAGTAGTAGATGATTCCCTGTGACTTTTCTAGACATTCTTCCTGTTACTTTACCCTCCTTCCTCCTCCTATATTTATCCCACTACCTCTTCCTAGTTAGAGTCCTTTTTCTTATCGAATTACTTGGACCTTGTTATTTTTCTTCTCTATTGCTTCCTTAACCCTCACTTCTGGCAATGATCTCTTTTACTTTCCATGTTTCTGTATTTACTCCAGGATATGTACTCACATCTGCAGATTTCAACCTACGATCCTCTGATGAAAGAGAACGGGTGATTTTGTTTTTCTAGCTTTGGGATACCTCATCCAGTATGATCTTCTCTAGTTCCATCCATTTACCTGCCAAGTTCATTATTTCGTTTTTCTTTATGCAGGAACACTATCCCATAGTGTATATGTACCATTTTCAGTATCCAGTCATTGGCTGAAGGGCACTTAGGTTGTTGCCATTTCCCAACTATTGTGAGCAGAGCTGTAATTAACATGCCCGAGCAAGTGTCTATTGAGTATAATGCTGAGTCCTTTGGACATATACCAAGAAGTGGTATAGATGGGTTATGTGGTAAATTTAATTTTAGCGTTTTGAGAATTCCCCATACTGAGTTCCACAGCAGTTCCACTAGTTTGCCAACCTACCAACAGTAAATGAGGATTCCTTTTATCCAAGGTCACGATCCCAGCGTTTTTATAATTTTGTTGTAGTTGTTGGTCTTAGCCATTCTGACTGGGGTAAGATGAAATCCCAAAGATGTTTTGATTTGCATTTCAGAGGTGGTGACTGTTATTGGAGGTGTTTCTCAACCCTCCTCCTTTCCTTCTTGTGAGACTCCTTGTTTGGGTCTTTTCTATTTGGTGTTCTGTGTGCTTCATATATGTGCACAGTTATATCTAACCTGAATTTAAGGGTTTATTTTTCCCCCATGATCTTCTTGAAGATCTGGCCTCTGTCACTGACTTGGGATTCTTCTCAATCACCCATGCCTATAATTTGAAGGTTTGGTCATTTCATGGTGTCCTACATTTTATGTATGTCCCTTTCCTGTGTTTTGTTTGTTTGTTTGTTTGTTTTGTTTTGTTTTGTTTTTAATTTTCACATTCTTTGCTTGTTTAGTGGTCTTGTTCCTCTAATGTGTTTTCAAGTCCCAATAGTCTATCTGTTGCTTGATTCATGCTACTTTGGGTTTTCTAGTTGAGTTATTGGGATTTCAAGTTTCATCTTCATCTCAGGCTGAGTGTTCTCTGGAGTTTCTATCTCCTGAATGCATTGCACTCTCAAGTCCTGGATGATCTTTGTCATTTACACCAGCCTCGTGTTTCAGTTTCCCTGGGCATCAAGCAAGCATTTATTCTTCTTAAGTTCTTTCTGCTTTATGTCCCCAAGATCTTTATGCCTTCTTTAAACTCCTCAAATTCTTGGATGAAGTGTGTGATTGCTCTTTTTAATTCTGTTTTGTATACCATCTAGGAAATTCTCATTAACAAGCATTTCTACAGGGCTGGTAGGTTTTAGAAGAGTAGATATTTTGTTGATCTTTTGCAGTGTTGGTATGTTTGCTGTGAAATCTGAGTATGTGGACTCCTTTTGTTAGTTCTAGGTCTGATGTGAGCAGAGTAGCCTGCAGCAGAAGAGATGATGTGGACAGGTGAATTCTAGAAATTGAAAATGGTTTGGGTGGAATAAAGTCAGATGGACAGAAGGGACTGGACTGGTGTACAGGATATGCCTCCTGGTCCAAGCCTGGTTCATTTTTCTGGGTATAAAGGCTGAATTTGCATGAAAGGTCCTGTAGGTTGTGGGATAGGAAGGCAGGGTCCTGGCACAAGCCTAGAGATGAATTGCAGGTAGAGAAGGCCAGACTAAGCAGGGCACTGGATGTGGAGCTGGGCTAGATCTGGCAGGTTGGGGAGAGGCATCAATGGGAAGGTCAGGGAGATTCACAAGGCTAAACCCTAGAGAAGAATATAGGAGGTATGGCTGGGTATAGAGGTTAGATGCACTGCAGAGAGCAGGCAGTGTGATTTTTGTTAAACTGCATACATTATTTCAAACCATAGGCATTTCAAATCAAGTGCATAATCACAAAACACTTTTCCTTCCTTGAAACATTTGTTTTTTCAGGAGACTGGGTGAGTAGAGGGTCTACTTCTAATGTGATTCATTAAAGCTTCCCCTGAAATGCTGGCTTGATCATGAGATTTTACAAAACTATCAGTTTGTTTATGTATGACAAAAATGCCATTATATCTAATACTCCCCCAACTGAAAATCCATAGCCACAAAAACTATAACTTACTATTAGTTGTTTTTGTTTTCTTTGTTCTTATTACTGTCATTGTTTTCAAGTTCTGACCTACTGTATTTTGTGGGTATGTTGATGGGATTTTTAAGATCCAAATGTATACATATATGTACACACACATACATGTTTATATACACATATTCATCTATATTATACACACATACACACACATATATCTTAGCAGAAAAGACCTCAGTTGAAGCATGACTATAAGATTTACAGACGTCATATACAAAACGTTTATGATTTTCATATCCAAATGTATAGTATGCCTTATATAAAATTTAAAAGGTTTGTTCTTTTTATTTAATAAATATGAAATAGAGTCTATTCAATTACGGTTTTAACTGCTTCATATAAAATGATAATTTACTTAAAATTTTTTCTACATTCTTCTTTTCATGGGACTTTTACATTTTATTTTATCTTAGATATACATTAAGAATTTATCTCCCCAGGTCCTGTTAGTACGAAAAACTAAAAAAAAGGTAGTTTACCTGATGAAGAGTTAGTAACATCACGTAGTTTTAAAATGTGCATTTACCTTTCTTTTATTAAAACAGTAATGAAAATGCTATTACACCCAAATCCTACCACCTTTTGGTAATTTTACTCAATAGAGAAAGCCTCAGAAACTGAGTGAGTCTAACAGAGATGCTCTGCTCTCCTTCCTGAGGTTTCCCAGCTCATGCTGAGAGGCTTGTTAACTCTGTAAGAGGCTGTTCACAGAGAGGGGGAACAAAAAAAGCTTCATTATTTAAGTCAACGTTTAAACTTTCTGAACTCCATGACTTCAGTTTGGGTTATTAAAAGAAATGTTTTATAATGGCCATTGTCTACTATGTAAATGTACCAAAACGTATTAGTCATGACTATGGAGTTTTCTTTTTTTCCATATTGATAAATTTTTAAAGTTCCTCTTTTAGTAACAGGAAATATTCTTAAGTAGTGGAGTTGCCACACCAAAAAATGACTAATTCGAATGTATTGGATGTCTTCATTCTTGATAGTTTTCAAAGTCAATCTGCTTCTCCAGAGTTCCCTGGAAGTCCCACAGTGTATCCACACTGGCCAGTTTACGATCCTGATATATTTTCCAGATTCTCACTTATTACTCTCTGATCCATAGCAACAAAATAGGAAAATTAGTGTCTGAGTAAATTCTAAAACCAGGCTGAGAGTCTGAACATGGCTTTGGATTATTCTTTGCGGACAGAAGAACAAAATCAAGGTAGAGGTTCCTGTACTACAAAGCACAGATCCAAATAGAAGCCCTGTGGAGATGGTAAAGTCTCTGAAGTGACTGAACCCCATGCTGAAACTCTGCAACCTAAGCTCACACTCTCAGTACCAAAGGGCCACTTGATGGAAAAAAAAACACTAATACATTTAATTGCATTTTGAGTCTTTGCTTTGTATCTTTCATCCCCTTTCTCTAGACACTGTGGAAGAGCCACAGGAGTGACACCAAAAGTGTGGCTAACTCGAGCCAGGCTGGTGCCCCAGAGTGACAGTTACGCAGTTCATTCACTGCTTCTGCTACTTAGGATCCAGGAGAATGACAGGACGTCCTGTCAAACCCATTGGTTGACGTGGCTTCCCCCACTGCTTAAGTCAGAAGAAACTATGAAAGACCTTCCTTCCCTTTCATTTCTTCACAGGATCCAGGCATTTAAGGCAATCTCTGCCAGGCCATTATTTGACTGCAGAGATAACACAAGAGTACTCCAGAGGACATTCATGACAAGGAGTATAGACTCTCCAAAAGTAGGTTGGGAAAGTCACTAAACAAAGAGACAATTATAGCCTTCATCAAGAAACAAGAAAATCACCAATTTGGGGTGGAGGGGAGATTTCTCAGAGTTACTTCATGCTCAAAATACCCAGTTCTCAACAACAGCAGCAGCAGCAACAAAATTATGAAGCATACAAAAGCAAGAAACTATGACCCATTCATAAGAAAAAGAGACATGATCAGAAATCTAGACAAATACCTTGCCTCCTGTGTCAAAGATACTCAAAGAAATGATAAGAACCAGAAAGTAAGACTAGAGGAAATCAGGCAAACATGATAAATGGCAGAAACTCTCTTAAGGATCCATGGAATATCTGGAGCTGAAAGTAAAGAGACTAAAATTTAAATTTTTTCTAAGGAGGGTTCAATAGTATAGTCAAATATTCAGAAGTATACAGAGGAGAGAATCAATGAATTTTTAAAAGTTTAGTTGATATTAACCAAGCTGAAGAACAGAAATAAAAAGATGGAAGGAAAACAAATGAGAAAACAGCCTCAGGATCCCTGTGGCACGTTGCCATATATACCAGCGCATGCACCATGGCAGCCCTGAAAGGCTGTGAGAAAGAAAAGCAGAAAACGACACTTGGAGAAATAATGGCAGGAAAACTTCCAAAACTCAGATGAAGAATATGAATTTACACTTAGAAGAAATTCCCCTGCAAGCAATTTGAAAGTAAAAGGGCCCACGAAGACATGATACGATCAAGTGTCAAAAGTCACAGAAAGGAAAAAACAGTCAGAGAAGAAGGTTTCCTATATGAAGGGGCCACAATAAGACAAGCAGTTCACTGTTCATCAGATGAACAAACAGTAAGAAGATGCATGTAAAAACAGAAATTTTAGAACCTGAAAAGCAAGACTTCTATATCTATAAATTGCTTCTTCAAAAATAAACCATGAATTAAGACAGCCCAAGCTGAACAGAAGCTGAGGGGCTTGCCACTGCTGACCTTTTTATAGGAAACACTGAAGGAGTGAGTCTCTCAGACTAAACCTCATCTCATTAGACTGTAAGTCAAAGCCATGTGACAAATGAATGTCACCGGTGGTGACAACTTCATAAGTATGCTGGTGACTTCTCTTATTGCTGTAAAGGCCAAAATAACCAAAAAGGAAGCAACTCAAAGAAGGAGCTTTGCTTATAACTTGATTTGTTTGTTTGTTTTTGTTTGTTTTCTGTGTAACTAAGAAGGCAAATATACACAATAATAATTATAAACCTATATCCTTGGGCACACAACGCATACAGAGATATAACTAATAATCATAGCAACACCAAGGAGATGGGCTTGGGGAAGGACAGAGCTAGTGTATATTAGTGATGTCATTTTGTATCAAATCCAATTAGTTACTCATTTGAAATATTAGCTCTTATCTTCCTGGAAAGCACCAATAAAATAGCTTTAAAACTACTAAGCTAATGAAACAAGCAGGGAATCAAACGGACTAGAAGAAAAAATAATTAGTGAATAAATATAGAAGAGAAGGAATACTAGAGGAACACACAGAATGACAAGAACGGAGAAGACACAGAGATCAGAAGCAATGCACTAGCAGAAGACAGTTCTGCTTTAAATGGTCTAAATATGCCAATTACAAAAGGAATATCTTTCTGCTTCTGGGAACGTTCACTCAGGATGATCTTTTCCAGTTCCCACCATTTACCTACAAATTTCATGATTTCGTTGTTTTTTTTATTGCTGAGTAATATTCCATTGTGTAGATATACCACAATTTGTGCATTCTTTCCTCCACTGAGGGACATCTGGGCTGTTTCTAGCTTCTGGCTATTACAAATAAGGCTGCTACAAACATGGTTGAGCAAATGTCCTTATTGTGTACTTGAGAATCTTTTGGATATATGCCTAGGAGTGGTATAGCTGGATCTTGAGGAAGCGCTATTCCTACTTGTCTGAGAAAGCACCAGATTGCTTTCCAGAGTGGTTGTACAAGTTTACATTTCCACCAGCAGTGGAGGAGGGTTCCCCTTTCTCCACAACCTCTCCAGCATGTATTGTCTTTTGAGTTTTTAATCTTAGCCATTCTGATGGGTGTAAGGTGAAATCTTAGGGTTGTTTTTGATTTGCATTTCCCTGATGGCTAATGAGGTTGAGCATTTCTTTAAGTGCACAGAGTATATACTCACTCATACAGACATATAATATTGGATAAACCTACTAAAATCTGTACACCTAAAGAAACTAATCAAGAGGAAGGACTCTTGCTAAAATGCTCAATCCCTATCCAGAAAGGCAAAGAGGCTGGACATCAGAAGGAGAAAAGAGAGAACAAGTCAGGAGCCTGACACAGAGGACCTCTGAAAAGCTCTGCCCTGCAGACTATTAATGTAGATCCTGAGACTTATGGGCAACCTTTGGGCAGAGTGCAGGGAATCTTAGGAAAGAAGTGGGAAACAGTAAGATCTGGAGAGGACAGGAATTCCATAAGGAGAGCAACAGAACCAAAAAATCTGAGCACAGGGGTCTTTCCTGAGACTGCTATTCCAACCAAGGATTATGCATGGAGATAACCTAAGACCCTTGCACAGATGTTGCCCATGGCAGTTCAGTGTCCAAGTAGGTTCCATTGTAATAGGAACAGGTTCTGTCTCTGACATGAACTGACTGGCCTGCTCTTTAATTTCCTTCCCCCTGAGGGGGAAGCAGCATTAGCAGGCCACAGAAGAAGACAAGACAGCCACTCCTGATGAGACCTAATTGACTAGGATCAGAAGGAGGGAAAAGAAGACCTCCCCTATCAGTGGACTTGGGAAGAGGCATGCATGCACAGGGTGGAGGAAGGGAGGGATTGGGATGGGAGGAGGGAGGGAGGGAACCACGGGGGGGATACAAAGTGAATAAAGTGTAATTAATAAAGAAAAATAAAATAAAAAAATTAAAAAAAAACAAAAGGAAAATCAGCAGAATGGCTAGCAAGCATGATCTGGCTTTTTAGTGCTTACAGGAGATGTATTTTAATCCCCTAAATATAAATAAATTATAAGTGCTGAGAAAAAAATTTATATTCTGTATGAATAGTACAAAAGATGTGTCAGGGGTGCTGATATCAGAACAAAAGAAAACTCATTACAAGAGCAAATAATGAAAACATTATACCAATAAATACATAAATAAAATGTAGCAGTGACAATACATGACCAGAAAGCAGAGACCCAGTGTATGTGAAACAAACATTGACAGAATTTAAAGAACTCAACAGTCCTACAATGACAATTGAATACTATAGCACATCACTTTTCATAACATACAGAGAGAAGATTAATAAGGAAATAAAGAACTTCAGCACAATTAAAAACATAGACTGAGCCTTTACACTGAACACTCCCCCGAAAATAATATAGATTGTTCTCCAGTTCATATGAAATACCTCCTCCAAGATACACATAGGCCATCAAACAATAACCAGTAATTTTAAAAGATCAAAGTCAAGAAAACATAGCTTTACAACCAGAACGGAATATAACTAGAAGCCAATAACTAAGGAAAACTGGAATATATATATATATGTATATATATATATATATATTAGTACTGGAATAATATATATGTTCTAGTTTTCCATATATATATATACATATACTTTATATAATATATATGTATATATATGTATATATATATTATATAAAGTATATGTTATAAACACCTAAACACATAATAGGTCAGAAAAAAAATATCACCAGAACTTAGAAAACTGCGTTTTAGTATTAAAAGAAAATCTCAATACATAAAAACTTTGGCATAGAAATATATATCCAGGAATGTCTATATTACAAAAGAAAAAAGATCTTGACAACTTTATCCTTCCGGAAGTCAGGGGTGGCATAAATAAGTCGGTACAAAATACTTTCATTAACAGAGTGAACAGGGAAAGGACATGATTGTCCAAGCAAAATTAACACATAATTTGACAATATTTAAGACCATTTTTATAACAAAATCACAAACTCCAAAGGGAAGAGAACTTCTTCAACAAAAACAAAAGTTGACATGGAACCGTGGCAAGTGTTAGAGAAAAGGGAAGGGGGCAGCATGTAATATAGTTTGATTTTTTAAAAAATTAAATAGTTTAAAATATTATATAAAGAAAACCACAACTCACATCATCCCCAGGGGAAAAGCTGAAAACTATGCCTGTAAATAACAAAGCATCAATATGGGATATACCTTCACCACTGAGTGTGATGGCACAGAAAGGATAGAGTTGAATATTTAAAAATACAGATCAAAGTTAGAGTAAGATAACACCTCAGCGCTACCCAGATGACTTTAGTCCAATACACAAAAGGTAACAAGTTTACCAAGCAAATTTAGCTGAGGTATAAAACTGCACACTGATAGGTCTAACATATGGCCCAGGAACTCTACCCCAAGCCTTTCTCCTCATGGATGTGAAAACATATCAGACACACACTTCTACACAAGTATTTCTAGACATATTTTTTGTCATATCTAAAAATTCAAAACTGCACATATGTTTAGCAAAGGATGAATTTAAGGGAATTGTGATTTATATACAATTGATTATTATTTTATCATGAAAATTAATGAAATATGGATGTATATTATCTTTGGATACCTCTGAAAAACATAAGCAAAGAAGAGTCAAAAAGTCTCATTGTATAATACCTTAGTTAGGGGTCTCCAAGGAAACTGAATCAACAGGATGAATGGAAAGATGATAATGATAATAGATATAGATGACAGATGAGATAGATAGATAGATAGATAGATAGATAGATAGACAGACAGACAGACAGATAGATATAGATAGATGATAGAAAGACAAAAAGGAGAAAGTTGTTTATAAGACCATAAAATTGCTGTCAGAAGTTGACTCCCATGTTTGGGGCATGAATAACAAGCTGGTGGGAATGAGATGTCTTCATGAGGTGAGGAGAAAGTTCCGACACTAGCCACAGCTTGTGACAGCACCACACTGAACATGCTAAACGCACTGAACAGTACTTACTAAACACTGTACTCGAAAGGATGGCTGCAAAGTCCCGTGAATTCCATCTCCAAAGTATTTGAAGTGAGAAAGTCATGAGCCTCATGGAAATAACTCAGCGATAGTTCTTTAGAGAATGAAATCCACGTGTTCGCACAGGTGAGCATGTGTGTGCACAAACAATGCATGTTTGTGCCTGTTTGTAAGCATGTGGACACAATTATGCTGTGAGGAACTGGAGAGAGATAGCACAGAGATTTCTCTCTCCTGAGGTCACACCAACCTTGTGGTGGAAATAAACATAAGAGAAAACTCCTATCTCTCATTCTCAGAGCTTAACAGACCAAGCAGAAGCCAGTAACCCAACGGGCAGATAAGTCGGCCACGCAGAATGCCCAGTTTTTGCTTGTGACTTTCTCTCCAGGCAGAAGAATGGCAGGAACAGTTGTGTGTGCATGCTGTCTATGCCTGTGTGTGTTGTAAATGTGTGTGGGTTGGAAACAGATGCATGAAATGTGGAAGTAGCAAAGAAAATGAGCATGTGAGTCTGGCCTCTTCCAGACTGAGGTCATTCCTGAGGCTGAGACAAGTGTTTTGTCTAGGACAGTTTTTGTGACTCAGAGGAGAAGAGTTGAGTGTCATTCTGTGGAAAATGAGGCCACAGGCTGTGAAACAGCGAAATATGGCTTTGCTCTCAACCCTCACTGTTTGACTTGGATTTCTCCCAGATGCATGTTATATATAAAAGTCCCTCTCTCTCTCTCTGTCTCCCACTCTCACTCTCTCATTCTCCTACTGTCTCTCTCACACACTATCATACCTCAGAGTCAGCATAGTTTCACCTGCTGCTAAGGTGTTTGGAATTCCACATGAATTGATGAAAAATAAGTTAATCAATGGGCACTTTTAGGTGGTTACTGGAGTATTCATAGGCTTGACCCCATTCTCATAACCAGCACTTTGTAAAACCAGGTACTAGCACTGCGGAGACTTAAACTGGGATCTGAGTCCTAGCCCAAAAGATCACAAGATGATAGCCTTTCTAGCAGAAGTTTTTCAGCGAAGAACAAAGACTAACCATTGCTCCAGCCTGGAGTTAATACAAAGCCTTGTGTTCCAGAAACTTTAGAAAAAGCCCCAAACCTTACTTAGAAATGTAGGTTAGCTCAAAGTTCTCTCCTTTGGTGGGTGTTTCTCTCTGCAATGGTCTCTTTGGACAAAGACTCCCTTTAGCCTCAGGGTGCTCCATTCCACTCCACTCTACTTCCATGCTATCCCATCCACTTCTCTGAATTCTTTCAACAGAGTTCAGAAGGGTCAGGAGATGGGGGGAGACCAGAGGAAGATCTGGTGAAGACCGGGACAGGGTGTGTCACTTCTTTGCAATGCAGTCTCTACCAGCGGTGTGCCTGGATCCAGAGTACGGGGAGAAAAAGTCTGCCTGGCAGGCTTGTAGGATCAACTGGATGCCAAAATCTCTGGAGAGGTTACCACCCTGCTAGGATTTGGGTTTCTGCTTCTTTTAAGAGTCCTGTATGTTTTTCACATTTTCTTCTTTAACTGCAGAAATAACATTGTATGTGTTTTCATTCATGTGGACAACATGTTTTTACATTTTCTTTATTTTTCTTTCTTTTAGAGCACAGTGACATCAAGTGCCAGACCCACAAGATGTGGAGGTCTGGAGTGGGATTAAACCAGGGCTTTACAGCTCACTTTCTACATTCTATAGTTTCAGGTAAAATTTTTATATGAGTGACTGTCATGTGTGTGCATTGCCCGTGGTGGCCAGAAAGAGGCTTAGATCTCCTGGAATTGTTGTTGCAGGCAGTTGTGAGCTTCTAGAGGTACAAGACCAACAAGGTTTCCTAACCAACCTGGCAAAGCCACTCTCATTTCGCATGTGAACATCTTCAAAGGCCAGGTTTCATTTGAGCTAAAGGAGTGTCTCTGCAGAATAGAGATCCTGACTGAGTGGTGACCGTTGCTTCTTTGAACTGTGGTATTGACGGACATGTTCATCTATTTCCAAGTTACATTGTTGATGCTGCTGTTTGAAAACAAAGAGCTCAGGTAGTTATGGGTCCTCTAGTGTTGCTAGGCACCCCACAGCTGTCTGCTTTGGTGCACTATGCCTGCTTCCTGCAAGCCTGACATGACCACCGTCATGGGGCCATGTTTGCTGGAGTGTTTGGTTCCCTAAATCAGCAGAACGTCTTTGCAATTATAATAGGGCAATTGGCACTGGTCAGAAGAAGAGGGGGGTTATGGGCCTATCACATGGGGTTCCAGCCATTACTCCCTCCTGCCCTCACCCTGGAGATTCTATAGCATATAGGAGGTGAAAGATTAACTAGAGCTTAGAGGTGGGGGTGCATGATGCAGTGCCTATGACGTCATCCATGATGGCCGTCTAGTGAGACAGCTGTTAATGAATTGCATAGCAAATGCTACTCATGACCTCCCAACTGACTGGATGCAGCCTTCAAATCTCTATGGAGCTCTTAATTAGCACTAAATGAACATGGTCTTGTGTGAAAATCATACCAAAATCCTAGTCTCCATTTGTGAAATATAAAGTTTTGTTCTCAACTGTTATTCGGCTAGTTTATTATAGTGTACATATTAAGGCTGATCGCAAGCTTCTGAAACCAATGGAAAGCGGTAAAACTTTTAAGAGGTAGGTCCTAGGAGAAGAATGTTCCCCGGAAGAGAACACTAAGGCTGCGGATGCTTCCCCTCTCTCTTTGCTTTTTGGCTTCCATGAGGTGAGCAGCTTTGCTTTCCTACATTTGACCTCAGGGTGTTTTATTTCCCACAGGTGCAAAGGCAGTGAAACCGACGAACTTCGGCTGGAACCTCTGAACTGTGAGCCAAAACAATCCGTTCCTCATTTAAGCTGATTTTCTCAGTAGCTATATCAAGTGACAGAAAGCTGCGTAACACACCGATTTTGCTCTTTAGCTTTTCAAAGGCTAATGTATGCTGTATGTCAGACCTGTCCAGGTTCAAAAGGCCGTCATGAAAGCACCTGTTATAAACTCACATTTCTTTCATGGAGCACTTTGCATGGTAATTGTCATTTGTGTTTACTGGGCGAATGATTGATGAATAAAGGCCTGGAATTGTTACTGCTTCTTTTTATCGTTACACAACCTCTATTTCTGTTCTCACTAATTTTAAACCTTAAATGCAAAACCATTTTAGTATATTATAGTAGCAGCTGATGTCATGACATTAATGTTACCTTTCCTGCTTTCTACCTTTTAGGTTTTTTATAGATATTTCATGAGCTTCATTTATTTAATGTTGTCTTTTTTATTATTTTTCTACTACAACCTTATTTTCAAACTAAATGTAGTGGTGAGCCTTTACAAGGCTCTCTAACAATGAGATGTTAATTTTTCCCACAGAAGATATAATTTTTCAGGGGTTTTAAATGAGTTCAACATTCATTTCTCAAAAGGCCATTCAATTTCACTCTTTCAAAAAAATTCATCGTTTATTGAGAAGGCTATACGTTTCTTCCAATGCATGTTTTTAAAACGTTTTATCAAAAATTAGGTGGCAGTGGATTTATTCTGTGCATTTATTCTGGATCCTCTATTCCACTTCTTTGGTCTACATGTTTTCTTTGGTTCCACTATCACAATTCTGTTACTATGTCTTTGCAGCGTAATTTGAGAAGAATGTTTACGGCACCCCTAGAATCATTCCTTCTGTTTAAGCTTACTTTGGCTATTTATAGTTGTGTTTTCATATGCATTTTACAACTGCTGTTTTTAGTTCTGTAAAAAATGTCATCGGTATTTCAGTTGAGACTACATTGGATGTTACAGTGACTCCACCGGGGAAGATGATCCTGGACCCCACTGGGGAGAAAATTACTGTTATACTACTGTGTTAGAAGTTACAGTGATCCCACTAAGGAGGATGTCACAGTGACCCCATTGGGAAGAACCTTACGTGACTCCATTATGGACACCAAAGCAACTTAACTGGGAAGGACTTTATAGTGACCCTGCTGAGGTGGATGTCATTGGTAAAAATGTCATTGGAATGAAAGCGTCACTGGTATTTCAGTCGAGTACTACTGCTACATTCAGCAATGCGTTCATTTTCAAAATATTAATTCTGCTAACAAGAACAGGACAGTCTCTCTATCATTTGGGGTTTGCTTTCTCAATCTCCTCCTTCATTGTCTTAAAATTTTCATTTTAAGAATCTTTCATCTCTTTGTTAGGTTTATGTTGAAGTATTATGTCACTTTTGAAACTATTATAGATGGAAATAATTCTGTCACTACTAAATATGCCAATAGGACTTTAAGAGCTGTCACAGAGATATTTGAATATTCCCCTTTATTATTGCATTATCCCTAATAGTTCAGAAGTAGAACCAGCCTAGGGCTCATCAGCTGACAGACTGGCAAAGCAACGGTGGTATACACAACACAACTTTGTGCAGTTATAAAAACTATGAAATCTGGCACTTGCCATAGAAGATGAACAGAACTAGACATCCTCATGTTGAGAGAAATAAGCCAGCTGCTGACACACTCATATTGCATGTTTCCCTCAGATCCAGATTCTGGGTTTTAGTTTATGTGTATGTTTACACACAGCACATGCATACGGGGGTCATGAGACTAGAAAGGGAGAGGGCAGAGGACTCAAGGGCAGTGAGGTGCCTGTGACGGTAGAGAAGTGGGAAATGGAGAGGGAGGAGGATGGCCAGAGGGGGTGGGGCAAGGGCACCATGAAGAAGAATGGGATAGGATCAACAAGATGAATGGAGATACGTGAAAATGTCATAACGAGACTCTTTCCTTTTTCACTGATTTTAAAACCTGACTTTGAAAATGTCCTAGCGGAAGCACCAGTTAGAAATGTTTTTAGTTGTGAATTAATTATGAGGGAAAACTGTGAAATTTCAACTTAGTTTTGTGCTGCAAATTAACAAGGATCCCAAAAATGATGGGGCTGGCACATGCTTGTGAAGTAAGCACCGAAGGACTGAATTCTCTCTGCGCCAAATGCCATCCCTGTGGCCTCGCAGACACACAGGCACTGGCCAAGCCTAAAGGCTGAACTGGATTTCAGAAAGTGACAGTAGCTCAGGCCACACTGATGGGCATGCAGATGCGTCTCAACTACCTCACGTGATGGAGTTTTGCTGGTACCTCAGACAACACTGATGTTCACGAAGAAGCTTCTCTGGTACATCAGGTCACACCGACGTGCATGAAGGAGCTTCTCTGGAGAGGAAATGCTACAGTTGTTGATTTCCTTTCCTGTTTTTAGTTTTCTACAGTCACTGGAGATTGCAGGTGGTGTTCTATTTTGCTTCATTTCACCTATTATTTCATTAGAGAGTGGGATCCAGAATCATTATGTTTGATAATCATGAAATTTCTGTTGAAATAGATCACTAAAGTGATACAATCATCATGATTATTCCAAAGTGAAGAGGCTGGTTGTTTTCACTAGTTTAACGAATTCCTGTATGTTGTCTTGGGAGAACAAGGCAAAGATTCTCTTGAAAAGTAGAAATAAGTGTGAAGCAGGAAAAACAAAACAAAACAAAACAAAACAAAACAAAACAGCATATATAAAACATCCAGCTAACTGAGAGTGACAAGTATGTGGTTTCTCAATCCTTCTAATAAAAAAAAAGAACCAACTTTAATCTACTCTATTTTTGTTGTCACACTCTCGAGAAAAGCACTGCAATCACTGGCTGGGCTCTTGGGCTGTTCTTGGTCCTGACATGTTTATCCCTCTAAATGAGCTGGCTTCTCCCTCCCTGCACTGCCGCACCTCATATGCCCCGGAGCTACTGAATCTCCTGTCTCACCTGCTGCGGAAGAAACTATTGTCAATTTAAAAGGAGAGATCTTCACTGATAATTGTTTAGAATTTCATACACACACTTTCATCATATTCACTGCTCTAAGTCCTCCTATGTTCTCATGTCGAACTTATATTCTCCTCTGTAATACATAAATACACAAACACGTTCAGTTAGTTAGTGTTGCTCTCGTCTATAAGACAGGGTGGGCAGGCTGCCTAAGAAAACTCACTGTCCCTGAGAGGCCGTTGACTGCCTGTAGCTCTTCATCCCTGGACGAGGTCTCATGAGCCCTTCCTCCTGGCCAAGCTGTGATGGCAACTGGTGTGGTCTGGTGTCGTCAGCTTCATTACAGAAATTCATGGAAGCAACATCCTTGCTATGTCCTGAAGACGCTGCTTCACAGTGGTCCTCCAGGCCCTCTGTCTCTCATAATCCTTCTGCCCTCTTTCTCGTGGCCTGAGCCTCAGGTGTAGGGACCATATTTTAGATGCTCCATTTGGTCACAGACACATCACAGACACACATTCTCTGCGCTTTGATAAGCCATGGTTCTCTGTCCATTATCGCAAGATGCTTTCTCGATGAGAGCCAGAGCCCTGCTGACATGTGGGAGAAGGCTACTTAGAGGGCCACTGAGTACTTTATCAACATAGTAGTACTGGGTTCTGTTTGGGGACTGTGGTGGCTATTCTTGTTTGTCAGCTTGGCTACAGCTGGAATGAACTACAATCCAGAAATGGAAGGCACACCTGTAAGATTGTTGCTTGGTTTAGAGTGGGTGGATCCACTTCTTATTTGGACCTCTGAGGTAGGAAGAAGACACATACCTTTGATCCAGATCTTAAGTCACAAAAACTCCCCTTTAGTCTGGGCCCCACTTTCTGCCTGAAACATATATGGACAGGGAAGAAGGAAGCTTTTGCTCTTTGCTTGCTTGCTCTTGCCTCACTAGCAAGTGGAATTTCTTCATTGGCATTCTTCTTTGGGATTCTACCACCAACTGAAGACCAGCCTAGACATCCAGCCTTGTAGGAGGAGCAACTCTAGATTCTTGGACCTTGTGCTCATAGACACCCAATGTTGGTTAGCTGAATTACAGCCTGTAAATCATTCCAATAAATTCCCTTTATATATATATATATATATATATATATATATATATATATATATATATATGATATGTGATATATAATAATATATCATATATCAATATCATATATCATATATAATGTGTGAGAGAGAGAGATTGAGAAAGAGAGAGAGATTCAGTACATAAGTTCTGTTTCTCTAGAGAACCCTGACTAATACAGGGATCTAGTGAAATTTTTCTTTGGGTCAATTTTACATGCAAAAAGTGGGAAATTTTCCTTGTTTCCTACATTGTTATATGAAATTTTGTAGTAAAATATGTATTGAAATTAGCTTCTTTTTCTGAGCATTCATTTATGTTGTAAAATTGCCACATCTAATTGTAGGTTTACTGCCACAAAATAGAAATCAAAAGTTGAAATCATCTCGGTGGTTTTGCTGAGATATACTTACTCTATCATGGTCTCATGACAAATTAAATATTGATTATACTTTGATTCACGAATAATGTTAGCAGAGAGTTCCAGTTATCTAGAAAGAGTCATGATAAATAAGTAAATATCACTGACAGCCACCAGCCTGTTTCACATCAGTTTCATGCCACTTCCCCTTCTTATGTATGTACATAACAGACACACACACACACACACACACACACCCCTTAATAGAGAAACACATTTTAACACATGAGAGAAAAGGGCATTGAATTAAAAAAAATTTTTTTGTCTCAGAAAGGTTCCAAGATAGAAGCAAATTCTGTATTATATTTTACTAGGCAAAATTGTGTGGCAAGAGGGATGATGGCAACAGAGCTGGATTTCCCCACTCCATTGCTGTCACTCAGCACAAATGTTCTGTTGAAAGTTCAAATTCTTCTTACATAATCAGCCCTCTAGAGCTCACAGTACTCACAATCACCCTGGAGAAATGATGTAAGGGCCGACAGACCATTGGCTACTCATTTCCATCCTGTGAGCCTATCAACAAACATTGAAAGACTCCTTAGATCCTGCTGGCCAGTCACCCAAGAAGCTTCATGCAAAGACAGTGTCACCACTGGGTACTGAGAGCAAGGATAAAAAGTAGCAGTCCTCACCCACACCCTGATTTCCCTCCTGGCTCAGGAAACCTTCTCCATCTTGTATCTGAAGAGCAGCAGCCTCTGTCTCTTTTGTCCTGAACACGGGAGTAAATCTAACCACACAAAGTTGACATTTGACAAGTGAAACAACTTTAAATTTTTGCAATCTTATATCTTTTTTTTTTGTAACACATGGTTGAAAACTTCTCTTAGGATTTGAAGCAAATGGTGCTGTAAGGTGGTCGGTATTATGGCCTGTGCATATAGACCTGGAACATTCTCCTACACACAAATGCAAGTTTTTCTGCTTGGAAAAATTAAGTGATTCGTTATCAGCATCTGCTCTGGCCTTGCTGCCTTTCCTGGTTCACTGAGTGTTTGGGGTCAAGAAAGTGAAACGTTGGCTTCTGGGTTGCTTTCTTGCTTTGAACCAACTGTTGAAGGCATCGCCCTGGGTATACGATGAGATTGATTTTCAGCACACCTTGTCTTTGCCCTGATATTGTCACCTGCTCTCTGTTTCAGAGCTCTAGGCCTTCGGCTTTGAAGGTTTATAGGAAACATCAGCAGAAGGAGAAACTGGGAGGAACAAACACTGCATTGTTTAACTGGAGAGAGATAAATGTATAGGCTTCATGCCCTGCTATGACGAGCACATGAAGCCATGAGTGAGTGTGCAGAGTTGGCATGAACACAGTGTGTCGTGGACCTCAACTCCATCAACATATGAGAACGACAAGGCCTTTCATTGATCCAGTGGTGATGCTGACTGTGCAGAAAGTGTCCATCCTCTTTTCGGGCACAGAACCCTGGGACTACTCTCCTACAGAGACCTCCTACCAAGATTAGCTAGCCTGCCTCCTCAGTCAGCTGTATACAATAAAACACTCAGTTTCCAGGCTGCTCAGTGTCTCCACCAGAGAACGTAGTTTACCCAACCCAGGGCTTGTACAGTGCCCCAGTCAGGTCCATCCTGAAGTGTGTGGTCCTGGCAGGTTGGAGAGTTGTATTTTCATCCAGGAAAATGTTCTGCACAAATTAGCAAACAAATGATCTGTGAATCATTTGACTATAGAGTAAGAGATGGTCATCGGGGGTCAGAGTGGTTTTACATCAGCCATGTCAGCAAACACTTCTCCTTCGTCCCTCCTTTCCTCTCTTCTTCTTTGCTTTCCCCCTTCTTGTCACTGTGGACCACTCAATTCTGAAAATCAGAGTTTAAAAGGATATTGATAAGGGGGCAAGCTCAAGCGACCACTTCTTTTACTAATGGTCTTTGAACAACTATCCTCCACAAGAACAAGGATCAGTAGTGTAAAGGAGGGATTCAGGACCTGTAACATATCCAGATATAATGGACTGTGTTATGAAGCATAAACTGAATAAATCTGTTCCTCTCTAGGTTGCTTTGGTCATGGTGTTTCATCACAACAATGGTAACCCTAACTAAGACAGCCACGTTATGTGCTTTCAACTTATAATGGCACACAAGATACAGTCCAATCCCAAAAGGGAGGAATGGGAGGATACCGAGAAAGGATCAGACCACAAGACTGGAGGCAGGTGAATGAGAGTCCCTGGAAAGCAGCTGTGACTTCAAAGGCAGTTCAGTGGCTGCACCATTTCAAATGTTGTAGGTGCAGCAACTAATTGCAATTTACCTTGGGCTGAATTTAACCCTCTAAATAGCCATTTCTGCCCCCAACATCCTGTGACTAACAAAGTTTTCACCAACCAAGAGGCTAAGTCTTCAGATAACATTCAAGGCCTATAGGAGAGATGTCTCTATTTTGCTCTAACTGCCTCTTTGATGTTTCCATCACTGTATTTTTATTTATTTGTTGGTTTAGTTACTATAAAAAAATGTCATAAAGCTGATTCCATATCGAAACATGGAATTTGAGGTGATCTAAGTCTGTGTTTCCAAGT
This sequence comes from Meriones unguiculatus, assembly GCF_030254825.1. Taxonomy (NCBI): domain Eukaryota; kingdom Metazoa; phylum Chordata; class Mammalia; order Rodentia; family Muridae; genus Meriones; species Meriones unguiculatus. Next base: position 48,459,733 of record NC_083357.1, read on the forward strand.
CATGGTCACCTCCGATTTGGCTCCTGAATAAACAATCTTTTATGCCCTTTGAGGTGAGAGCTGTGTTTTTGCATCATTGACAATTATATCTTGTAGATCCAAGTCGGATACCTGGAGGAGGTGGACAATTTTGTCCTTGTGGACTTGCCAGCCTCAACCTACATGGCCTCTCTCCTGCCCTGGCTCACTCACTGTCTGTGGTTTTAGTCAGCAGACACTCAGTGACTGTGGCATCTCCAGCTCCCTAGGCTCTAACTCCCGAGGTCACCATTCTGTCTTTAGGTTCACCTTCACAGTAACACCCCAACCCTGCTTCTCACTGTCTACCTCTGAGATTCTCTTTTGAAACCTGGTGGAAGCCTTTATGTCTCCAGATCTCATGCATTCTGCATGCCTGAAAGCCAGCATCATCACATGGATGGAGCTGTGTTCTGTCCCCAGCTGGGGTGAATTGAGCCACAGTCATGTACCTAGATAGCTAAGTACAAGAAACCAAAAACTGGGAAACAACTTCCCAAGTACCCTTGAGCAAGCTGGGCATCCTGTTACTTTTAAAGTAGTGTAGGTATTTCTAGCCTAAGTCTAGAGAGGCCAAAGCTGGGGATTTGACAAACTACTAAGATAACCTCAGGCATCATTCTTACGGTGCCAGATTTCAAATCCAAACCACAAGATCTTGGTTCCAACCCTCAAGATATCATTTGTGCAGATCTTCTACAACCTTAAAAATCTCCGAAATCCCAAACATATCTGGCCCATTGAGGTTCAGTAAAGATTTTCCAGCCTCTGTGGCATGTGGCTCACTCTCTCTCGTTTAATAGGACACACTCAGAGTAAGTGTAAGAGTAAATTGTCAACACAAGAGCACACATCTCAAACATTGTTCAACATGTTTGTAAGTCTACAGCTTGCTGCAGAATAAAAAAGTCCAACAAAAGTAATCAATAACTTTCAGACTAACATAACTCAAACTAGAGTCTCACAGTTTTTCAAATATCATTTTCTGAGCATTATTAGCATTATTAGAGAATATATCTGATATTATGGATATTATTAGATTTTACAAAGATATGTGGAAAGAAAATTCATCAGTGTGTTATGAGAAATTTTTTAGAAGATTTCAATTAAGAAAAAGGAAAGTTGCTATAAAATAGAGGTGAGGATAGTGGTGGAAAAGAAATCTAAGTATGAACAGGAAAAAATTCCCAATGCCATATTTGAACTAGAATTTAGCCATGCCAAAAAGTACACAAATAAGCAGACCATAAAACTCTAAAGCCAATGAGAAAAGATTTTTAAATACACTCCATCAGGGGAGTTGGGGAAGCCAGGTTTGATCCTGATTGCAAAGGATTTGCTCCAGGAAGACCTGGCTAATATTCTGAACTTTGTTTTACTTGATGGAATGTGAGAATACAATCTCTGTCTCTAATAAGAGGAAATATGGTATCAAAAAGCAAAAGAGATAGGATTCTGGCCATTGAGTTCCATTTGTGCTGGATCACCATGACAAAAAGGGCTTTATACAATCTTGATATGTATCACTCTCTTCATGTGTGGGAATAGTTATGCCCATGACAGGTTATAATGTTTTAAAGGGGACAGGGTACGCCTGGAACCTGGTAAATGTAATACCTTTTATCTGTAGTCTTCATTATGAATTTACTAATGTTGTTCAAAATACAGGATGTTCTAGAACATGCCAATATTTTTTCAACTTGAATCTAGAGATATTCAGCACCTGTTCTGTAAGCAGGGAAGCTGAGGGTAGCGTGGAAACTAGATGATCATCCAGTGTGGCCTGAACTGTCCAGTGAAAATCTGGAGCACCATTCACATTTGGGTGAGATTTGCTGGGTAGAAAGAGTGGTGGCATGAAAGAGAAACTAGCATGGTAATATTAAATGGCCAAAGACTTAAAGGCAACAAAAAGAGAACATTTCAGGAGGGAGAAGTCGGACTACCAAGGGCATCAGAGAGAAATGAACCTATTTTTGTGTTTAAAATTGTTCCACCTTTACAGGGCTAAACAGGGAATTCTCTGTAGAGGAATATCAAATGGCAAAGAAACACTTAAAGAAATGGTCAAAGTAATTAGTCATCAGGGAAATGCAAATCAAAACAACCCTGAGATTTCACCTTACACCCATCAGAATGGCTAAGATCAAAAACTCAAGTGACAACACATGCTGAAGAGGCTGTGGAGAAAGGGGAACCCTCCTCCACTGCTGGTGGGAATGTCAACTTGGACAACCACTCTGGAAATCAATCTGGCGCTTTCTCAGACAAGTAGGAATAGTGCTTGCTCAAGATCCAGCTATACCACTCCTAGGCATATATCTAAAAGATGTTCAAGTAAACAACAAGGACATTTACTCAACCATGTTTGTAGCAGCTTTATTTGCAAGAGCCAGAAGGTAGAAACAACCCAGATGTCCCTCAACTGAGAAATGGACACAGAAATTGTGGTACATCTACACAATGGAATATTACTCTGCAATAAAAAACAAGGAAATCATGAAATTTGCAGGTAAATGGTGGGAACTGGAAAGGATCATCCTGAGTGGGCTGTCCCAGAAGCAGAAAGAAACACACAGTATATACTCACTCATAAGTGGATATTAGACATACAATATAGGATAAACCTACTAAAATCTGTACACCTAAAGAAACTAACCTAGAGGGAGGACTCTGTCTAAAATGCTCAATCCCCATTCAGAAAGGAAAAGAGGATGGACATCAGAAAAAGGAGAAAACAGGGAACAAGTCAGGAACCTGCCACAGAGGGTCTCTGAAAGGCTCTACCTTGCAGGGTATCAAAGCAGATGCTGAGACTTATGGCCAATCTTCAGGCAGACTGCAGGGAATTTTATGAAAGAAGTAGGAAATAATAAGACCTGGAGAAGACAGGAGCTCCACAAAGAGAACAACAGAACCAAAAAATCTGAGCATAGAGGTCTTTTCTGAGACTGATACTCCAATCAAGGACCATGCATGGAGATAACCTAGAATCCCTGCACAGATGTAGCCCATGGTAGATCAGTGTCCAAGTGGGTTCCATAGTGATGGGGACAGGGACTGTCTCTGACATGAACTGATTGGCCTGCTCTTTAATCACCTCCCCCTGAGAGGGGAGCCTTACCAGGCCACAGAAGAAGACAATGCAGCCACTCCTGATGAGACCTAATAGACTAGGATCAGGAGGAAGGAAAGGAAGACCTCCCCTATCAGTGGACTTGGGGAGGGGCATGCATGGAGAAGGGAGAGGGAGGGAGGAATTAGAAGGGGAGAAGGGAGGGAGCTACAAAGTAAATAAAGGAGGGAGCTGCAAAGTAAATAAAGTATAATTAATAAACATTTTAAAAAATACAAGAAAAAATTGTTCCACCTCACAGAGAATATTGAGTAAAATGGAAATATAAAATTCTGAGGTCAAAATCAGAATCAGAATCTAAACATAACAGCAAGTTTTAGAAATAAAGAACACACCCAGGAAACTAATAAACCAGCATCCCCATGAGGTTACAACTGTGTAGTGTCCATACATATGTTATATGGCATATTATTAATTTAATATTCTCTGAAAAGGGGATCCTAGATCAGGGAGAATTAGTACATTCACAGTGTTTGCCTAACACTTAGGAGGTCCTTGGTTCTATCCTCTGTACCACAAAACAAAGCAACGAGCAATATCTGTTGTTTTCCTACTGCAAAACCAAATCTATTGTCCATTTCCTTGAAGTAGGGTTGGCCCATGACTGCCTTTGACCAAAGAAGGTGGCATTGCACCACTCTTGGGCCACATGTTTAAGAAGACCTGGTCGGACAGGAGTTGGTGGTGCATGCCTTTCATCCCAGTGCTCGGGAGGCAGAGACAGGCTGATAAACCTCAGGGATGGAGAAGCCGAGAGAGCTCCCAGCAGAACTTCATGACACCTCCCAGTAGGGAGGGCAGGGCTGAAATGATGTTAGGAGGAAAAGAAGGGACTGTTGAGACTTCGTGGCGGGTAAACGTGATTGTGACCAAGACTGAGTTCAACCCTGGGAACCATGTGGTAGAAAGAGAAAACTGACATCCACCCTGCAGGTTGTCCCCTCAACTTCCACAGGTGTGCCATGGCGTATGCACTCATGTGCTCACACATGCAACTAACTAATAATTCTTTTTTAAAAAGGAGAAGAAACAAATTCCATAGAAATCAAATGTACTGTTAAGTGTCTAATTGTTCTAACACAGAAGAAAACTAAATGGGAAAAGAGTCAGAAAGATAACATGAGTTTATACTCATTTTTTTTTATTTTAAATAAGCTCAGTCCTTCAGGGAAAGTAACAATCAACAATTCTGTGAGCACGTGTAGGGAGACACCAGTGAATTCTGGGATATAATACATTCTTCAGGTTAAACACCTTAGAAGAGGCAAGGCATTGGGAAAGCTCCCTTTTGTAGATGGAAGGAGCTTTGGTAGTATCTTTCTAAGCTAACAATTGTTTTTAAGAGGACCTAGACCTTCCCACATCCTAGATAAACAAAATGCACAAGGAGGGGTAGTATCTTCTGTATTACCTCTATGCAATTTCTTGTGTATGAAAAGTATCCCTGGTCTGAAGCATACATCACCACATGAAGAAACTGTTTAAAGTCTGACAATATTTATCTCACTGACTAAGATCTTAGCCAGTAACTACGTATGGCTATTCAAACTAGAAATAATTCAAAAGATAATAAACTTTAGCCTAAAGTTAAACAGCCATTATATCTACCACCATAGTCACATTGTATGACTTCAGTAGCACCTGTGACTTAGGGACAGCAGAACACAACATGTCCATCATCACAGAGCAGTCAGAGCTAGATGAGCACTATTTTGGAATTGTCACCCTCACCCAAATGTTTTCTCGTGCCTTGAACTATATTTGAATGCTGCCTCTGGGAATATGTGTGTTAGTTAGTCTCCAAAGACCCACATTAATGGTATTTGGAGTGAGACTCTGGATTGTGAGGAGAAATCCACATGGCTTAGTAGATTACTATGGAATCAGGGAAGGAGCTAAGCATTCATGGATTTGAATGCTTAGTCATTAGGGAGAGGTACTACTTTGTGGGAATCAGGAGGTGTGGCCTTGTTGGAGGAGGTTTTTCACTATGCCTAGGCCTTGAGGTTTCAAATGCTATGCTGGGACTAAACTTCTGAACATAAACAAATCCCAAGAAAATGTTTTTCTTTATAAGAACTGTGTGGCCGTGGTTTCTCTTCACAGAAATAGAATGCTGACTAAGACAAACAGCCAAAGCATCCTACCAAAACTTACAATCTGTAGTATTTATTTATGTTAACAGGGCTAAGAAAATATTATTGTTCCTTAGTTCGGAAGTTGTTCAATTGAATTATATGCCTGAAGGTGTTGAGTTACTATGAGTGGGATAAACTCATGTGCAAGGTTCTCATGCGGCATATCCCAAGTGCTACAGCCGGGGCTTTGTGGGTCATTTAAAAAAATCAGTGCAGGAAAATACAACTAGGATTTTCAGCATTAGATTAGCACATTTCTTTCAGTTGTGGATATCTCAGAAAAGTTGTACCGCAATCATTATGATTTCATTTAACAGCAACAAAAAAAGCAAGGGCAACACAAAGGTCAACCCAGATCGCAAGTGAGGACCAGTGATAAAAATGATTCCAAGAAGCTGTTCTGGACTCAGTAGAGCACATGCCCTTTTGGTAACTGTGGTGATCTGAATAAGAATGACCCCCATGGATTATACATTTGGATGCTTAGTCACCAGGGAGTGGTACTATTCGAAAGTATTTGAAGGATTAGGAGGTGTTGCCATGTTTGAGGAAGTGTGTCACCAAACATAAAAACCCCCAAAGTGCAACTTGTGTTTTGTTGGGAGAAAAGTAAGATGTGAATCTTTTCTAGAGTCAGGGATCCTGCCAAGCGTTAGGAATAGGGTTAGGAAGGTTTGCCTGGTGTGAGGTCCCAGGTTTTTGCCTGCGGTGGTTTGAATGAGAATGGCCCCATAGGCTTATATATTTGAATGCTTAGCCACCAAGAAATGGAATTATTTGAGAAGGATTGGGAAGTGGGGGATCATTGGAGCCGATCTGGCTTTGTTGGCTTTGTTGGATGAAGTGTGTCATTGCAGGTAGGCTTTGTGGCTTCAAAAGCCCATGCCAAGACCAAACCAAATCTCTCTCTCTCTCTCTCTCTCTCTCTCTCTCTCTCTCTCTCTCTCTCTTTCTCTTCCTCTCCATCTCTCTCTCTCTCCCCCTCTCTCCATCTTTCTCTCTCTCTTTCTCCCTCTCTTGGCCTATGGATGAGAATGTTGCTCTCAGCTAAAGGCTTCAGCTCCTGCATGCATGCTGCAATTCTCCCTGTCATGATAATGGACTAAACCTCTGAAACCCAAAGTCAGCCCCAATTAAATGTTTTTCTTTATGAGAGCTGTTGTGGTCCTGATGTCTCTTCACAGCAACATAACAGTGACTAAGGCAGTAATGATCTAGAAGCACATTTGTTCAAATTAAGTTTGGATTAAACCACTTAATAAGCAAAATGGATGAGAATTTCTCTGAGGGGCTAGCTATGAAATTTTTTCTAAACTATTAGTGTTCTTTGAACTAAGAAAGCTTAGAAACTTCAAAATTGAAGGATGTAAATGAAAGGAGTGAAGCTTTTTTTCTTTTTGTGAGAGCCAGTTATATAGAGGAAAGAAAATCTCAAGGGAACTGATTGTAAAATCACTGAATTAACTTCCTCACACTTGAATGTACAAACTGAAGCTTGTCCACTGTAGTCACCCAGGAAATACTTAAGCCAATGTCTTAGTTGCATGGGTCCATAGACAGGTCCACTTAGCAGAAACGGCTAAATATTCATCTTTGAGACAACACAGTATTAAGCAGTATTTTAGTTCTCAGGGTCACTGCTATATTTTTTATACCTTCTCTAAAACCAATGCCAAATTTATTTAAATCAAACTATAGTTCTGTGTGGGTGTAGCATTTGGATCACACATTATGTCTGAGATATGGTAGATGCCCAGTGAATGTTTACTAAGTGCTAAATGAATTCAATAGATGGATATTTACTCAATGCCTCCCATGTTTCATGGTGTTGGGGGATATTGGTGTGAGTGTATGTACATCTATACCATCTTGAAGCTTGGGATAGCAGACAATCAACAAGATGAGAGAATCAAGTCTATAATATATTAAATGGAGACAGGTGATAAAATGTCAAATGAAAAAGGAGTGAGAAAACTCTGGTGTGGAGGTATTGAAGTATGAGTCATTCCTAGGGCATGAATGTGTCCCCAATAGTCATTTCTTGAATTCTACTCATCCTGTGTTGACATTAACCCAGAATACTCCCGGGAGATGACCAGCTAATGTGAACATTCAACTTTGAGGTATGGGATTAGTGACCTTACAAAGAAAGCCTGAGGAAGTTTACTCATCCTTCATGCCAGGAAAGCATGCAGCTAAAGTTGTTCTTTATGACACAGAGACCAAGCCCCTTATGAAACACTGGCCCCACCAGCACCTTGATTTGGACTTCCAAGCATCAGGAACTGTGAACAATACATTTCTACTGTTTACCAAGTTACCAAGGCTATAGGGCGATTAGTTAGAGCTACCTGGACAGCTCAAGACCAGAAGTGTAACCAGAGAAAGTTTCACTGAAAAGAAAGCAGTGACATGAAGACATATGCCATGGTCTTCTTGATAGAAGTGCAGATGGGGCAGGTGGAAGAGCAGCTAAGGGTTGTTGGGATAGTGGTGGGTTCTAAAAAGGAGGTCACAAGTTTTCCATTGTGCCATAGAAGGTGTGTGTGTGTGTGTGTGTGTGTGTGTGTGTGTGTGTGTGTGCACATACATGCACATACACAGAAGAGGGTAACACTGTGGATTGTGTGATGTGCAGAAAACACCTGAAACTGTTAAGCACTTTGAAATGTACAGATGAACTAACTTCAGAAGTAGAGTTTTACTCGACTAGTTCCATCGGCTGTGTTTTTGGCTCCCTGAAGTGGCTTTAGATGGATGAGGAAGGTGTGCAAAGCGAGCAATCGGAGAAGAGCAGGGACTCACCTAAAAGCGGCATGTATACAGTTGTGTCTTGTTTGCAGACAGAGACAGGTGATGCAGAGTTCACCAGAGGACTAAGTCCATGAAGCTGTTCAGGAAGCAATCAAGGCAGAGTTATTTCCACTTAAGCCTGCTTCCTTTTCATTTTCTTTTGTTTTTTGTTTGTTGAGACAGAGTTTCTCTGTGTAACTCTGAATGCTCTGGACTTACTTTGTAAACAAGGCTGGTTTTGAACTTACAGAGATCTACCTGTCCTGATCAAAGGTGTGCACCACCATTCCTGGTGTTTCTTTTTCTTTGTATAACAGAATCGTGTGGTTTTATAGTCTGGAAACACCTGATAAACACATAGGGGCAACAACTATCTTCCATAACATAATGCCTTTGTATCAATTATAAATTTCCAACATGTCAGAAATAGCAGGTAAAGCTATATTATTAAGAGTGTCATGTTTTGTATCTGAAGTTTTCAAGATCGTGTGCAGATTAACTGCAGTGGCGATGTGTGTGTCGCTGTGCTACACATGTGTTATTTGAAACGATAGTAGAATCGTTTGTTTCCATATAGCCAAAATGGTCATGAATGAAACACTGTGGGGAATGACTAGGAAGTTCCCTCCCAGCCAAACACAGTAAGAGCCTATGCATTAGTTAATTTTCTATTGCTCTAACAAGACACCATGACCAGAGCAATTTATTAAAGAAAGAATTTACTTGGGCTTATTGAACCAGAGGATTAGAGTCCACGATGGTGGAACAGAGGCAGCAGGCAGCAGTCACAGCAGGTAGAGCAGCCAAAGGATAACATCTTTAACTGCAAGAATAAATCAGAGAGAGGGGGGAAAGGAGGAAAGGAGGGAGAGAAAGAGAGAGAGAGGGAGAGAGAACAAAAAGTGGACAGAATCTTTAACTCTCTAAACCCCAGTGACACACTTTCTCCAACAAGGCCATATTCCCTAAGCTTTTCAACCAGTGCCATTAATTGTGGACGAAGCAAACAAATGTCTGGGCTTATGGGGGATGCTTCTCATACAAACATCATGGCCTGTAATGGCTAACCTTGTTTGCTTGACAGGATTTAGAATCATGTTGGCAACAACACCTCTAAGCATGTGTGTGAGATGTTTTCAGAAAGGTCTAAGTGAGGAAGAAAGACCTACCCTAATTGCAAGCAGCACACCTCATGGGCTGAGGTACCAAACTGAATAAAAAGGAGAAAGCAAACTTCCTGCCAGCATCCATCTCTTTCTGCTTACAGCAGCCTCACACTCCCCCTGCCTTACTGTGACCCCACACACACACACTCCAGCAGACTGCATTCTCGAATTAGCAGCCCAAAGGAACACGTTAGATTTCAAGTTGCCTTTTTCCAGGTGTTCTAAATACAACAAGAAGCAATGTCAGGTCTGTCCATCACTGTCACTAAGGGGAAGACCCAGAAGAGACCCAGTTGGCATTGCCCTGATCATTCAGAGGCCACTGTGTGCTTGTGAGTGAGAGTGTTTGCTGAGTGTTCGGTGTGAAGACCTTAGCATCCAGACCTCTCTCCACCTGCTTTTCTTTGTTAGCAAAAGTGTTTTAGCAGTGTGCTCTCCACCTCCTCCATCAAGGTCCCAACACCTGCAGGACCTTATCTAGGAGGGATCCACATGGGTTCCCTTTGATAAAGTAATCCCATGCCCCGAAGCTGAGTGCCAAGAAGTGCAGGGACAGAACTCACTCTCTGTTGGCCTGAGTGTGTCTAGGGACATAGCATAGTGTTAGAGGGGTGCTTAGCATGTGCAAGGTTTTGGATTCCATGCCAATAAGCAAACCATAAAATCCTGCTGCCTCCAATAGTCCTGACTCCCCTTTCCTTTCTCAGATCTCATCACATGTCCAGAGCTTCAAGTCCATTCCCAGCATGGGTTTCTGCTCCCCCAGCCCCCATCTTCCCCTCACCTGGGAATCTCACACATCCTTCAGATGTCCAAGGCCACTTCAGCTCTGAGGCACCATTTCAGGCACCACTCCAGAAGCCCTCTTAGACCCTGCCAGGCTTCTGCAACCTCGTCTCATGGCACACCATCCTTGATCTTTGTGTGAGGGGCCACTGAGCTATCATTACATCCCTCGTAGACTGCAAACTCCACACAAGAAGAAACAGTCTCACTAAACTCAGCATGCTTTTAGGGCCAACTTCAGGACCAGGTGTTAATTGAAGAGTTTGTGAATAACACCGGAAGTATCCAAATAATTATCCACAACTTAAGTTGGATCTGGAATGTTTATTACCTTTGCCATTGGTCTTAATATTGAATTTCTATGTTCAATGTCCTTAATGCAAATCAAAATTACTCTAAGATTCTATCTTACACCAGTCAGAATGGCGAAGATCAAAAACTCAAATGACAGCACATGCTGGAGATGTGGAGAAAGGGGAACCATTGTTGGTGGGAATGGTTGTGAAAATTTGCACAACCTCTCTGGAAATTGAACTGGCACTTTATCAGAAAATTAGAAATAGTTTTACCTCAAGACCCAGTTATACCACTTACAGCCATGTACCCAAAGAATGTTCTATCATACAATGAGGACATTTGCTCAACTATGTTCGTAGTGGCTTTATTTGTAATAGCCAGAAACTGAAAACAACCCAAATGTCCCTCAACCGAAAAATGTTTCCAACATAACTACTAACGAAATGCTACTCTGCTCTTAAAAATAAAGAAATTGTGAAATTTGCAGGCAAATGGGTGGAACTAGAAAACACTGAGGTAACTGAGACCCAGAAAGATGCACTTGGTGTGTACTCACTCATAAGCAGATATTGGGCCTATAATATAGGATAACCACACTACAATCCACAGACCCAAAGAAGCTAAGCAACAAGGAAGGCCCAAGGGAGGGTGCCTGAATGTCACACAGAAGAGGAAATAGAATAGACAGCAGAAGTGAGGAAGAGAGGAAACTGGAGAAGTGTTGGAATGGGGAAGGAAGCAAGAGTGGGGATCAAATGTGGGGAAAATGAGGGTGGGAGGTGAGAGGACTGGGAACAAGAAGAAAAACTGAGGGGGACATCTCTTTGTCAAGCTAGAAGCCTGTGACAGAGTAGGCTTCTGGCAGGATATGGATGTGACTCTAGCTGAGACTCCTAACAGGGAGGACAGGAAAACTGAAGTGGCCACCTCCTAACCAGGCAGGATTAGTGAAGGAGGGGAACAACAACCCACCAACAAAACCCTTCATCCAAAAATTACCCTGCCTACAGGAAGTGTAGAGATAAAGAGAGAACAAAGATTGAGGGAATGTCCAACCAACATTTGGCCCAACCTGAGACCTACCCCACGGTAGAGAGCCAGCCCCTGGCATTATTAATGATGCTCCACTCTGCTTGCAGACAGGAGCCTAACTTGACTGTCCTCTGGGAGACTCCAGCCAGCACAGGATCAAGACAGATGCTGGGATTTGCAGCCAAACAAGGGTGGAGCTCTGGGTCCTGTGGAAGTGTTGGGGAAAGATGGAAGGACCTGGAGGGGACAGGAACCTCACAAGAAAACCAACAGCGACAACTAACCCAGTCCCATGGGGGCTTACAGAGACTGAGACATCAACTAAGGAGCATGCCTGGTCTGGACCTAGGCCCCCTGCACATATGTGCCTGATGCAGCTTGTTCTTCTTTTGGGGGAGAGGGAGGCTGGTGAGTGGAGGAAGGTGCTGTTTCTAATATGGACTCTATTGCCTGCTTTTGGATCACTTCTGCCTGGCAGGGCTGCCTTGCCTGGCCTCAGGGGATGAGGATATGCTCAGTCCTGATGTGACTTGATATGCTGGGAAAGGTTAATAAGGGGGAGAGGGGAGCTCCCCTTTTCTGGGGGAAAGGGAGGGGGAAATGAGGAGGGAAATGGGGGACTGAGAGAAGAGGAGCAAGGGGGCACCCTTGGGATGTAAAGTAAGTAAAGTGAAAATTTTTTCCCCAAAACTTCTGATTTCTAGAAAGCTGCTTCCACAAATAGCAAGACCATTGGCTCCTTAGGCTTGCCGGCTGGGCTGGGAAGCACTGTCTGTCATAATGCATGTGAGTCTAACTCAACTCAGGCATGCAGAACAGCCAGGACTCGGAAGGATGCTTTCTAGGGATGACACTGAAAACCACACCAAATGACACATATGGAGATGTGAGAAGGAAGCTAATGAGAACGGAACTACCAAGAGGGCAATGCCAGAGTTCTGGAGAGCAAGGAGCCTTAACTATCCAACGCATATAAAATAACTTCTGGAGTGTGTTAAAGCTTCTAAAACCTCTTCTTTGTGATATTATATAGTTGCTATAATCAGGGAATTGGAGGAAGATGAAGGAGGGAGAGGAACAGGAGGAATGGGAGCGGGAGGAGGAAAAGGAGGAGGAGGAGAAAAGAAGAAGAAATAAATTTTACAACATTCTAGGAGGAAGTAGTCAATATTTAGACTTATGGTAAGCAGTTTGTTTTTTAACGTTTAGTCCAGGAAAAAGGAATTTCAAGTCAGTTTACCTTTACTGATCCTAATTTTGTGTTTTAAAAGAGACACAGAGATAGAAATAGTGAGAAGTGGGGTGGAGAGAGAGAAAGAGACAGAGAGAGAGAAAGAGAGAGGGAGCATGCTCTCTCACCAGCATCCCTTAGTTATTTAGCTGGAGGACTTTGATGTCCTTATCATTGGGCAGGGAAATGTGTGACAATTAATTTAGGGCTCAGCACTTTCTCCTGGATGTCAAGCACCACTGTCACTGAACTGAGACAAAAGCCAACTCCAAGAGCATGGAGCTCATAGGGTGCCAGACACTGGGACAAGGTTATCATGACAGTCACAAGAGGGTAGCGGCCCCCGTCTCTTTCTCTGACATGTATAAAAAGACACCCTCAGCAGATGAAAGAGAAATGGCAAGAGCTTTTAAACAGGAGAGGAAAGGAACCCCCTTCTCCTGTGTGGTCCCTGCAGCTCGGGAAGATTACTTTCAAAGCAAGGTCAAGTGGGTTGCTGCTTTCCACAGCATCTCCGAGACCTGTGCCACTTTAGAAGACTCAGACTCTTCCATAGACATGCCTTTTTTTTTTTTCCTCTTATGTTACACACAAAATGCAGAGAGGTCAAATGCATAGGTGTCCGGTGTGACTTTCTCTATAAGAAATGTAATGCATTCTCTTCAGGCAGCACCCCTTTGAGGCTTTCCAGAAGTGGGTGCAACATTTGGTAGGAGAGCAGCCACTAAAGAGGGCAGAACTGGGTCCGACCCTTAGCAGCTGTGGGACGGTGCCATAGAGGACAAAGGTGCGAGCTAAGCACATGAAAGGGCAGTAATGTGGTTATGCCAAGTCAGCCAATAAAGGGGCTTTGAGATTTCCTGTTTGAATGCCAGCATGCTGTCGCTGTGTGACTCTCCCTGTAAACTGCCTGCCTTGAAGCCATCACACCGTCCTAGAAGTGAGTCTCAAATGAAGGCTAGTGGGGGGTCTCCTGGGAGACAACCCTAAGACTGGGTGATGAGAAGCATGGACTCCAGTGAGAGTTCTGCACCGCTCTAGACAACTCAGGCTGCCTTTGAAGTTGCAGTCCTCTTCCTTCAACCTCTGGGTGCTGAGGTTACAGCTGCAGGCCAGCATAGCCATCTCCTCAGCATGATCTCTAGAGGGACACATCACATCTTTTTGTGTCTCTTTTTCTCAGTGAGCTTGTTGGAACCTTGAAAGAACTAGTCAAGATTCATAGATAGACAGATAGATAGATGATAGATAGATAGATAGATAGATAGATAGATAGATAGATAGATAGACAGACAGACAGACAGCTGAGTCGTGAGTCTGTGCTGGCAAAACCATCGGGTCCTGTATAGTTTAGGTGGGGCAAATGAGCTCTGAGACCTTCGGCCTACTCTTTCCATACTAATCTCTTACCTCCTCCCTGAAGCCGCCAGAGTGACCACGTGCTTGCTTCTGACTCTCCTTCTCCAGATTTAACATAGTTAGAACAAAAACAAGTCAGACTTAAAACCTGAAGATGTGAGTTTGAATCCCAATCTTGATATTCACCAAAGTTTTCACTGTAAAAGTCATTAAAACGGATTCAATCTTTAGCCTTCCCTTCCTCCTCAAAATTGGGTGGCTCATGCCTGCAAGAGCATTAGGGGCTGATACCTATGAAAGCTCATCAGCGGGTTAATGGACTAGGAATTGCATCACATTTGCATCAGAAGCTATAGGAGTGATCTCTTGCACCTTGGCTTTACAGAAGTGGGGCACTTCCGCCTGCCTTCTGAGTGTTCCCCTCAGAGACCTCGTAGAAGACTGCATCTTCCCAAAACACCCCAGCAGCGTTTCTGGTTGCATCTGTCCCTATGCGAGCACACCAGTCCTTGACAGGAGTGGGTGTGCTCTCTCCAAATCTAGGCAGGATTTTCAACCTTTTAAGAACGATTCCCCAAGGGAGTTGTTGTTTGCTTGTTTTCTCCGAAGCTAGAACAGAAAGGAGACATATTTCTCCCTGACTCCGAGCCCTCTTCTCTTCTCCAGTCTTCTCTCAGAACCCAGCTGCCATGTTGCGAGGGCACCCGCCACTAACCCCTGTCCCTAGGTGCACTGACCAGCAGAAGCCAGCGGGCATCAGTACCGTAGTGAAGCTGCACAGACTCAGGCCTGCCCTAGGTGATGCCTATGCTACTCTGATGCCTCAAAGCAAGCCTGCAAGCAATGTGAATGCTGCCATTGGCTACGGAGCTGTAGATGTTTCTGTAACTACAATAAAGAGGTGGGCTGCCTGAGTTCTCTCCCCCACGAGCTAGGCAAAGCTGTGCTCACTGCTTTCTCCACTTGACTGTACCCAGGTTGTCTTTTCCATCTACAAATACCGCCTTTGCCTCAAAATCATAACACAAACTCCCAAAGGCTTTGAGAAGATGTGAGAGAAATATCTCCTGTGTCACCCTGAGCCCTCCTCAGGTTAGTCACCTCTCACTCAGCAGGCCCAGACAGTAACAGGTTACAGCCGAAACCCTCTGCAGACAGGGTGGTAACAGATAAAGAAAAGTTACGACTTTTCTTTCCTTTTAAGTAATGAAATAAACTGTGATAGTTTAGAAAACACCCATCCCGGGACCGAGGAAACCAAATGATTTCTGTAGGAGATAAACTCTGGCAAGCATGCTTAATTTATGTGTTTAGCCTGTCATCTGCGATGAAAATTAAGCTTCCTTTCACGACCAGCACATTTTGTGGGGGAAGGATATTGGGAGCAAGTCTGCCTCTATTATTTAATCTCTGGTCTACAGAACTCATAATGATGATTTAAAAGAGAGCACAATCAGAACAGCTGTGAACTTACAAATAAAAAGAAGTGCTTGCTGGAATTCAATTAGCCTGATTTTTTAAGCTCGTTTTTCTTTACTTTTTACTGAATCCAGTCAAATGATTTGTGTATGTCATCACTATCTGTGAATGTGTCTTCGGAAGACTGAAATGAGTTGTCTAGGGGGGAAGAGAAAGCCAGCTGTTCACCAACATGACACAGCAGCTCAGTGAATCAAGTATGTGTGGAAAAGTACAAACTCTTCCAGGACAGCAATCCACAAACAACCTCTAATCCTTTCCCTTTCAAATACTTCTTCACAAACCTCCTTTCTGGACCTCAGTGAGATGACTAAAGAATCCAAGATCAGAAATGCTGAACTTTTCAGGAACAGCTCTGAAGCCATGGGATTTTGTAAAAAGTCCAGTGTCCTTTGGATGGTGCGAGTGGTCACTTTATACGTGTGTGGGACTCTAAATGGCCTTCTGTGTTACCCACAGCTCTATCGGTATCGAAGCTCTAACCCAGTCAGCTCACATGGGAAACAGTCGCTTACGGCCAGCTTCGGAGGCCCCAGCCGAGAGGTAGCTGGCTATGTTGCTAGACCACACATCGCGGCAGGAGCTTGCAGTGGAGGGGAAATGCTCACCTCATGGGGAGTAGGGACAGATAGAACAAAGAAACAAGTTGAGCCAAGGAGAGAGCAGAGTCCACCATTACCCAGACAAAACAGTCCCAATGGCCTCAAGGTGACCCCAGCTCCATCTAAGAACATGCTAAGCACTGCACCACCACCCAAGCCTTGAGTACGGAGGTTTTCAGGGAACGCTTATGCAAACAACAGCCAGCACTGAGATTTGTAAAATATGTAGAATTGAGTAGTGACGTAACTCCCAAATATTAAGTTTAGGTTACCCATAGATAATAAAAGTCAGAAGACCAGGCACTGTGCCATAAGTGTGCAAGCCCAGGCAAAGGCAGGAGGATCGCTATAAGTTTGAAGCCAGCCTGGTCTACAAAGTGAGCCCAGGACAGCCAAGGGTACACAGAGAAACCCTGTGTCCAAAAAAAAAAAAAAAAAAAAGGAGTCAGAAAATTTTTGTGGATTACTACGCTGATAGCATGGGACAAAGGGAAGCCACCACATTTCTGATTGTAAGTGTATGATGTCTGTGTTATATATACCTAACATACACACCTGCAGTGAGATGTTTAAACATAAGCATACATACAGAGCATGTCCTATATGTGCATATGACATGTATATGTTACATGTGCGAAGTGGTGAGTGTGTGCATGCATGTGTCTGTGTGGTATGTCAATGTTAGTGTGTGCCTGTGACACATATGCTATACCAGTGTCTGTACACCAGTGATATTCATGTATGTTATGAATGTGCTGTAGTATGAGTGTACTTTACATGTATGTTGTAGGACTGTTGTATGTATATGTGTGACAAAAAGGTGTGATGTCTCATAGTGCTTAGCAGATTTAGAGAGACAGGCAGAAGAGGCATGTGCTAACAGGCTAATTATTCCATAGATATTGATTTAGAATCTTCAGATGAGAAATTTCTCTTTTCATTACTACAGAGACACTGTTACAGACAACACATGCATGTTAAAGTATATATAAGACAAAACCTACCAAATCATATCCACATAAAACCACACAGAAAAACCTGTGGAGACCATTATATGTTGATCAACTACTTCTGAACACGAGGTCTTCCCTGGAGAGTTAGATATGCTCAGCATCGCTCTATTGGAGAAAAGAGATTTTTCCCCCACTCGTTGTGGGTATGAAACAAAACACTATAAAATGTAAATAGTAGTATGTATTATAGTTATGCTTTGTATTAATACGTGCTACAAACTCTCTGTACATAAAGCATGGATAGCTGCTATACAGAGATTGAATATTTTTAGTTAGATTTGACAGAGGCCAAAATGCCGAGAGCAGTCACGACTGAAGCCTCTCAGAGCACTGTAAGCCATGTGCATTTTCTCAGGAAACTCTCCATGCCCTCATATTTCAATGACGTCCGTATTCTTTATTTTCAAATACTGAACCCAGTTCTTCTATACCACTATATGCTTTTAAAATTTGGATTATCTTTTTAATGTTTTACTTTTCATTATTTAAAGCAAATTTATATATATATATATATATATATTATCATATTCTTTCCATATACCAAGTCCTTCCAGATTCTCTCCCCTGGCCTACCTATACTTATTAAAAGCCATTCAACTGTTGACTATTACCTTAGTGGCTAGGTCCTCATTCATTCATTCATTCTTCACTCATTTTTTAAAATAAATACAAAAAATAAAAGATAAACAGAAATATCACTTTTTAGTCAGATAAGATAAACTAACAAAAGAAAAGGAGCTCAAAAGAAGAATCAGAGACCCATTCTAGAAGCCATAAAATATGCACAGAAGATCTGGACAAGACCTGTGTAGGCCCAGGGAATGCTGCTTCAGACTATGAATGCCTATCTTCCTAAGAGCTTTGCTCACATTGATTGAGAAGGTCTTGTTTTCTTGGTGTTCTCCTTCCTCTCTGGCTCTTAAACCCTCTCTGCCTCTGCTTTTGCAGGGTTCCCTGAGCTCTGAAGGGAGAGATTTTATGGAAACATCCCAATTAGGGATGAGTGTTTCAAAGTCTCTCACTCTCTATGCAATATCTGGCTGTAGGTATCTATAATTGTTCCTATTTGATGCAGCAGGAAGTTTCTCTGATGATGGCTGAACAAGGCAATGATCTTATTTGTCTTGCTGGAACTGGGATACTTCAGTCAGGATGATTTATTTTTAGGATTTGAACCATTTGCCTGCAGATTTCATGATGTCATTTTTAAAAGCTGAGTAGTACTCCATTCTGTGAATATATTACATTTTCCTTACTCATTCTTCTGTTGAGTGACATCTAGATCATTCCCAATTTCTGGCTGTTGTGAATAGAGCAGCAATAAACACAGCTGAGAAAGTGCCTCAGTGGTAGAATGAAGCATCTTTTGGGTACATGTTGAATAGTGGTATACCTGGATCTTGAGGTAGATCTACTCCCTTCCTCCTGAGAAGCCACCACACTCACTTCCATAGCAGCTGTACAAGTTTGCACTCCTACAGGCAATGGATGAGGGTTCTGTGTAAGCCACATCCTCACCAGCATGAACTATCACCTGCTTTGTTGATCTGAGTCATTCTGACCCGTGTAAGATAAAATCTCGAAGTAATTTTTATGTATCCTTCCCTGGTGGCTAGGGATGTTGAACATATCTCTAAGCGTTTCTTGGCATTACAGTTTCCTTTGTTGAGAATTCCGTTTAGATCTGAACTCCGTTTTTTTTTTTTGTTTGTTTGTTTGTTTGTTTGTTTTGTTTTGTTTTTGGTTTTGTTTTTGTTTTGTTTGTTCGTTTTTGTTTTTTAAATTGGGTTGTTTTCTTGATATCTAATTTCTTGAGTTTTTTACCCATGATTCCTTATCTTCCCCTGATAAGGTAGGTTAAAAGCTACCTTTTACTGTCTACAATGGCTGTTGTATTTAGTGAGTGCTAGCTCACATCTTTAGGATGAATGACTGATTGGCTGAATAAATGATTATTGGGCATTTGAACTGTGAGTCTGATCAGTGGTGTCTTAGGCAGGTACTGTGGGGGGTTGTTCTTTGACCCCTTGAAAAAACTACTCTGAGGTGGGCATTTATCAAAAACAACTTGGCATCAGTGAGTAGGACAGGATTCTATGCCCACTACATTTTCCCAGCCTGACTAACGGAATCCCCTCCATCATCAATGGCCGCAGAAGGACACGTATGAGACACGAGTACTTCTCTGGCAGGAAGAGAGCCAGTCAGTTGAGATTGTAGGACCTTATTGACCAAAGCAGTGTGCTAGCCCGAATAAATACCTACACACCTACACACTCTAGGGCAGCTATTCTTTTGGAAAAGGTTATATTTGTGATATAATACAGATTACTAAAAACTTGAAGATAAAAAAAATCACTGTTTCTTCAATTTCAGTAAGCTTTTAAAAATTTTTATTTTACGTGTGTGTGTGTGTGTGTGTGTGTGTGTGTGTGTGTGTACTGAGGTAACCAGTTGAAAGGGTAGAATCCCCTTTGGCTGGAGTTACAGGTGACTATAAACCAACTAGTATAGGTACTGGGAACCACACTCAGGTCCTCTGAAAGAGCAGCAAGTGTTCTTAAACGATGACCCATTTATCAAGCCTTTCAAACACCATTCATTACTGATCTTTCCCTCAAGCTGCCTGAATGATTTGCAGGACCCACATGATAATGTCCACTCTCTGTGTGCGGTTAAATGGCTAGGGTCCTTTTGCTCTACCAGAAGGAAATTCTGCGTAAGAAAGGGGAAACTCTCCAAGTGCCCATTGATGTTTGGCAGCTTTTGTACCCTTAGCACTTGACAGCAACAGCAGCAGCAGCAGCAGCAGGGAAGCAGCAGCAGGAGCATCATCTGAGGTCCCAGCTCCTGTGGAAGGCTAAGAAGTCAGAAGTTGATACCACACGCCTTGGTGTTAGCTGGTGATGCCGTTCCCAGTGGGCCTTGGAATTAAGTTCCCTGGCTCTTGATCATGCTGAGTGTCATGGCTCCCAGATCACGGATGTCTAAGTTCCTTAGTCCAATGGCCTGGGACGATCTCTGGAACTCTTTCAAAAATCAAGACCTTCCTTTCCTCTTCTCTACCATTGTTGGACTTTCTATCCCTTCTCCCTGTCCTATTTTGCTTTCTCTCTGCCCCAACAGTCCCTCTTGATTGCTCAGCTGCTGCTCCTTGTCAAGACTGCTGTCCCAGTTGCTCCTGTCAGGAAGCAGTTACCAACCTCCTTTGGCTTCTGGGGTGCTTTCTGCTCCTGTCAGCCACCAGTATTTCTGTTCTGTCTCTTCTGCAGCTGTCAGTGCAGCTGTTCAGTTCACTGCCCTGGTAGCTCAGCCTTCGAGCTAGCCATCTCTGCCTCGCCTCTGCCACTTGTTGGGATCACCATCAGTCCCTCCAGATCTACCTCTTCTCCTGCATCAGGTCCACTTGTTTCCCAAGGCCTGCCTCTGCCACTCACTCGGGTCCTACGCCTCCCACAGCTCCTCCTCCTCCTCCTCTGTGGCCATCAAATCACTAGCGCACTCCGCCACTTTTTGTCTTGGTGTGCCAGCCAACCACTCATTGCAGCTGTTGTTTTTCTGCTACTGCTGCTGCTGCTGCTTTCTTTCTGTAACCAGCTCACCAGTTCAAACAAAGAATAAAACCTTGAGAGAGAACTTGTATTGGTTCTCATGAATCTGGGAATCACATTTGTGTCAAAAGCTATGAAGTGATCTCTTGTAGCTTAGCTTCTACAGCAGAGGGGCCTGGGTTTGTGCACCTCCCACCTGATTGATGAATGCTCCTCTCGGGGACCCCTTGGAAGACTGCATCTTCCCCAAATGTCCCAGAAGTGTTTCTAGTTCCATCTGTCCCTATACAAACATGCCAGTCCCCAACAGGAGGGGCAGTCTGCTCTCTTTAAACCTAGGCGGGATTCTCAACCTTTTAAGGAAGACTCCCCAAGGGAATTCTCTTCTTTGTTTCCAAAGCCAGGACAGAGAGGTGCAGAGGTTCTCCCTGACCCGAGGCTCTCATCCCCAGTATTCTTGCCCTCAGAAGCCAGCTGTCATATTTTGAGGCCTCCTTACACCAATCTCTGTGCCTGACTGCACTGAGCAGCAGCAGCCAGCTGGCATCGGTTCTAAGTTCAAGAATGGCGGTACTGCAAGCGTCTCCACGCTGACTCACTGAGTGGGCAGAACAGCCTGCTTATGTGGTAAAGAGCTTCTTGCACCAATCCTCAGCATCCACCTCATATAAATGCACACTTGTTTTCACACCAATCATGGTGTCGTCATCTCTTTTCTAGAGTCACACCACAGCCCTTTCATAAGGCATCAGAGAGGGGCTTGCCTTCTGGCTTGTATGCAAGTATTTATGATTATCTAAAGTCTACTGGAGCTTGTTGGAACAAAAAGTACAGTGAAAAGTTTTCAAACAGTCCTGGCAAAGGCTGTGCCTTCATGAGCCACAGCAAGTGTTGAACTGTTGTGTCATTTCCTAGGGGCATCTAGGGAGTATCTACAATTCCCCGTGCTGGCCCAAGAGTACCCTACCCTTCCTGGTAAATGGGTTTACAGTCCTTTTGCTCAAAGCAGCCAGGGCAGCAAGGGAGATTCCAACAGCTGCCAATTAGCACTAGTCACATTGCCTTGTTCTCATCATCTTTGCTTATTGACAGGAAAACTATCATAGGGAGGGCTTACAGTAAGAACTTAAAACACCTGCATCACCGCACTTATCTTAAAATATTTTAATAGTGCTTTAGCAGGGGAGTGCCTAGGGGGAGGTCAGCTTCCATTATTTAACACTATTGGCTCCCGGTGGCTTCTACTTTTCCATGTCTTTGCCTTCTATATTAAATAGCCAGTGTTCTTTTGACATAAAGTTCTTAACCAAGTGGTTCTCAACCTGCCTAATGCTACAACCCTTTAATACAGTTCCTCATGTTGTGGTGACCCCCAACCATAAAGTTATTTTCATTGCTATATCATCATTAGAATATTACTCCTTTTATGAATCATACTGTGAATATCAGTGTTTTCTGGTGGTCTTAGGTGACCTCTGTGAAGGGGTTGTTCAACCCTCAGAGGACCATGACTCACAGGTTGAGAAACACTACCTTAACTAATGCTGTGGATCTAAAGCATTCTCTCAAAATGCACACATTGAATCTCAAGATGTCAAGCATCAGGAGTAAGAGCAATAAAGAAGAAATTAGATTATGGAGGAGAAGCTCTGAACAGGATCCACTTTAACTGTGTGTATACATAATTTTAAAAAAATTAAAACAACCCACTACCTCAATACAGGAAGTCACCTTCATCAGACCCTGCATCTGCCAGCAGCTCCCTGAACTCTCTAACCCCCACACTAAGCAAGAAATGCCTGTCCAAGTTTCTCTTGTCTACCAGCAAAAGACACCAAGAGTTAAGGGGTCTCTGGACCCTGGGCACTCTTACCCAATCTTCTGACCTCTGCCCAGCTCCTACTGCCATCAGGAAGCCACACATCAGCTTAATCCGACTGGAACTTCTGTATTACCCTCAGCCTCTCATACTAATGGACAAGGTAGACCCCAACCCAAACATCTGCCATTGGCTGTCTACTGGTGACATGCAAGGGTTCCCTGCACCCTGACCTGCAGGCTCACAGTCCTTTAGTTCCCCTCAGTCTCGGTGATGACAAGTTGGCAGTTCTTAGACTATCAACTTGGGGCACCATACTCCCTCTCAACCAACTAACTACAGATGTACAAGTCCCGGCACAGTAACAAAAACAAGAGGAAAATCTAAGACAGCATGTCTTCTCCAAAAATTACCAATCCCATGAAAGTGGATCTAATAAGAATGACCTGGAAGAACTTATAGGGAATTTAAAAGGATGTCAAAAAAGATATGAATATCCTCCAAAATCACACTAAAAAAAGGTGTTGGGTGAACTAAGGAATGCAATTAAAGATATAAACACAGAGTTCAATAAAAAGCTACAATTACTGAAGAAAAGCTGAGCTGAAATGATGCTGGGAATGAAGATCCCAGTAAACAAAGTAGAAAAAAAGCATCATCAATAACTCATGTGGATAACAGGGTGTCAGTGCTGAAAGGCAAGGTAGAAGTTGAATTCCCAGGTAAAGGTCAATAACAAATCTGTTAAAAATCCATTAACAGAATAAGGCAGAGCTTTGGGACACCATGGAAAGACATAACTTTTGATTACAGGCATAGAAGAGAAGAATATAACACCAAAGGCATAGAATATATTAAAAAAAACATGAAGAGAATTGTCCAAACCTAGAGAAAGAGAGGTCCATACAAGAGACCTACAGAACCTCAAATATATAAGGCCACAAAATAAACTCCCCATAACATATTACAGTTCAAATGTTTAAAAAAAAATCCAGAATAGAGAAAATGTCTTAAAAGCAGTGGTAGTGAAGAGTCAAGCCAGATAAAGGCAGGTACCTCAGATTAATCTAAGAACTTTTAAAGCCAAAAGAACCTGAAAGGTATGTTGCATGTTCTTAAAGATCACAACTTCCAACCCAGACTAGTATAACCAGCAAAACTATCTATTAAAATTGAAGGGTAAATAAAAATCTGTCATGGTAAAACAGATTGATAGAATTTCTGACGACTAAACCAACTCTACAGAGGATGTTGGAAGTCAGTAATAGTTAAATCTCAAGAGAAGAATGAAGAGGTCATGGGGAATAAAGATCACCAGGATAGTTCATCAAAAGAAAACACCATAAAATCAACAAAACGACAGGAATTAATACACATCTTTTAATAATAACCCTGAGTATCAATGGCCTTAATTACCCAATAAAAGACACAGACTAGCTCATTAGATTAGAAATAACATCCATCTTTTCCCAAGAAATACACCTTATTATCAATGACAGACACTACCTTCATGTAAAAGATATTCCAAGTAAATGGATCTAGGAAACAAGCAGGCATAGCTATTCTAATGTCTGACAAAATTAGACTCTAAACCACAACTATTCAAAAGTGATAAGGAAGGTCTCTTCACATACATCCAAAGGATAATACACTAAATGATATCATAATTCCAAACATAAAACCACCAACACAGACACACCCTATTTTGTTTTTAATTTTTTAATTTTTAATTTTTATAATATTACTGGATGCAAGACCACAGGAAAATCTCAAACACAGTGATAGTGGGTGGCTTCAGTGGCTGACTCCCCAATAGACAGGTCATTTGGACAGAAAGGAAACAAAAACACACCACAGATAAATAACATAACAAGTCAAATGGACCTAACAGACATCTCCAGATCATTCCAGCCAAACGCTAAAGCACGTACATTCTCCTCAGTATCCCACTGAACTTTCTTTAAAACTGATCATGTATTAGAATACAAAGCTAATCTGAAACATGGGAGAATGAAAAGACCACTCTAGAGTCTATGTAACCACAATGGAATGAAATAAGTACCAGCAGCACTAAAAACTACAGAAAGTACATAGGCTCCTGGAGACTGACTGAACCACAAACAACTGAGGGATAATTTTGTCACTGAAAAAAAGTTAAGCAAAGAAACTAAATATTCCTAGAACTGAATGAAAATTAAAACACAATATACAAAAGGAAGTCCTATGGTGAAAGTTTTTCTTGCCAAGTGCCTACATACAAAAAAATCTGAGCAATCTCAAATTAATAAGTTGACAATGTGCCTGAAGGCCTTAGAAAATCAAGAAAATATGAACCCTGAAATCAGATAAAAAGAAATCATCAAAACAAAGGCAAAAATGAATGGGATAAAAATAAAAAATAAAAAGAACCAATGAAAGTAAGAGTTGTTATTTTTTTAAAACAAACATGATTGACTAGCCCTTAGCCAAATCATTTAAAAGAAAGAGCAAGAAGTCCCAATGTAATACAATTAGAAACAAAAGTGAGGATTTTACAACATACACCAATGGAATTTGGAAAACCATAAGGACATGCTTTAAAAACCTATATGTGCAGGATAGTTCTATGTCAACTTGAGACAAGCTAAAGTCATCTGAGGAGAGGGAATCTCAATTAAGAAAATATCTCCATAATATCAGGTTGTAAGCAAGCATGTATAGCATTTTTTTAATTGGTGGTTAATAAGGGAGGGTCCAGCCCATTGTAGGTGGTGTCATCCTTAGGCTGGTGGTTCAGAGTTCTATAAGAAAGCAGGCTCAGAAAGCCACGGGGAACAAGCCAGTAAGCAGCCTGCCTCCATGGCCTCTGCATCAGCTCCTGCCTCCAGGTTCCTGCCCTGTTTGAGTTCCTGACTTCCTTCAGTGATGAACAGTGCTATGGAAGTGTGAGCCAAATAAACCCTTTCCTCCCCAAGTAAGCTTAGTCCTGGTGTTTTGTTGCAGCAATAGAAATCTTAACTAAGACATTAAAAGCCATAAAATTTCAAAATCTAAACATGCAACTATCCAAAATAAACCAAGATGGAGTAAATAACTTAAGCAGTTCCATGACCAACAACAAGATTAAGATAGTAATTAAAACTCCCCCAATTAAAAAAGGCCCAGGTCCACATGGATTCACTGCAGAATTCACCAGGACTCCAAACTCAAACTAACACCAATACTACTTAAATTAGACCATGAAAATAGACAAAGAAGGAAGGCATGGAAATCTTTGTACCAAGGCAATGTTACCCTAATTTAAAAACAAACAAAAAAACAAAGACAAAACCACAGAAAAGAGAAAAATCACAGACCAATCTCCCCAATGGACATAGATGCAAAAGTTCACAATATCTTCTTGGATGACTACAATGAAACGTTTTCTAGATTCAACAGGGCAGTTGCACAGTGGTTGAAACAGCATGGGCAAAACCTGGGCAAAATCAAGCCCAACAATCCCAGCATGGAGGGAAGAGGTGCTAATGAAATCCTAGCTGAAAAGTCATTGATGGCTTTTAGG
This sequence comes from Meriones unguiculatus, assembly GCF_030254825.1. NCBI lineage: Eukaryota > Metazoa > Chordata > Mammalia > Rodentia > Muridae > Meriones > Meriones unguiculatus. Next base: position 48,485,694 of record NC_083357.1, read on the forward strand.
ATGAAGAGTCAGCATTCTTCAGGAATGCAGGACACAGGAGGCTATGCTCCAGTAGATGGTCCTAAAACCATGCACATACAGATGGCATTAAGTAGACTTAAGTAACATTAAGTGGATTTAAAATTTAACGAAAAAAGAGCACATGAATTTTGGAAGAAAAATCGGTGGTGGGAATAGGGGAGGAACTATAGGAAGCAAATAGGAAGTGGAATTGTCCAAAATATATTATATGCATTGTGAAATTTTCAAACACAAAAATGGGTAGAAAAATATGTCTTAAAGTGTGCCCAGGACCTGAGGATAACCAATCCAATTGCTTTGAGGTTTCTGCTCCACAAGAATGGATTCTGACTGGAACTGCAAACCTAGTCAAAAGTTCACAGCTTTGGAGGCCATGGCCGCCTGGGGAGGAACCTACTCATGTTATTTTTTTTTCCTAAATAATGTGTTATCAAACTATCATCTGATTGTGCTTATACCCATAGAGGTGTGTTGCCTTTAGCTTTGCCCAGAGAAACTTCTCTCTCCAGCCATTATCAGTTAGTACAGAGACTCATCATAACTGGTCAAAGTGCTGAGAATGAGTATCTACTGTGGGAACAGCCTTAAATGGCACATCTATATCCTTCTCTCCCAAGGCTCAGAAAACACTGAAGAAGAACAGAAAGAAAAATGTAAGAGCCAGTGAAAGGGGAAGAGTACTATGAATCGCTGCCTTCAGGACACGACATAGTTATTGAACACATGAACTCACTATAGCTGTGATTACCCACATAGGATCAAATAACATGATTAGTCAGTAGTCAACATTCCAGCAGGCATAGGATTCAGAGGTTTACTCTTTCTCTCTCTCTTTTAACTCCCTCTCTCTGTCTCCCATATACATACACACATTGCTTCATGCACAACACTGTTACAGAATAAATAAATTAAATTCTATTTTTTAAAACATTCTTTTTTCTTTATCTTTTTAATTTTAAATATTATTATTTGTTACAATTTATTCATTTTTGTATCTCTGCTGTGGCCCACTCCTTCATCTCCTCCCTATCCCACCCTCCCTCCCTCTTCTCCTCCTATGCCTCTCCCCTAGTCCATTCATAGGGGAGGACCTCCTCTCCTTCTATCTGACCCTAGCCTATTAGGTATCACCAGGACTTCCTGCATTGTCTTTCTCTGTGGCCTGGCAAGGTTGCATCCCCCCAGGGGGTGGTGATCAGAGAGCCAGCCACTGAGTTCCTGTCAGAGTCAGTCCCTGTTCCCCTTACTAGGGTACCCACTTGGAGACTGAGTCTTTTAAAACATTCTTAATAAAATATTGGAACACAGAATTCACTCATAAAAAAAAGATCACTCATCATAACCAAGTTGGTTTCTTTCCAGAAATACAAAGATAATTCAACATGTGTAAATCAATAAATGTTACCAATCATGTAAATAAATTCAAAGACAGAAATTATATGATCATCTCATAAGATAGAAAAGGTCTTTGACAAAATTCAAAACTCCATAATGATAAGAGTTATGGAGAGTTTAGGAATGAATGCAGCATATTTTAACAACAAATCCCCACTATATATGAAAACAAACATCCAACACCAAAAATGGAGAAAAAAAATTGCAGTTCCCACTAAGACCAAGACCAAGACAAAGATGACCACTCTACCCAATACTATTCAATATATTGATTGAAATCTTAGATAGAGGGATAAGACAAGAGAAGCAAATAAAAGTAATACAAATAGGAAAAGAAGTCAATATATCCCTATTTATAGATGATGTAATTTTTACACAAGAGATTTTAAGGACTCTACAAAAAACTCTTATAGCTGATAAATGACTTCAGCAAAGTTGCAGAATAGCTAGGAAATCACATTAATCTAGATATACATCAATTGATGAATGAATAAGAAAAAAATGTTGCAGGTAAATGGATAGAACTAGAAAAATTATACTGATTGAGCTAACTTATATCTAGATAAATAAGTGTTCTGTGTTTTGCCCATATGTGAATCCTAGCTTCAAATACTTTATTTTATGTGCTTATCTTGTAATACAAGTGGAATCCAGGAAACCAGAAAAGGGCTTTATGGGCTATGTTAATGGGGGGGATAGTAGATTTTAATTGTGGTGTTTTGAATAGGAATGGTCCCCATAACGTCTCTGTTTGAATACTTGGGATATAGGGAATGGCACTATTAGAATGTATGGCCTTTCTGTAGTAGCTGTGGCTTTGTCAAAGAAAGTGTGTCACTGTGGGGATAAGCTTTAAGGTCTCAAAAGTTCAAGCCCAGGCTCAGTGGCTCACAGTTCTTTTCCTGTTGCCTGCTGTTCCAGATGTAGAACTCTCAGCTATCTCTCTAGTACCATGTCTGCCTATCTTGATAAAAATGGACTAAACCTCTGAACTATAAACCAGTCCCAATCAAATGTTTTCCTTTCTAAGAGTTGCTTTTTCATGGTGTCTCTTCACAGCAATATAAACCCTAACTAAGGAAGAGGAGTGGGGTATTCCTGTGATAGGCCTCACCATGTTTTAGTTTGGAAAAATGTAGACTTTGGGACTTTGGGTTGGGAAAGTAGTGGAATGTTTTAACCACCTCTTCATAACCCATATTAGTAAGAACATAAAAGAAAGTGGTGCTGAGGTGAACATGGGGACCTGGCTCAAGAAGTAAAGAGAAGAAGAAGAATGTTGGTATGTGGGCCAAAGCCTGTTCTTATAATATTTTGGTGAAAAATGTAGTTGCTTTTTTGACCTTGTCTGAAAATTCAGCCCAAGACAAACAGAGGAGTTTTAGATTAGTTGCATTGGCAGAGAAATTTCAAAACAACCTAATATTGACTCTGTAATGTAATTATTAGTGTCCACTTTCATGATGATCTATAATGTAAAGGAGCAAGCAGAGCAAAGAAAAACACAAATGTATAATTTGAGAAAAAAGGGGCACCAGGAAGTGGAATAGAGCTAAGTCTTGTGTTTAAGGAGATAAACAGATATTTTAAAAAGAGCCTGATGTTGAATGGGACAAAGGGAATGGTGACCTCAGGGCAAGATCCTGCCTATCTATGCTTTCAACTTGTGAAAAGGAACTAGAGAAAATCTTAGAGCCATCTGTAGCAGTGCACACTAATCCCAACACTCAAGAGGCAGGTAAATTTCTAAGTTTGAGGCCAACCTGGTCTCCAGAGTGAATTCCAGGACAGCCCAGTTTAGTCAATGAAGAAAACCATTGAAAACAGAAAGCTAGTGAAAATATATTTGAATTAGGGGGTATGTTCTAGCTCCATCAAGCAGCAAGTGTATGTCAGGGGTGTTTCTGCATGAACGCCTAGAGAGGCCATTGTGTGAAGCTGTGAAGGTGAAGCCTGGATTACCTTGGAGACCCCAAGATGTTGGAGATGCCATGGGATACCTGCCAAGGAAAGTTGCTAACAGGAAGTGGAACCTGCCCAAGAAGAGAGAAATATGTTGTAGTTAACAAAGTTGAAAAGAGTTAGAGATCTGAAGAGAGCTTTGACATCAGACATGGAGATTCAGAGTTTGGATTTTGCCCAGCTGGTTTTTGGTCTTGCTTTTGTTCAGTATTTTCTCAATATGTTTCCCTTTCCTCCCATTTAGAATGGTAATGTATACCCTGTACCATTATGTTGGAAGTATGAAGTTTGCTTTTTCATTTTGATTTTACAGGGGATTATAGATTGCCATGAGTCTCAGAAGAGACTTTGAACTTTAGACTTTTAAATAGGGTTGAGACTGTTATAGACTATGGGTACGTTTAAAGTTGGACTGAATAAATTTCTTCATTTTGTTATGGCTACAAGTCTATGGGAGCTAGGAAGTGAAATGTGGTTTGAATAGGAATCACCCTAGAGACTTTTACTTTTGAATACTTGGCTCATAGAGTTGTGACCGTGTTGGAGTAGGTGTGGCTTTGTTGAAGGAAGTGAGTCACTAGTGGGTGGGTTTTGAGGTTTCAGAAGCTCAATCCCAGGCTCAGTGGCTCATCATCACTTCCTGCTGCCTGTGGATAAAGATGTAGAACTCTCAACAACTCTCCAGCACCATGTCTGTCTTCATGATACCATGTTTCCTGCCATAACAAACTAAAGCTATGAACTTTAAGCCAGCCCTAATTAAATATTTTTATTTATAAGAGTTTCCATGGTCATCGTGTCTCTTTATAGCCATGAAACCCAAACTAAGACAAAAGTCAACCCAAAAGTAATGAGATGGAATACTAGAGGATGTAGAAAGGCTTAAACAGGGAAGAGTGTAGGAGTATGGGGTAAATTAGAAGTGGAGAAAGAGAAGGATAATACAAATGAAGGGGTTATAAAAAACTGTATGGAGGCTACTATTGTCCAACCTCTACTCTTGCCTGATGCGTCTAAAACAAAAAGGGGGAACTGTAGAGAGCTGCATAATGTAAGGTGCATAAGCCGCACCTTAAAGATGGATCTGGTTTCCGCCTTCCACCTTCCCGATGGTGAGTGCTCTCTGTCACAAACAACTCCACATTTGGCTAAGGCTGAGGATCTGGCTACCTTCCATGTATGTGGACCTATCTGCATTGCCCACGTGGCATGCTGGGGTTGGCTACCCAGAGGCTATTTAAGCTGTGGGCTGGCTTTCCCCAGGGTCAGATGATTGTTCAAAGTTCCTGAATAAACTGCATTGAAAAAAAAAATAAACCTAACAAAAGGAGTAAAAAACCTCTAAAAAAATCTGTAAGTGGAGGAACAGTAGAACATGTATGAAATAAAAGAGGAGGAGGCAATACTGAGAGTTAAAGCAAGGGGCAGTGTTTGGGAAGACAATATGGTAGAGTGAGGGCTAACCAAAACTAAGGCTCTATTAGCTCATTAATAGAAGTTCACTAGTAAGCTAACCTCAAAATACAACTCAAAAAACCAAGAGTTCAAACAGAACTGCCCTACATGGGCAGACAATGTCCTACCTAGAAAACATGAACTATTAAATGGAAATTGCAATACAATCAGAAGACACCACTATGGGCTATAGGCTTTGTCTTCAGGACTTACAGAAATTACTCTCACACTGACTTGGAAACTTTCCTTTATGTAACTGGTCTCCCCAGTGCCAGGACGTGCTATACCAACTGTTGGGGGAGAAAAGGTACCAATGGCTTCAGCCAGTGCGGGGTCCTGCATGCTGCCATACTTGCCTGCCAGGTAAGAGGTGTCAATGGCACAGTAGCAGCACAGCTGTGTGGTGGCTTGAACTATATGTACCCCATAAGTTTGGGACATTTATACCTGGTCCCTGTTGGTAACAGTTTGGGGAGAATTGGAGGTGTAACCTTGCTGGGAAAAGCGTGTCACGGAGGGCAGGCTTTGAGATTTTGTAAGTGTCATTTCATTGTGCCATTACCATTGTGTATTCTCTGCCTCTTGCTTCTGTGTTGAGACGGGAGCTTTCGGGTGTTTCTTCCACCACGATAGTAACGTATTTCTATCCCCCTGGGGTAACAACTCCAAATAAATCCTCCCTCCTATAAGTTGCCTTGGTAATGGTATTTATCACAGCAGTAGGAAAGTAACTAAGACAACTACCTGCTTTCTGATTAGATCGAGGCCTGTTCCACTGGAGGAAAATCCATGCCTGGTATTGTTAGCTTGGTCAAAGGTACTTTAATGAGTAGATCATTGGACCTAGGGAGGAGAACTGCTATCTCTCTCTCTCTCTCTCTCTCTCTCTCTCTCTCTCTCACACACACACACACACACACACACACAGGCTATTCTCAACCTTGGTCAGAGAAGCTTCTTCAGAAGTGGGCATTAGTCAGTGAAGAGATACATCACTGGTCAAAGTGATAAGAATGGGAGCCTCAGTGCCCAGCCCTAAACAGGACATCTGTATTAACGCCACCACCCACCAATATTCAGGGACCATCATGGAAAAGCAGAGGAAAAGAATGTAAGCACTGAAGGATGTGGAGAAGTGCAGTGGGATGCTCTCTTCCACGGCAAACACGAACTCACAGCAGCTGTGGTCAGTGGTTACCCACAGAAGACCTACAAATGATTAAGCCAGCAAAAATTCTAGCATGAACACCTTACCGAGATTGATAATTGTTGGAGAAAAGAGAATCTTGTTTTTGTTTTGTTCTTAGGATGTGGCCACCAGTAGGTTTCCCATGTTCCAGTGACTGGCCCTACGCTACTCATATGAACAGCACTGTAGGCCTAGTGGATTACAGACATAGAAGATGACAGGAACTTGCAGGTGGGGCAAGGTGGGGATTTAGGGAAAACTGGACTGCAAATGGATATATAGATACACATATATGTATACGTAATCCTATTTCATTGTATGCATGCATGAGATTCTCAAAAATAAAACAAACTTTTAAGATTTGTGAAGTATATGATATTAAGATTTATTTTTGAATTTCCCTAAAAACTGAGGATATGCTACATCATTTTATTATTAAATCTCTAAATGTATGTAAATTAGTTTCAGAATTAATCTGTTCTTTTACAGATATAAGCCCCAATCTATTGCAATAACTGCTTTGTAAAACATATATTTAATAATTAATACATTTTTTGTGCTGCGTGTCTTTTTATTTTTTATCCATGGGTATCTTTTATATATTTTGAAATGGAGTCATATCCTATGCAATTTGCAGAATTTTCTTCAAAGTTTCAAATTGTTTTATTTTTTTATAATCTACTCTGAATATTTTAATCATAATAAAGTACAAAACATCTTTTTTTCTTTGTAAAAAAGACAAAGAGAAATGTCTGTTGCTTACCCAGGTAGTCTGGGAAAGTTTCTTGGAAGACCTGGAGCTAAGATAACCATCATTGCGTCGCCAGACAACATGAGCTACACAAACAAACCCATTTAAGAAACCAGACTGCCATTCAGAGACATACTTGCTGTTTGTATGATGTGCTGAGTCTCGGTACTATGAGACTGCCTGACAAGATGCAATCATTCATGTCTGACGCAGAGAAACGTGGGGCGGGGACATAATGGAAGAGAGGGTAGGGTGCCCTGCCGGAGGTAAGAACAGCCTCAAGGACTTTCTAAAGACACGCAAGAGATTCCTTCCCATCCGATATGCATCCCATGAACACAGAGTCCTGTAGCCAAGTTTACCCTCTACATTCCTCGAGATGCAACAATCTAGACAACAGGCTCTACACAGAACACGCACCTCTTAACTGCCTCTCCGTCAAGGCGCTGACACCAAGCTCAATGTCTCCACCAATGAGCCGACACCAAGCCTCACCTCTCCACCAATGAGCTGACACCAAGCCTCACCTCTCCACCAATAGTTGACACGGGGTCTTCCTTCAATGAGCCAGGGCAGAATTCTGCTCCAGGCCTTCGAGACCAGTGAACCCTGGATCTCAGCTACTCATGTCTCCTTTCTTGACTCTAAAGCCCTCACTTCTTCCCCTGCGTTTCTATGGAAAGTCTGCTGGAGTTCTGCTATTACCAGGCGAGAATCATTCTGCTTTAGGGAATCTTTCTCTTTCTCTCATTTTTAAGTTCACGGCAGTGATGAATTTGTACTTTACACATAAAGAAAAACCGCTTGAATCATCATCCCTGTGCCTGTGCTGGCTAGATGTTTGGCAACTTGACATAGCTAGAGATGACGGAAACTTGATTAAGAAATGTCCCCACCAGATTGCCCTGTGGCCAAGGCACATTCTCTTGATTGGTGTGGGAATGTCCAGGTCACTATGTGTGGTCCCTCACCTGGACTGGCGGTCTGGGTATAAAAAGACAGAATGAGTAAGCCACGGGGAGGAAAGCAGTCAGCAGCACTCCTTTTGCCTCTGTATCAGCTCCTGCTTTCATGTTCCTTCCTGCCCTGCTTGAATTCCTGCCCTGAATTTCCATTGTCCTGAAGTTTTGTATGCTGAACCAAACCATTTCTCCCCAAAGTTGTTTATGGTGCTCTGTCACAGCAGTATAAACCCTAGGACAATCCCCATAGGGCAAAACATGTTGCTGTTAGTGTCATTCAATAATTTTGTTTTTAGTAAATATATTCACATTTGTCATACTACAGCAAATGTCTTTGGCTTCCAGTGTTGCTTCAAGCATACAAGAGGTATTAAGTTTCAGAACAATTCCGTGAAGGAGATTATCAACCCCATCCTGGAGGTACAAGCTGTCTATCTTTCAATAGGAGTCCCTGAGAGACCTGACTCCCCAAGTGCGTGGCTGCTGGATCTCAGACTCAGATAAAGCTATGATTCTGCAGTCAAAATGGCCTCATTACCTCACCCAAGTGTATCGAATGCAGACATTTCATTTGAACCTCATGTTTGCCACTTCCGGGACTCTCTAAGGTTCTAAGTTGTTCCTAACATGCTATCCTGTCTTGATTGTTAAACAGGTGGAATGCCACTCCTTCTGAAAGGAAATAAATATACAACAGCTCACCTACTGCAATGCTCAAGCACTGTGTGTGTATACATTCATGTGTGTACAGGTGCATATACACATGTGTCCAAATGTGTATGCATGTGTGTGTACATGCATGTGAAGGCCAGATGGCAAATTTGGTTATTCCTTAAAGGCTACCAGCATTTATTATTATTATTATTATTATTATTATTATTATTGTTATTAATTACACTTTATTTACTTTGTATCTCCCCTGTAGTTCCCTCCCTTCTCCAGTTCCAATCCCTCCCTTCCTCTCCCTTCTCCACACATGCCCCTCCCCAAGTCCAGTGATAGGGGAGGTCTTCCTCTCCTTCTTTCTGATCCTAGTCTATCAGATCTCATCAGGAGTGGCTGAATTGTCTTCCTCTGTGGCCTGGTAAGGCTGCTCCCCCCTCAGGGGGAGGTGACCAAAGAGCAAGCCAATCAGTTCATGTCACAGACAGTCCCTGTTCCCATTACTATGGAACCCAGTAGGAGACTGAACTGTCATAGGCTATATCTGTGCAGAGGTTCTAGATTATCTCCATTCATGCTACTTGGTTGGACTATCAGTCTCAGGGAAGACCCATGTGCCCAGATTTTTTTTGATCTGTTGTTCTCCTTGTGGAGCTCCTGTCCCCTCCAGGTCTTACTAACTCTAACTTCTTTCATAAGGTTCCCTGGCCAAGTAGGATTCATCCCAGTTATGCAGTGGAAATATACGGAAATCCATCAATGTGATCCACCATATTAACAAACTGAAAGAAAAAACCACATGACAGTCTCCTTAGATGCTGAAAAAGCATTTGAGAAAATCCAACACCCATTCATGTTTAAAGTATTGGAGAGATCAGAGATACAAGGCACATACCTAAACATATTAAAGGCAATATACAGCAAGCCTACAGCCAACATCAAACTAAATGGAGAGAAACTTAAAGCAATCCCATTGAAATCAGGGACAAGGCAAGGATGTCCACTCTCTCCATATCTCTTCAACATAGTTCTTGAAGTCCTTGCTAGAGTAATAAGACAATTGAAGGAGATCAAGAGGATAAACTCAAAAAGGAAGAGTCAAAGTATCACTATTTGCAGATGATATGACAGTATACTTAAGTGACCCCAAAAATTCTACCAGGAAACTCCTACAGTTGAGTAACACCTTCAGCAAAGTGGCTGGATACAAAATTAACTCAAAAAAAAAATCAGTAGCCCTCCTGTATACAAAAGACAAAAGGGCTGAGAAAGAAATTAGGGCTACTAACATTTTTAAAGTTCTTAGATGAGATACCTCTTTGTCCTGTGACTCACCAAGTAAGCTACCCTGACTAGTAGTCCTAGGGATCTCCCTGCCTTTGCCTCCCCAGCACACATAGCATTTTTGTTGTTGTTGTTTTGTGTTTTTTTTCCATGGATCTTGGAGCTTGATCTCAGGTCTTTAATTGTTGTAATACAAGTACTTTATCAACTAAGCTGTATGCTCAGACTGTGAACATGAGTTTTTATCTGACTCTTTAGATGGTCCTTTGTCCCTCCCCTATTGGTAAACAAATGACAGGACACTCGCAATTTGAAGGCTTTGGGGATCCTTTTTAGGATACCTTTGTTGGTTTGATCAAGATCATTTGAACTCTATGGAAGACAAAAGAAAATACTTTTCCCCCAAGACTCTTCAACATTAACACTGGACAGTCACCATTTTGTTTCTGGACACACAATGTCTCACTCCTGAGACATAATGTTGAATCCCGGTGATGGTACAGGACACCCCACTTCCTGAAAGCCTTATTAAATGCCACCCAACTATCCATAACCGTTAGGCAAGCACGACTGCATTTCCTAATAGAAGCTTAATCTTCAACTCCCCTCCACTTCCCCCTCTTCACTGACACTGACACCAAGAAGCAAACACCATGGTAAATAACTGTCCCCTTCACCAGAGATGGCCACCCCAGGACTGCTGAGGCCATTCAAACAGACATGGTTAAATTTAGGAGTTATTGTCTCCTGCAACTCTAAGCCACCTGAAAAACAGCAGGTGGTAGAGTCACACAGCACCAGTAAACACCAGGCTGGATTCCAGGCCCAAACTGCCTGATGATAGCTGTGACACAGTTTGGCCTCTTCCTTGGGAGGGGATATTTGTGGGCTGGAGTTGACATCTTTTCAAAGCTCCAGAAGACTTCAGACTAGCCAGAGCTTGGCTGGTCAGCTCTGTTTGCAGTGGGTGCACAGCTGTCTAAATGGAGCAGGGGGAAATTACAGGGGAGAGGCAACAGCTGGCTAAAAAAGAAATGGGAGAACCCAGTTCTCCCCGTGTATGGTGTTGACAGCCTCGCCAGCCCAGGTAGGAAGAGCACGGGATCACAGTTCGCCATTTTCATATGAAAAGGACAGAATATTAGCCCCATCACAGAAAAGTTGCTGATGGCTGAGTGTGCTGGACTTTCACAAGGAGAGAGACCCCCTTCCAGCTTGCAAATTTAACTCCTCCTTTGAACCTGCTTCATGGAATTTCACATTCAGTCACAGGAACTTTGAAATATTCAAGTTCACATCTTAATGAGGAACTCCTATCTGGTTTTATTTCCCCCTCATAATTTCCAACACTGCCTTCAGGTCTGTCCAATGAGGTGTCCCATTCCCCGGATGTCATGGAAACTGTAGGACAATTAAAAGAGAAAAAAACATCAACATTTGGTTCTATAAGTTACCTACGAAAATTAACTTCTTGTAGGACAGCATTCCTTGAATGGCATTATCCAGAATGTCTATTGAAATCACCCTACACCTTCTTGCTTCATGGCCATTACTATTTGTCAGGCTTGGAGACACTGAGAACTCCCAGGAGTCAGCATGGGTGCTGGGAGAAGGCTGTGCCTTGGATCTTCCTTCTCTGACCACTGAGATCAAAGATGCAGATCAGCTGCAGACTGTCTGAAGGATAGCAGGGCGCACTTCACACTGCCAGCTGCTCACCTGGCCTCACCCATGAGCTCAAACCAGCTGAACTACGGGGGTCAGGGAGTCCAGCCAGCTTTCTGAAGGCAAGAGGCTGGAGGCTGGTCGGAAGGTGGCCAGAGTTATAATACTAGTGTTTGAGATGTTTGTGTGGGTGACTCATTCTTTTCCTTTCAGATATGCCAAAAAGAATTTCACCGCTAGGAAAGCAGGGCCATTCCATATAAAGTCTGAGATGATTGCCACCGTCCCCAAGTGAGAGAGGACAAGGGAAGAAGCTAAGCAAGGTCACACCAAAAGATGTAGAAATTGGCAGAAAAACAGTCAGTACAGTAAGAGCCATGAAGGCCTCCCAGGGCGCCCATGATTTGGGCCTCTGGTTTATTCAACATGTACTTGAGATGCTGAGTCATGTAGCAGATGTTTTCATGTCTGTTGAAGCTTCATGCATATCACAGTGTCATAGGTCATTTACAGGCAGACAGCAAAGCAGATTGTTAGACCTAACAGGACCTGGGAGAGTCTCCCCATAGACAATACGTCCGCTCTCTAGGCTAACAGTCATGAAGGAGTCGTGACATTCTACCATGCTGGGAAATGTTGCTAAACAGCCAGTAAGAATAAACAAAAGAAAAGCATGTTTTTATAGCTTCAAAACTTAAATGTAAGACATTTCCACACCTTAGCCCACTATGAAAAATCAAAGCTTTTCCAGCTGATATCATCTGTGTAAAGCCTTAGCCATGAAGATGTCCATCTCTGGGACAACACAGTGAGGAATCACCTTTCCCATGGAACAAGAGGTAGGATGAAGTCAGAGCTGGAATGCTTCCCATTGGCAAGGTCCTTACTCATTTGTGGGTTCTTTGTTGGCAAAGAAGTTCAGACACTTTGAAAAATATACCCCTTAAGGTTTATTTCTCTATATATACTGGATATTAGTCCTCTGTCAGATAGAGGGTTGGTGAAGATCCTTTGCCAATCTGTAGGCTGTCGTTTTGTTCTGATGACAGTGTCCTTTGCTTTACAGAGGTTTTCAAATTCATGAGGTCCCATTTATTGACTGTTGCTCTTAGAGCCTGTGTTGTTGGTGTTCTGTTCAGGAAGTTGTCTCCTATGCCAATGAGTTCAAGGCTCTTCTCCACTTTTTCTTCTAAGCGGTTTAGTGTGTCTGGATTTATGTTGAGGTCTTTGATCCACTTGGACTTTAGTTTTGTTCAGGGTGATAAGTATGGATCTATTTGCATTTTCCTACATGTAGACATCCAGTTAAACCAGCACCATTTGTTGAAGATGTTGTCTTTTTTTCCATTGAATGGTCTTCACATTTTTGTCAAAAATCAGGTTCAAGTAATCCAATTAAAAAATGGGGAACAGAGCTAAACAGAGAATTCTCAGTAGAGGAATATCAAATGACAGAGAAACACTTAAAGAAATGCTCAACCTGAATAGCCATGTGGGAAATGCAAATCAAAACAACCCTAAGATTTCACCTTACACCCATCAGAATGGCTAAGATCAAAAACTCAAGAAACAACACATGCTGGAGAGGTTGTGGAGAAAGGGGAACCCTCCTCCACTGCTGGTGGAAATGTAAACTTGTACAACCACTCTGGAAAGCAATCTGGCACTTTCTCAGACAAATAGGATTAGCGCTTCCTGAAGATCCAGCTATACCACTCCTAGGCATATATCCAAAAGAGGCTCAAGTACACAATAAGGACATTTGCTCAACCATGTTTGTAGCAGCTTTATTTGTAATAGCCAGAAGCTGGAAACAGCCCAGATGCCCCTCAGTGGAGGAATGGATGCACAAATTGTGGTATATCTACACAATGGAATATTACTCAGCAATAAAAAAACAAGGAAATCATGAAATTTGCAGGTAAATGGTGGGATCTGGAAAAGATCATCCTGAGTGAGCTATCCCAGAAGCAGAAAGATGCACAGGGTAGGTATATACTCACTCATATAGACATATAATATAGGATAAACCTACTAAAATCTGTACACCTAAAGAAGCTAATCAAGAGGGAGGACTCTTGCTAAAATGTTCAATTCCTATCCAGAAAGGCAAAGAGGATGGACATCAGAAGAAGGAGAAAAGAGGGAATAAGTCAGGAGCCTGACACAGAGGACCTCTGAAAGGCTTTGCCCTGCAGACTATCAATGCAAATGCTGAGACTTATGGGCAACCTTTGGGAAGAGCGCAGGAAATCTTAGGAAAGAAGTGGGAAACAGTAAGATCTGGAGAGGACAGGAACTCCACAGGGAGAGCAACAGAATCAAAAAATCTGAGCACAGGGGTCTTTCCAGATCCACTCTTCTGCCCAGTGTTTCCAAATTCTGATCTGCAAGCAGTGAGGACCAGACAACTGAAATTCTTTTTTTTTTTTTTTTCTATTACAGGAACATGAATCTATTTAAGATTCCAGATGCTTCAACTGAGGCCTCTGCTTAGAATGTCATAGGTTCATGGGAGTTTCTGCACACTCCTACAGTTGAGAGCATTGGATGAACCTGCAGGAAAAATTTGTAAGACAGGAACTGGGAATGGGGCAAGAGATGAAGGGAGGAAAGACCAATGAAACCACCTGCTTATGAAGTGTTGGGTTTGATGCTGTCAGTTATGGTGGGATCAGGTTACTAACAACTTCCAAATGTGGACAACATTTGGGCATCTCTGTCTGTTTGTTAAGGCTTCAACTTCTGGTGGTGTGTACCCACATCCTCAAATGCATCTCAACTCAGCCACAGAGAAGCCAACAGCTGACCACACTGAAGATGCATAGGCCAAAAAGAATATTTTCATGGTGAAGTCCAAAGCCTTCATTCCTGACAATCTAATGGCTACAGATCTTTATTTCTGAGACCACGCACCCTGAAGAGGCTACAGGAAAAAAACAGTTGGTTCCGTACTGTGTTTTTAATACTGCACGTAGCTTGGAAGGTCCCTTCCAAATGCTGCTTTTTGGATTGTTCTACAAGATTCCTGCACTATTCATGAATGCAAAACAAAGAAGCAAACATGTAAGTCCTTCTCCAGTATGTGCTCTCAGCACCCTCCCCTTGTCTCCACTGGACATAAGAAGAGGGAGGGATAGATTTATCTGTCCGCGACTTAGCTCTGCTGCTCCAGGGAGGGATAGATTTATCTGTCCAGCCACTTAGCTCTGCTGCTCCAGACCCCAACCATGCTCACTTTCAAAATTAGCTGTTGTCTTCCCTCACTCAGCGGGACTCCTCTTCCCAAGTGCAAATGGGGACCTTCTCAGGAACCGTTTGTCCCTGTAGCAGCATTGGCTCCTTCACAGCCCTTCCTGTATTTCACAGTCCATCCCTGCCATTTTGCAGCCCTCCGAGCCCAGTGGGCATCTGAATCTGTTCCCCATTAGGCCAGATTTCCTCTCAGATCCTCATCCATTTGGCCTAACTCCACAGAGGCCAACTGCCTCCTGTTTTAAACAAATGCCTGAGCATCTGAGGCTCAGGGAAAGAAGAGTCGACTCGCTGCTCATAAGGGACAGTCGGATCAGCCTTGGATTCCCTGGTCTGAGCCATTTCTATAACTACATGCCTAAGATGAGAAGAAAGGAAAGGATTTGGATTTTTTTTTCAATATACTAATCCTGTAGTAGGTTTAGGTTAATGACTCAATCAAGAAGCTTCCCCCACTAGAAGACATTCGGGGCAAGATGTCACAGACACAAAGATTCCAAGCAAAGCCACTGGAAAGGAAATGCCAGGCACAGAAATGGGGCATAGGGCCAGCTGTAAAGTCCACACTGATACATCTTCATGGTAACTTTTAATGTTTACCAACTACAGAGAATCATAACTGTTTCTTTTCATGAGTGCTATGCAAAACCTCCTCTGGAAATCCTAATTTCAGGTGTAAAAGATTAACTCTTTCTTAGGAGGAACAGCATTCGGCCCACAGGAATAAGGGTGTCAGCGCTCTTGTGGCCAAGCAACAAACCTGTGCATCTTGAGGACCCAAATCATAAGGAATCTTGAATTTTATTTACATTGTCTCAACTCTGGCAAAAGTCACAAGACTTTCTTTTGTACTGCACAAGCACTGAGCTCAGTGCCTTGTCATTTAACCCTTTCCAAACAAGCAGATAAATGTTTTCACATGAAAGCCGGAGGGAAAAAGGCATAGCCAACTAAAACTTGCATCCCTTTCCCCTACACAACCAACAATAGGAAATGACAATAACTCCTACACATATCTTTTTTATCTTTTACGTTAATTACAGTTTATTCACTTTGTATCCCAGCTGTCACCCCCACTCTTATTCCCTGCCATTCCCACCCTCCCACCCTCATTTCCTCCCATGCCCTTCTCCAAGTCCATTGATAGGGGAGGTCTTCTCCCCTGTTCCATCTGACCCTAGCTTATCAGGTCTCATCAGGACTGGCTGCATTGTTTTCCTCTGTGGCCTGGTAAAGTTGCTCCCCTCAGGGGGAGGTGATCAAAGAGCCAGCCACTGAGTTCATGTCAGAGACAGCTCCTGTTCCCCTTCCTAGGGTACCCACTTGAGACTGAGTTGTCATGGGCTACATCTGTGCAGGAGTTTTAAGTTATCTCTATGCATGGTCCTTGGTTGGAGTATCAGTCTCAGAAAAGATCCCTGAGCCCAGATTTCTTGCTTCTGTTGCTCTCCTTGTAGAGCTCCTGTTCCCTCCAGGTCTTTCTATCTCCCCCTTCTTTCATAAGATTCCCTGCACTCTGCCCAAAATTTGGCTATGAGCCTCACCATCTGCTTTAATACCCTGCTAGGTAGAGTCTTTCAGAGGCCCTCTGTGGTAGGCTCCTGTTCTGTTCCCTGTTTTCTCCCTCTTCCGATGTCTGTCCCTTTTACCTTTCTGAGTGAGGATTGATCATCTTACCCTGGGTCCTCCTTGATTAGCTTCTTTAGGTGTACAGATTTTAGTATGTTTATCCTATATTATATATCTAATATCCACTTATAAGTGAGTATATACCGTGTATGTCTTTCTGCTTCTGGGATACATCACTCAGGATGATCTTTTCTAGTTCCCACCATTTGCCTGCAAATTTCATGATTTCCTTGTTTTTAATTGCTGAGTAGTATTTCATTGTGTAAATGTACCAAATTTCTGTATCTATTCCTCAGCTGAGGGACATCTGGGTTGTTTCCAGATTCTGGCTATTGTGCATAAAGCTGGTATGAACATGGTTGAGCAAATGTCCTTGCTGTGTACTTAAGCATCTTTTGGATATATGCCTAGGAGTGCTATAGCTGGATCTTGAAGAACCACTATTCCTAATTTTCTGAGAAAGTGCCGGATTGATTTCCAAAGTGGTTGTACAAGTTTACATTCCCACCAGCAATGGAGGAGGGTTCCCCTTTCTCGGTGAATTATTTTCTCCACTATCAGATCCTCTTTGTGGGAAAGGAGAAAAAAACATCAGAGGCCAGGGATAGTTGAGTCTTGATGGAGGCAGGTGAGTAAAGGGTAAATTTAGGCTTAGTTCATAACTCCAAAATAGCCCAACATTTTGGTTCCTCCACCTGAAGACAAGAAACAACCTCCAGGCATCTGAAGCGTCAGTCTCTCCAACAAAGGGAGAAAAATGAGCACAGCTGAAGTTGTCTGACCTCAGCTCCCCATTTACCCATCTTGTGAAAACCAGAGGGCTATACCTTCGGGACAAGTATAGCAGACTTGCCGCCCTTCTGAAGCCCTTGCCTTTTGATGTTGCTGTGGTCTGGGGAGGTCAAACAACCACAGGCCAAGAGAGATGGCCTATTGGAATAACAGGAAGTGAAACAGAGCTGGCATCAGTGGGGACCATGCTTTAGTGGAGGGAGCTGGGGCCAGAGAGGCCTGAGGAATGAGCTCTCAATTCACCCCACTTTGTCTCTGATTTCATCACTTTGCCATCTGATCCTGCTGCCTGCCTCTGATGCATTCAGGGATGGAAAAACTCACAGTAACCCCCAAGCCTAAGGACATCCCAATGACAGATATATGGGGCTGTCGCTCCAAAGACAAACAGTCACTTGAAATGAGCAAGAAACCAGTGATTTGCAAGGCAGCTTTGGTGACCTCAGAATAGAGGAAGGTGTCAATTCTTACATGTAGGATTGAATTACCACCACCTCAAAAGAGCCAGGGAAATTCTCTCTCTCGCACAATGGCCAAGCCAGTGAACAGCGCTTGCAGGAGTGCATCTCTTGTTCCTCTCCTTCATGTTACCAAGTGGGGAAAAAACAAAACTCAGATGCTGGACACATCCTCCCTTGCTTTTCCCCTAGTTCCTCTGCCATTTCTTCAAAGGTTTTTGCTCTTTTCCTAAAACAATCTGACCTCGTTAGTTCAGTCCATTCTCAAACAAGAAAAAGTGTCATTGCTTTCCAATGCTAGAGTTTACCTCCTCCTTCCTCACCTACAGACGCTGGTCCAGCTGCCCACAGACCATGAGAGAGCTGCCTCATCCATCACTCAGGCTTTTCATGGCATGTGACCTGCCAATAAGAAGATTTACAATTGCCCCCTAAAGTCATGAATCAGTTACGAAGGGAGTCTAACTTTATGGTAACACTCTGAGATGGAGTGCTTGATGCTTTTCCGAACTCTTTATAAGTCAGTGCCCAAGTCTGACACAGGGAAAATACTGAGACCCTACACTGAGAGGCAACTGTCCTAGAGAAACCATCTTCTCATAGCAGAAACTGAAAGAACCATGAGGAACTAAAACGTGAAGATGTGTGCCAAACCAAGTGTAGAGGAAACATGAACAAAATTCGAAAGGAAAAGTAAGCTGGTGTTAAAAGAAGAAAAAAAAAAATATATATATATATATACATAAAAAGCATTTCATCTGCCTAATGGAAGATTTTAGTGTGGTCGATAGTCTCCCGACACAGCTGATCAAAACGAAGAGGAATGACTGAGAAAAGAAAAGTAAGAACCGATGCCTGCATGGATACAAATAAATGAGTCCCTTTGCTGAGATGACTGCTGAGTAGAGAGGACTGGCTGACCCCCACACAAATTCATTTTGATGGTGCCAACCCTCCCTCTCACCCTCTAGTAAGGTGCCCATGGGCTATAAAAACTGTCATTCTTGTGGGGTTAGTCCGTGTTCACAATATGAGCACCCTCCAGAAGGCAAGTGAACAGCGCAGAAGATCCTCAGAAAGCCCTTTCTCCCTCCTTCCCCCAGGGCTTCTCAAGGTCTTCAGAGTGGCTGGCCAAGGCAAGGAAGTTGGGACAGGTGGGGTCAGGTAACCTAGAGGATCAATCCCCAACTCTGCTTCAGCCAGGAAACACTCTTTACAGCCAGAAGTTCATGAGATCTGTGCCTGGTGAATGCTGTTGTTTCAGAGCTGATCCATGACAGGAAAACAGTATCTGAACAGAGAGGAAGGTTGAATTATCCACACTGGCTGCAGAGTGAGGGGATAAAATATATTATAAAATTCTAAGAAAGCAATTAATGTTCTTAATTGAGAAACATAACTCACACTCTTTTTTTCTTCCAATAAATGATTCCTAGAGAAAAAGAGACTTCATATTTTGCTGGGCTCTTGGTTTTCTCTTCATTTGTTTTGTTGATGATTAAGCAAAATACGAACTAAATGTGACTATGATATACTAGGGGGTTGGACATGCTCAGAAAAAAAAGATTTTAAAAGGTGGTTGTCTGGGTCACTAAATGTAAATACCTACATCATCTAAGGAAATGTCTTGCTGCAATTTGAAGTAATTACACTTCGTTTTCTTCCTGCGCCTACCATCTCATTAAACCTGCGTGAAATGCATAATTACCGCACTAAGCAGGTGAGCTGACTCCATGGTATGTGCATGAAAGTCTCACATTAATTGCCCATTGAGGACCCCCAGGCAGGGCACACTCAGCTTGTACCCCCACTCCTAATGCAATGACTATAACAGGATGCACATTCCAGAGAGGATCTCCAGATCCGTCACGGGGGAAACATCTTCATTATGCCAACTCAGTTCTTGAAAGAAGACAGTAGGTGGACACCACAGACCATTGTGTCTGGCCAGTGCTGGCCGTCTGAACGTAGCATCTCTCCTTTGACTTGCCTGACTTAGTCAACCTCAAACACCAATGACAATACCTGAGCAATATCTCTGTTGTACTAATGCTGATGCCTTCAAGTACAGTCAAAACAAGGCCTTGATTTATTTATATAATATAGCCTTTGCTTTTCCACCAGAGAGTTGTTTACAGTGGTAATTCTCCAGCCTCTTAACTGAATTCCAGGTAAGTCAGGGGTGGGGTATAGAGAGACTGCCTCCTCCTCCTCCATGCAAAGTATGAAAGCAGAGGTACTGAGAACTTAGTAGCAGTACTCAGTACTCAGCAACAGCAAATGGAACTAACTTTTGACTCTTGTGACAGAAGCAGGAGGAAGGGAGGGAGACACAGGGTGGGAAAGGGGATGTAGTTCTCGTACTTGCCTCTCAGGCGAACAGTCAGTACAAGGTTATGGTCTGAAAGCCACAGGCTGAGGGCTGAAGACCATCAGACTTTGCTGCCTTCTTGATTTATTCCTCTCCAACTCCTTCACAGGCAACTACCCTGACAGAGAGGGACACTGGGGTGTGTCCTGTGCTTTCTAAGCCATGACACCTATCAGCTGTTCAGCTAAACAACATTAATTTTCGGTCTGTTCTACCAACACTAATCATATGAATGCAATCACTATGGAAACAGGCAGAGAGCCACAGCCAGGTGGGGAGGAGCTCAGAAGAGTGGGGGGAAGGATTGAGAGAGCCGGAGGAATTGAGGACACCACAAGAAGACCTATTGAGGTAAACTAGCCTGGGCCCATGGGGCTCACAGAGACTGAAGAACCAACCAAAGAGCTGCATGGGCTGGACCTAGGCCCCTACACATTTGTAGCAGATGGGCACACCTTGGTCATCATGTGGGTCCCCTGACAATGGGAGTGGGGCCTATCTCTGACTCTGTTGTTTGGATCCCTTGCCCCTAGCCAGGCTGCCTTGTCTGACCTCAGTGGGAGAAAATGTGTTTAGCTCTGTGCAGCTTGAGGTGCCAGAGCAGGTTGGTACCCATGGTGGCCCTCTCCTTCTCTGAGAAGAACGGGTGGACAGGTGTGAGGGTGGGAAGGGGAGGGCAGTGCTATGATCAGGATGTAAAGTGAATCAATAAATAAGTTAATGGGGAAAATACTGCAAAAAGTGCAGTTATGTCACTTGCCTACAGGGAACTGTTAGGAGAAAGGCATTAAGTGAAGTTTATCACTATGCCATCATCAGAGTTTATGTAGTCGATTTTCTCCTTGCTGTGACAGAATGCCTGCAAAAGCAACTTAACGAATTGAGGGTTCTTTAGTCCGAGACCTGAGGGTTTACAAACCATCCCTGTAGGCCAATGAGACTGCTGCCACGCCTGCACTCAGGAGGCAGAGTGTTGACCGCTGTGCCCAGCCAGCTCTCTTCTGCATCTCTTTTATTCACCCTAGGACCCAATCCTGTTGGAGGGTGCCACTCACATGCAGGATGGGTTTTCCCTCCTCGCTTCTTTCA
The DNA here is from genome assembly GCF_030254825.1 of Meriones unguiculatus. Classification (NCBI taxonomy): domain Eukaryota; kingdom Metazoa; phylum Chordata; class Mammalia; order Rodentia; family Muridae; genus Meriones; species Meriones unguiculatus. Next base: position 48,506,635 of record NC_083357.1, read on the forward strand.
GTGGACAACCTCACAGACACTGGCACAAGGTGTCTCCTAGGGGATTTTAAATCATGTCAAGACAGGAGTCAAGAGTAACCATCACATGCTTCCTGCTAAAACCTTGCCTCTCTGTGGTACAGTAGCGGCCCCTCAGAAGCAACAGCTGAGCTGAGTGCTGGTCTCGGACGACTGCTGACGGCTGCTTAGATCTTTGACGCTATCCTCGGACACTGTAACATAGCAGGAGAGGCTGTGGTGCATAAAGGGTGCATCTGGAGCCTCTGGGGAGGGGCCAGGGGAGGAACACGGAGCATCCAAAGCAGGACAGAGGCATACTTACACATCAACAGGACCCAGGAGGGTCAGGCGTTACAGGTGAGCGGGGGAATGACATTAACACGAGATGCGTTAATGTCAAGAGACTCTCAAAAAGCTGGGGTCAAGAACAGCATTCCTGTGGCCAAGTCCTCTGTTGTTCCCCACAAGGAAAACAGCCGTAGGCATATATCCTGTTCCCAGCAAACCACCCTGTGAAGCCCCGCACTGCTGCAGCAGTCTTAGAGGTCACTCAGAACACGTCTTCAGAACGCCCTCCGGAAAGCACAAGGGTCTACTCGAGAAACAACTTAAAATTAGCAAAGTCAATATTTAACTTGGACGTAGTCTGGAAATGTGGAATTTTCCACGGAGAATCGGAGCTGTCACCAGAAGCTGGTGAATTGGACCAACAGCCCTGGCTCCTGCATTTTGAGAAGACGGAATGGCTGGGAGTGGTTCAGAGCAGGAATGGTGTTGCTTTGCCAGCTGCGGCCTTGAGCCAAGACCCTGGCTAGACAATTATTCCAGAAAGGTCACCCCACTACTGCTGTTTTCCTCTCAGTTTTACCAAGCTTGGACCTGACCTTGCATCCCTGCCTTTGCCCCAGGCTGCTCTTTTCCACTGCCCGCCACGCTGAGAGTCCTTTGTTAGTCATGTACTGCTCAGAGCAGTGCACACTCTACGCACCTGCAATCTCAGCATTTGGAAGGCTGAGACAGGTTCACAAGTTCAAGGTCAAGCCCTGTTTCGGAACCTAAGGAAGGTAGGATGTGAAGTCTTATATGCTTACATAAGCTTCCAGGGCCAGGCTTTAATGTTCTCCAACAGCCAGAACAGCACGGTAAAGACTCATGGGCCAAGATGAAGAAGAAATTAAACCACTACACAGAGGGTTAAGTCCCCACCACTTTCCTTCCTCAGTCCTTCTCGACAACTTCTCCTTGAGCTAACTTGTGGCTTTATTGAGTTTCTTGAACTCTACTTTTGTTCTCACCCTTCTAGTCATTATTTCCTTCCCTGTGTGGATTTCAGTTTGTTGTGCTTTCTGTAGTTCCTTGAGGCATCCAACTAGGTTGTCAAGTAGAGGTATTTCTCTAAAGGCATTGCATTTTTACAGATTTGTGTGTTTGTATTTTATATGTATGAGTGTTTTACCTGTGTGTATGTCTGTGCACTGTGTGTGTATCTGGTGTTCATGGATGTCAGAAGAGGGTTGCCAGATTCCCTTTGTGTGCTGGGAACTGAACCCCAGTCCTCTGCAAGAGTAGTAAGTGCTCTTCACTGCTGCGCCACCTCTCCAGCCCGTCTCTGTTTTCAGGTGTGTATGTCTTCAGGGCTAATCATTTTCCTTTGGGCACTGTGTTCGCTGCCTTCCATAAGTTTTGATGCACTGTGTTGACTCCTTACTCTCAGTCACAATAATCACAATATATTGAAGGGATCACAGAATACTGTGAGGCAAGACAAATGGCTCATCAGACTTTGATTTTTCCCAATCCAGAAGAGATGAATCTACCTGTAAGTTGAGTTATTTGGCTATAAAGAGAAGAAATTTTTGCTGATGAGATTTGGTTGAAAAGAGATACATTTTGTAGTCCTGCCTGAGATTCTACAGTTCATGAAGTAGAGCCACATGAAGCGTGGTAGAGACTCATAGTTTACAACTGTGGATGCTATTTCCAAGGCTGGTGGACATGCTTTATAATGCTGTGGTTTGAATGTGAAATGACCTTCAGAAGCACCTGTGTTTGAACTTAGTCCCAAGTTAGATCTCTTTCAGAAGACTGTGGAACCTAGGAGGAGGTCTTCTTTGAGGAAGTGGGTCACCAGGGGCTGACCTTGAGCACAACCTCACTTCCTGTCTGCTTTCACTTCCTGGTTGTCCTAGAGTGAGCAAGCATCCTGATTCTTCCTCCACAAATCCGGGGAGCCCTTCCCACTCCCAGCCCTACCCCACCATGATAGCCTACACCCCAAACCATGAGCCAAAACAAACCCTTCCGTCCATAAGTTGTTCCTTTTGTGATATTTGATCAATGACTGCAAAACAGTAAGAAATTAGACTAATTTTTCCTGGAGCCAATTCTCCTTCGCACTTCTTGATACTGTGGCAAAGGCAGAAAGGTCAACATACTGCCAGGCTTCTTTCAAGATTACCTTCCCAGGGCTTCTTTCAAGATTACCTTCCCAGGGCACTCAGCGAGCTACTAGCTGGTGTGTGGGAAATCCTCCTCACTGCAAAGGACTGCGAGATTAGGGTAATTTAGGAGGTAACCATGAATTGCCCTACTGCAATTATAAGAGCATCTCACCACCCTACCCAGCTGCCAGAAACATCCCAGGTGATCTGAGTTGGATGCTACCGTGCCCCTCTCTTCCAGACCTGGCTTGTCTTGGACTCTTGCAATGCCTGTCTCCTCCAAGAGGTGGCCCGTTCAATGGCGTGTGAAGCAATTCCTGCTTACACGTGCAGTTGCAAAGGCATCCCATGATCCACCATTCATTATTTCTAACAATACTTACAAAGAGGGAAGGGGTGTCTCTCATACACATATACTTTGAACAGGCAACAGTTTCTTCTGCCGGGCCTCTCTGCTTCTATCCAGTTGATTAATGTGCAGCTGAGACTCTCTTTAATGGAGAAATAAATGTAAAGTTATTTATTGGAACGTGTTTGATCAGAAGGAGACGCCCTCCCCCACAGTGAGCCTGGACAACTACACATGTAGCTTCCTAGAACAATGAGTACTGGCACACCAGAGAAGAGTCTGTATTTTATTCAGGCATGTAGCTATTGTGGTCATTACAGGCTGGTAAGCTCGATTGATTGTGAAAATCAGGTTCTTGCCTGCAGAACGCTGGCCAAGAAAATGCTGCTTAAACTTGGCACTCTACCAGCTTGCCTAATCAAGTATCATGTGTTGATAACTCACTTCTGCTAGAGGTATGAAATCATTTTCCGGGTGTTATTAAAATTGTCTTACAAATGAGGGAACTGAAGTCAAGATAATCCACGTCATTTGTTCCACCTCTTGTTGAAGTTTAGGTGAAGTTAAGAAATGAGATGCTTCCATCCTCCATCCTCCATCCTCCATCCTCCATCCTCCATCCCAAATGCTTGTCACTTAAAGACTTCCACTCCAGGAAAGCAGCTCCTTTGAGGGAATTGTCAGGCTTAGGTCAATTCAGATTTTCTTTTTTTATTATTAAAATTTTATTTCTTATATTAATTACAGTTTATTCACTTTGTATACCAGCTGTGGACCCCTTCCTCTTCCCCTCCCAATCCCACCCTCACTCCCTGATCTCTTTCTATGCCCCTCTCCAAGTCCACTGATAGGGGAGGTTCTCCACCCCTTCCATCTGACCCTGGCTTATCCAGTCTCATCAGAACTGGCTGCATTGTCCTTCTCTGTGGCCTGGCAGGGCTGCCTCAGAGGGAGGCAGTCAAAGAGCTAGCCACTGAGCTCATGTCAGAGACAGTTCCTGTTCCCCTTACCAGGGAACCCACTTGTATACTGAGCTGCCATGGGCTACATCTGGGCAGGGGTTCTAGGTTATATCCAAGAATGGTCCTTGGTTAGAGTATCAGTCTCAGAACAGACCCCTGTGACCAGATATTTTGGTTCTGTTGCTATCCTTGTGGAGCTCATGTCCTCTCCAGGTCAGGCTCTAAGATCAACAATCAATAAATGGGACCTCATGAAACTGAAAAGCTTCTGTAAAGCAAAGGACATTCTCGTCAGAACAAAACGACAGCTTATAGCCTGGGAAAGGATCTTCACCAACCCTATATCTGACAGAGGGCTAATATCCAGAGTATATAAAGAACTAAAGAAGTTAAAAAGCAACAAAGCAAGTAATCCAATTAAAAAATGGGCTACAGAGCTAAACAGAGAATTCTCTGTAGAGGAATATAGAGTGGCAGAGAAACACTATAAAAAAATGCTCAATGTCCTTAGTCATCAGAGAGATGCAAACCAAAATGACCCTGAGATTTCACCTCACATTTTCATTATAACATAACAAGGGAAAATAACAAAGAAAACCAAACATATATTTAACAAAACACAGGCTGATTAAGCCTTGGGTGAAATGGAACTGATATTACTTTCCTAGAATTTTCTTTTAAAAATTTCAGCGGTGTTTGTTTTGCTCTTGAAATACCATATGGCCCAAGCTGGCCTTCACACGTGCAAGGGAAGGCATTAAGAGAAACATGCTGTGCAACTTCGCATCTGCCTCTTCTTATCAGCTATATCTGCAACCCTCACCCACACCTTTGAAAGCTGCAACAGACAGAGTTCTCAGGCAGTAGCTTGGGTTCCTGCCAACATACAAACCATGTATTTGCTCAGCAAACACCCAAGGGTCAATAATGTGTGGTCATCTCCCTACATTACAAGAAGGTTGACTATAAAAAGTAACAACTTCAGTCACAGTTCAGAATGGCAACACAGACGCTGTCTGTTCCTCTCCATTCAGAGACAGGATGGATGCTACACACACATTCCTTGTTGCAATCTGTAGACGAGGGAGGCAGCTAAGGTTAGGGAGAGAATCCTACAGAGGATTAGCCTACAGAGAGCCAGGTTTGTCTACAGGATCCACTGGTTCAAAGCAGCTGTGTGACCCTGGACTTGGATGTCTCTTTGTGGCTTCAGAATGGTGAAGGAATAACAGATGTCTTTGAAGGTCTTAAGACTCCTAACTCCAAGCCAGCAAGTCAAAGCTTCATTGTTCCCTGGGGACAAAGGATGTCTGGCTCCCTTGGGCTCACATCCCCCCTGTAACCCACTTGTTATCTTTTGCCAGGTGCCTAAAAACTAGTCTCTTCTGTCTCCCTTGAATTATTGTACAAACATTGGCAAGCTCCAGTGTGGGAAACAGAGCATGCACCCAGCCATTAAGGATATAGCTAGTGTCCCTGACCATGGTGCCTTGGGCTTGTGGGGTTCCTCATGCTCTGAGATCAGAGCCTTGGGTGCTCTCTACTACTGTCTCAAGTCCTCTTCCTGGATGACCAGGCATCTGACCCCCACCAAAATTAAGTCCTGACAATCACAATGACAACCACTAAGTCCTCCTCAGGCTTTAGGTCACAGCTAAAGAAACTAAGGCAATTAAGACATTCTCATTAGAATGAAGGCTAATTTCTTCCACTGTCTCTCCACAAGACCTTGGCCTGCTATGTCAGTGCCCTCAATCTGCAGCCCAGAACCCCAGTGTCAGCACTATAGGATGTTTCCACAGTCCTGCAGCATCCTGTGCCCAGAGCTGACTCCAGCTTTCCAAGGAACAAAAGCTCACAAATCCTCATCCTTACTAGAATCTCACACATACTAGACATTACATGACCAATTTGTAAGTAAGCACAGACATAGATGAGACTTAGGCATGCATTAATTATAGAAATGGAGAGATGAGATAACCTGAAGATAGTATAAAAATCACTCAAAAGAATGTAACAGATGCTGTGTTAAGAAAACAGAATTCCATACATGATTTTCCTCAAAATATTAACAATACTCTAAGCTGAATACACAACCCATGTCATCTAAATGGAGGGGGAAAGGTAAAGAAAAGAACAGAGCAATAGGGATTAGGAATTCTTGATGGATGGAATTTATGGCAAATCGACAGTTACATCAGCTTTTAGGAAACATAAATAAAAACTTGTTGTTCACAGGCTTCAGTCCAAGGGACTTCAGTTCATTATTCCAGGAGGATTCTGTTACCCCTGTCTTCCTCAGATGCCGTCAGTGCCCTTGCGGTACCTCTCTTGTGACCATGCGTGTCTGTCAAATTGTACTAAGGTTCTACAATATCATACACTTTTTGCTTTTTGCAAGTGGCATATTTATTTCCCCAAGACTCAGCTTCATTCCTCCCATTGCTCCTTCTCTTGGATTCCCACTCAAACTAATGACGTCATTCGAAAGCTCTCACGGGTCTAGTCACAAAGCAACAGCAGTCTGCGTCTGTCTGCAATTCCTTCTTTCTCTGTTCCTCTCCTGCACACCTCTATAACCACTGATGCTGACAGGTGGGAAGCAACGAGTGCTATCATGCTGTGTCCACTCCACAGCTAGATAAAAAGAGCTTTCGAAAGACAAAATAAATAAATTAATTAATTAATAAAAGCAGTAAGGATTTCACTTCATTGAGTGAAGCCAAGTAGAATCAGCTCTTTGGAGAAGAATAAATACATGAAGAAAAGGTTGGGGAAGTTGCTTGAGTGGTTTACGTGGAAGAACGGAAACCGCAAGTACTTAGGTCATGGACAAAGCTGTGTGATAGTAGGTGCACAAGGGTTCATGTTCCTATTCCCTTCAGATTTGTAATGTTGGAATGTCTCTGTGAGAAGAGGAAAATAAAACTATTGAGCAATGGTAACAAAATTTGTGTTAGAAAGCAAAAAGCACAGACATGTATAAGTCTCACATTCTGTTCAAAATACTACTGGCCTGCTGTCAGCTCCAGCTCCAGCGCTAGCACTGAGCACTGTCTCCGGGGAATTCCTTCCAAGGCTGGACTGTGTATGCTTGTAATGGATGTTGCAAGCGAACTCAGAAGTCAGCGGTGGCTATTCTCCAAGCCACACAGCCAGGAGACAGATGGTAGGCCAGGAGAGGTGGCAGAGCCCTGTAGTGGTGACATGAAGCAAGACAGAATCTCAGGGCTATCTTCATTCTGCCAGCCTAATTTTTGTGCCCCTGAAAGGATGCCTGATGCTACAATTAGGCCATTGCCTGCAGTCTCCAGATGTGGAAAGATACTGTTCACATGTAGAACCAACTGAGACAGATGTGTTTCATCTTTAGGTAAGCCCTCCTCCAAAGGCATTAGCCATTTTGCCAAAAATGGTTGCAGCGCATCAGAAATATTCTAGTCAGTGAGATCTACCACAACCCTGCTATAACCAGAAAATGATAAATAATAAAACCTAAGGGACTAGAGCTAACTTGGACTTCTTGTCACCCACAATTAATTGGTATCTGGGAGCCAATGGTCAGACGATGCATCAAAAAGTTTCACGCTGATCTTTTTCTTTTTAGTAAGTTCTATACACCAACCCTGAGAAAGGCTCTCAGTCCATAGCAGAGTTAGTCCAGCATACCTGCCTGTGGCATGCTTTAGCACCCTGGATCCTCGGTGACAAAAAAAGAAAAAGAAAAAGTTGGAGTTGTGCCAGAAGTAAAACAGTGATTGGAACAAAAACTGACTCAATCCATGTGAGCTGTGCAACAAAGAACAGATGGCAGGAAGATGGACAGACCAGGTGTGAAGAGGTGGAAATATTCCTGGACTCAGAACACCCCTTTCAGCTACTCCCACACTGAGCCCCACTTCTGGGAAGCTCACATCTCCAGCTGAGGGACCTCAAGGGACCTGGCCCAGAATGCTGACTTGTATTTGTTCCAGCTGGCTATAAACTAATAATACCAAGCTGATGGACAAACATTGTTCCTATTGTCCTAGACCTAGATCATTGTCTCTGAAGTACCTGGTCCATGTAGCAAGAAAATCCACAGACAGCATACATGAAGGTCAAGGTAATTTTTTTTTTTTAGGAGAAAAAGATGACCAGAATCAATGTACAAGGGAGTCAGGGTTTGTTGTCCTCGAGAGGAAAATCCTGGTCTATAGCAGTGTTTTGTCTGTGTTATCAGCTCATGAAGCCATTTCATTCAGCTCAATTTGGGGGGAAATCTATGGAGGTCAAGTTTGCATGACTTCATAAGGTGAAGGATGTATGCGCACAGGTTCATAAAAAGAAGTGTGACTACCTGAGGTCAACAGCTCTGTGGGTGATCACAGCCAGAACTAGATCAGCTGCTTTAGAGGCCGACTCCCACTTGGTTAAGGCAAAGGAAAGAACAAAGGAAACTGCTAATGAATGAAGCAGAATTCAGGTTTGCAGATGGAGGGGGCAGCATTGTGTAGAGACAGAGTCCATGACAAATAAGCATCTGAACTCACAGAAGTGACAATGTGCAGGATCAGACTGGCAGGAGGACAGAGGACGTTACTGAAATCCCAGGAAAGCCAAACATGTGTGATCTCATCCAGAGGTGAGTCACCTCTTAGCCCACACTCACGTTGACCTGGAGTTTCTCTGAGTGTAAAGGGCTTGAAAGGCTTCTTGCCTCTTCTTTCTGTCAGAGTATGTACCTGAGACTGAACTCTAGGTAAAGCAAAAAGAGCTATCAGCATCCATGGGTCTCTGCTCATCATACCTCAGATAGTCTGTGAAGCTCACACTTAAACAACAGGAGGCAGTGAGCGCTCCATTCAGTCAGAGGTTCCGTAACCATGGATGTCATCATCTATGATTCAAAGACCAAAAAAAGCATCTCTACTATAGAGCCTGCTAATCTGTACAAACCTCTTATGATTCTCTAAAAAGTACAATATCACAACCATTGGTCTGGGGAGATAGCTCGGTCAGAAAGGCAAGGGCAAGGACCCAGGTTAGACCCACAGAAGTCACGTCAAAAGGCCAGGTGTGGTGGCACGTGTTTGTGATTCTGTGGCAGGTGGAGACAGGCAGATCCCAGGGCTCAGCGGCTAGCCAGCCTAGCCTTCTCGATGAGTTCTAAGCCAGGCCAGGGAGAGAGGAACAGCGTTCAAGGGTGTCCTCTGTTCTCTAAACACACACAAATGCATGTACGCACCTAACAACTATTTAGAAACCATTTACGTTGTGTAGGATGTATACAGATTATATATGTAAACTCTATCTGTGTAAGTGGCTAACACATCTGTGGATTTTATTACCCATGGATTTTTTTTTTTATCACTGGAAATACTGGAGCCAGCTCTCCAAGGATGCTGGAAATAACTGTGGCGGTAGAGAGAGGACACATTCTGAAGAGTTCAAATTATGTGACGCGGCATACTGGGAGGCTAACAGCAGCATGTGCCACCTCACGGGCAACACCGTCTCACAGGCGAACAGAGTGAAAAAGGATGCACGTGTCAGTGAGCACTGGGCTGTGAAATTACAGATAAGTCTGACCTTTAATCAAGGTCAGATGTGTCCAAAGCCTCTCCTGTGTCTCACAAAGCATGAATGGTTTTGCCTGTATGTCAAAATTTAGAAGTAGAATCATGTAGTCAAAAGTGAAAATATATGATCTATGTTAAACATTGGAAGCGAGGAAGACTTTTGCGGCACCACACACAGTAACTTAGTGACCGAGGATGCTGAGCTGAGCCCTTCTATGCATGAGAAGCATCACGGTGAAAAACAAAGACACACCAACCATATGATGTGTGGATGTGAGAGCCCAGTGTCGTCAACCTTTGCGTCACCCCATCTCTAAAATCCCAGAGCTGGTAAGCCAGCCGAGCAGAAACAATGTTCTACAGGTCAACCTCTGGCCTCCCTACACCAGCACCTACCTTTGCGCGCACGCCCAGCAGCTGAATTCAGGCTGTTTGCCTTCTAGCGCGTGGACGTTATTGTTTCCAACCCTCATTACATTCCATTAGTAATCTGTACTAATATTGAGTACACAGCGTCATGATGAAGATAAAGTCTTAAGCTTGGTGGGCTTTGGGCTGGAGAGGCCAGAGAAAGACACAGAAGATTGCCCTGAGTAGGAGCAGTCAGTCAGGAGAGAAGCAGGCCCTCTTGCCCATCTCTAACACCCTCCTGATGTCACCCCGCAGTCTCCTTGGGCATGGAGTCCAGTTGCTCTATGTAATGCAAGTTTTGGTTTCCTTAAAAACTAAGTTATGTAAATTATGTAAATATCCTTTTGTTTCAATCCCAAAGGTGGGGTTTTTGTTTGGGCTTTAGTTTGTCCACAGCTAATAATTGTCTCCTGTGGGGTCTGATTTTTGCCACCTGGTAACAGCCTTGATCATGCAGCATAGAGAGGGGTGTGGTCTAGGATTCTGAGGGATATAAATAGAGCCCAGAGAGAGAAAGTGTGGCATGTGGCAGTTTGGGGAGACACAGGAGAGACGCCTTGGGGAGCAGCGGCTTGGAGGAGACTGCTTGATTGGTATAGCTCCTAAAAACCCATCGGCCCTAAGCTGGGAGAAGTAAAAGGGTCTGCACCTCCCTCTCCCCACTAACCTTCTCTCTCTTACCTAGGGTTGGGGGATTGGAAGGGAGAGGCTTTAAGAACCCCCCCCCCAAATAATGAAAGAAGCACTACAGCTCTTCCCATCCCAGACAGTGCAGGAGTCGCGGGTCACCATGCAAACACGGCCAAGTCCAACAACCACACCACACACAACTAGTGCCTCAAGTAGCACAGAAATGGCATCAAAAAACCCCGGTCACAAAGATAGGAATCTCTTAAGGGTGTGGACCCCAAGTTCTTGAGGAACATGCACTTTGACAAGAAGCACAACAAGGAAGGCCTGAAGAAGATGCAGGCAAACAACACAAAGGCAGTGAGTGCACGCTCAGAGGCCATCAAAGCCCTTGCGAAGCCTGCAGCTGGTAAGCCCAAGATGCCAAAGGGCCCGGACAGCAAACTCAGCCATCTGGCTTTCAGCACTCACTCCAAGCTTGGGAAACAGATTCGAAGCCACATGGTCAAGAGTCCTAGGCTCTGCCAACCAAAGCCCAAGGCTCAAACCAAGGCAGAGGCCACAGCTCCAGCTAAGGACAAGGCTCCAGCTCCAGCTCCAGCTCAGGCTCCCAAACGTGCCCAGGCCACTGTGAAAGCCCCGTAGGAAAGGCTTCTGTTAGTGTGAAGACAGACAGACTGGTGTGACACACCCAATCTACACACTATTTACAGATGACCAGTGTCCTATGCTGTTTTTACAAATAAGCCTGAGGCAAGATCTTTGTGAAAATGAAACAAAACAAACAAACAAAAACAAACAAGCATTACTGCTCTAGCTCTGATACCCTGATATGAAAGAAGGCTCTATAATGTTGAGCTAGAGAGTTAGTGTAAGGAATTAGTTGTGGATGTGTGATCAGAAAAATGGTCACACTGATTAAAGATGTGCTGAGAAAAACAAGTTGAATGGACCCATGGAGAAAATAGAAAGAGATAGCTTTAAACATGAATGAGTTTGTTTCCACCTGAAGCACTTCTAGGTCAGAGACTTAACTGGGCCACTGAGGAGTCAGTTTCCCCTGCATAACCCTGGTGCATTCTGCCATCCAGCAGGAAACCCCTGGAAATCACCAGCCAGAGGTTCTCTGCAGCCGGCCATCTCAGAAGGAAAGAGAAATGAATTCCATTAATTTAAAATCATCTTCACATTACTGCCAATAAGGCACAAGACTTGGAGGACAATCAATGTCAAGTGTCAGTCTCATCAATAAGCTCAATCAAGAGCCAAATTCTGTCCATTGCCCCAGTAGATCAAAAATATATGAAGAAGTGTCTAGAATAGAACACAATATTTACTGGAAAGAACTGCCAATCCTGGTGAGGGCTGTCAGCACTAAACGTTACCAAGAGAACAAAGAAGCCCTCAATCATTTGGTAAGAAGTACTGTGAGGTGGCTCTGGGAATGGAAATCATGGATGGGGGCTGGGGCTGATTTCCCTTCAAAATATAGTCCTGAGCATCCAGGCTATGCTTTGTTTGACTTTGATTTTTGTCCTCAGCCTAGTGTTTTGCATTCTGTAACTGACTGCTTTCAGTATGTCCCAGTCAGGGTTACTACTGCTGTAATGAAACACCACGACCAAAAATAACTTGGGGAGGAAAGGGTTTATTCAGCTTCTGTGTCCACATCACTGCTCATCACTGAAGGAAGTCAGGACAGGAACTCAAACAGCAGGAACCTGGAGGCAGGAGGTGATGCAGAGCCCATGGATGGGTGCTGCTCGCTGGCTTGCTCCCTGTGGCTTGCTCAGCCTGCTTTCCTATAGAACCCAGGACCACCAGAACAGGGGTAGCTTCACCCACAAAAGTATGGGCATTCCCACATCAAACACTCATTACGAAATTTTCTACAGGCTTTCCCACAGCCTGACCTTATGGAGGCCTGTTCTCAGTGGGGTTCCCTCCTCTCAGATGACTTTAGTTTGTGTTAGCATAAAATTACCCAGCATACCGTACTTTAAAGCAAATAATAGCACATGTACCATGTAGTAATCAAGATTCATTCTAGAAATGAGCCTTTAGGCAATTTTGCCACTACACAAACATCAGACTACGTCTATACGAAGCAAGACGACCACAATATTAATAGGCAAGCAGGGGTTTCGCATTGCTTTGGATTCTTACAAGCCTGCACTGTGTAGGTAGTGCATTTGGTACATGGATCTTTACATGTGGCATCTGAATGTATTTTTTAAAGATTTATTTATTTTTATTTTATGTGTATGCATGAGATTCTAAATATATGTATGCATACGTGTTTGGGTCTTATACCCAAGGAGTCCAAAAGAAGGCATCAGATGCCCTAGAACTGGAAATAGTGAGCTGCCATATGGGTTCTGGGACCCCAACTTGATTCTTCTGCAAGCACTCTTAATCAATGATCTTGCGGAGGATCCAGGTTTAGTTCCCAGCGCTCACATCGTTCTGATATTTTCCTGATGAAAGACTATACTTACCTAGCATCCCTTATGAAATTCAAAATCAGTTCTGCCCTTATAAGAGGCCACATCCTATCCTCCTCTGTGGGCATTTTGGCCATCTGCATACATGGGTGACAAAATCCTCCCTTAGTGTGAATATACATTTCCAAGCTTTTCTTTCTGCTGTCCATCTCTCTATGGCTACCTTTAAATAATCTAACATAATGCCAAAGACCCGAGGCTCAAGCCCACCCACAGACAAACCACCCTGGCTCTCATCTGCTCCCCAGACCCGGCTGAGAGGGCCAGGCAGAGCCACTTTTTGGTCTCAGACAGCCTTTTCTCTTCACTCTCTCTCTTCACCCACGCTCATTTACTGGTATGACAATGAATGCAGCTACAGCAACAGGGTGGTGGACCTTGTGGCCTACATGGCCTCCAAAGAGTAAAAAGCCCAGACCACTCACCCCAGCAAGGACACACGAGCAAGAGGAAGGCCCTCGGCTGCTGAGGAGTCCCTGTCCCAACTCAGCCCCTGACACTAAGCCTCTCCCTCACAGTTTCCATCCCAGACCACCAGAATAGCAGGAGGGTCCCGGGGAGCCCAACTCTCTTGAATACCGTCAATAAGGTTCACTGCACCCAACAAAAATGTAGCCTAAGAGAAGGGCAAGTGTGAAAATCCTGAAGAGACACTGAAACAAACCTGGAAATGTTGATGAGGGCCAGTGCTAACATGAAAACTGAATGTTGGGGCATATATGAAGCATCAGGTTGGTTTGTGTCCATGCTGGACATGAGTACTAGAGCCGAACCCCCCCCCCCCCGCCTCTGACTCACACAGAGCGCCTGCAGTGCCTTTTATCCTTCCTGTCACTAGTGGGGTTCCCAAAGCCCAGGGGCAGTACTGGTGATATAGAAAGGCCAAGAGCATGAAATAGTTAAGACAGAACTTCAAGCTGCTGGTGCTGGTGCTGGTGGAGACGGTGGTTTTGGTGTGTGTGTGTGTGAGAGAGAGAGAGTGAGTGAGAGAGAGAGAGAGAGAGAAAGAGAGAGAGACCCAGTGTTTAACAGCACACTGTAAACCACATTAATCAGAACTCTGCAGAGCATGCAGAATGGACACCCCTTCTGTACCCCAAACATGCAATTCAGGCTCATTGTAGCCTTTTGTTATTACTTTTCACTTTTAACGTTGCCTTTGATGTTCATTTTAAATGCATTTTTAGTCGATGAAAATGCTGTGCAAGGGGGAGGTGGTGTGATTTGTCCCAGTCCTTTAATCCTTCTGTCTGGCCTGGATCTTGAACTCCCAGGGATGGGCAGTGGCTCAGCTGAACATTTTGGAACACTCCTTCAAGCACTGTAGCGGGAACAGGGGGAGATTCTAGGGGAGAACCAACGCAGTCCCACCCACCATCTGGGACTGTGGTTAAAAGCACACATTCATGATTATAAAATCACTATCGTCAGGTAGGGAAGGCAAGAAACTTCAAAGAAGTTTCAAAAGCCAGACAGCACAGTGTCAGTGGGACGTAGGAGGGCTTTTGTGTAGAGGTTGCCACTAATGAGTTCACTAATTGAAAGCAGATTGATCTAGTCAATAGTTATGACCCAAGTCACGTGACTGTTACCAGGGTTTTCTCATAAGTAACACCTTCTCTTTATGTGCCAAAAGCCCACGACATGTTTTCTGATGCCCCAGGCTGTGCCAGGCTGTGCCATCTTCTCCCCATGGCTATCACTGGGCGGCTATGCTTCACCCCTTTCATGACAATTCACACTCTAAGAAAGAGTAGTAAGTACCAGATCTGCTCTTTTCCCCACAGCCTAGGGTCACGCCTTTAGTCATCTTTCTAAAGTGTTTCCCCAGCACAGGATCTCACTGTACCCACTTGAATCCCCCGTCATTAAGGGTTTTCAGGATGACCAGGTCGAAGTAAGAGCACTCTTCGCCTAAGCCTCTGGGGAGGCTTTTTCTCCTGGACATCTGTCTTCTTATTCATTGCAACAGAAGAAACTGTCACAGCAGACGACTCCAAAACCTCAGCCTGCAGAGTAATCATTCCCAGAGCGGCAAAGATGCAGGTGGTTCGTATTGCTTATACTTTTCCAGAACCTGCATCATCAGAGCAGAGTCCTGAGGGTGAAGATTCAGAGTCGCAGACATCCAAACGTAAGTGCGGTGAAATCATGTTAGAAACTATTCTGACCCTGACTCATCTTAGAGAACTGGGAGTTGCTGTGCAGTCTGTCCAGCTTCCAGGGAGAATCCAGCAGATACAACACAGCTGTGGGGTTGGCAGCCACCCGAGGCCTCCTGTGATGGAGGTGAGCAAAAAGCGTTAGAGGATCCCTTCTTCATGGGAACTTGGGGTGGTGCCATTGGGCTGCTTCATCTGCCCGCTGTTTAACAAGGCCATCGACCTATACACATCAACGCTGATGCCGTCAGAGGCATCTGCAGATGTCACAATGATCTGGAAAGCAGCTGCTTTGCTTTTAAGTTAGTTGTTTATGTGGCATTTGAGTGTGACTCTGTGCGCCCGGGTACGTGTGTGCCACAGAATGTGTAAGGATGTCAGAGGGTAACCAGCAGGAGTCGATTCTGGCCCTCTAACACGTGGGCCACGGGAACCGAACTCAGGCCATGAGACTTAGTAATAAACGCCTTCATCCACTCGGCTATCTCAGCAGCCTTTACAGGTGGGTCTTGACATAGCGGGTAACGTCACTGAATGTAGGAATCTCCCGCCACCTTACACACACACACATCAGTGACAGTGAGAGGTTTCTAAATGTAAAATCACCAATAACCAATTCAGAAGCAAACCCACGACGGACCCACGGTGTCCCTGGCAGCACTCTCCCGTGTTGAAGGCGCCATCTCATGCAGCCGAGGTTCTGAACACAAAGCATAAGCACCTTGCAACGTTCAAGCCATCCCAATGCAGTGTGAGTGGACACCGCCCGAAACGTGTCAGCGCAGACTCCACGTGGCTCTGTGTTGTGGAGTGCAGTTTGTTTTTCTTTTTGCTCCACATACAAGGAAAAACATAATGGCTTGGCTGTGGAAAAACACTGATTTTTTACATTTTCCTACCATAGTCCTTAGCATGCATGTGTCAAATTAATATAGTTTGGAGAAGATATTGTGTTAGAACATTTAATCTCTAAAAGTGATGTTTGAGCCACTTTCTTGAACTCCATTAAAATTGTTTAGGTAAAATTTAGCTTGGGATTAAGACAGAAATTCCAACAATTTTATAATGGTCCTGAAATGGTTCTGCCATTTGAAGTATATAATGCTGCACTCTCAGCAATGGTAATGATAAAGTAAAAACATGGAACAATTACAAAACAAAAACAAAAACCTGATGGTGCTATGTGTCCCACTGTATCAAATATTCAGCTGAGATTTAACTTTAATATGAAAATACAATTTAAAATTGTGTGTGTGTGTGTGTGTGTGTGTGTGTGTGTGTGTGTGAAAGAGAGAGGGAGAAAGTAGGCAGAGGACCACTTTCAGAAGTCAGTTTTCTCACTCGAACATTCATACAAAAGAATTGTTTTAAAATAAAGTCCCTTATAATGTACATCCCCACCCACCCACCCACCCAGGGGATTTAGTTCAGTTGGCTTGGAGGCAAGTGCTTGCATCTGCTGAGCCACTTAACTGGCCCTTCTCTATATGAAAATATACAAACCCATTTATCTCATCAGTACAGAAATTCTCTTTTGTCTTTGTCTCAGTCGGCATACAAGTGCCGTAAAGAGACACTATGACCAAGGCAATTCTTAGAAAAGGAAGCATTTAATTGGAGACTTGAATACAGTTTCAGAGGGTTTGCCCATTCTCATCACATGGGAAAGCAGACAGGCATGGTGCTGGAGCAGTAAAGCCGAGAGCTTTGCATCCTCTTCCACAGGTAGCAGGCAGAGAGAGAGACAAGATAGAGAGAGAGACAGACAGGGAGAGACAGAAAGACAGAGGGAAACTGGGACTGGTGTGAGCTTTTGAAACCTCATAGCCCAGCCCCAATGACACCTCTCCAGCAAGGCCACCCTTCACAATCCTTCCAAAACAGTTCCACTAGCTGGGCCCCAAGCATTGACATATGTGAGCCTATGGGGGCCATCCTCATTCATGTCACCATAGTCATTACACAGTGAAATTAATGTACACCGAAGAATTTAGTTTTTAAGATAAATTCTCTTGCTGTTTATTATCAGTAGTAAATGTTTGGTCTGTGTAGCTATATCTGCATACCTGGTATCACGTACAATGTTCTCAGGAGAGGGGCCGGAGAGATGTCTCAGTAGGTTCGATAGTCTCGGCATGCTAGTGTGAGGACCTGAATGCAGTCCCCAGCATACACATAAAAGATCTGTGTGTATCAGACTGTGCCTGTATTCCTTGTGCTGGGGAGATGGAGACCAGGGGATCATTGGCACTAACTAACTTGCCATTCTCGCTTAATTAGGGAGTTCCAGGCTCAGCGAGAGATTCCAAAACTAACTCCAGCTCTTGTGAAAGAGCCCTGACACTGGCCTCTGGCCTCCAAAGGTGCACAGGTGGGCATGTGAAACTACATTTTCACGCACTGCTTTGTGCAAGGAGAGGGGGTCAAGAACAGAATAAATTTACCAAGTCCTTGTTTATAAGCACACACTGAATACTTCTCCGGATCCAGGGTCGCAAACGCCATCTTCACTGAACCAACAGTCTAGGATCCCATTGCCTTCTGCGTCTTCGCTTGACCCACACCTAACACTGCTGAAAAAGGAAGCGTGGAATGCCTCAAGAGAGACCGCTTTTCCAGCCCCATGCAAGGCTTCTGCTGAGTCTCCCACTCCATGTTGGGAATAAGGGAAAGGACACCGAACCACACACGTTCCTGGAGAGGCGGAGTTAGTCCGCAGTTAGCTCCAGGCAGCTTGACTAAATTTCTACATAATAAAAACCAGCCTTAAGGAAAGATTTTAAAAAATGAAAAAGTCAGGAACGGTTGGTCTCTTCTGAGGGTGGGAGTTAATTAGAACCTGTTTTTCCTAAGCTGCTTTGTGCGCGGAGAGGGCCCCGCCCCTCCATGGAACCTGCAGCTTCCTGTGATAAAGGAAGCAGCTGGCACAGGCTCGCTGCCGGCACCTGGGGTGACAAGGGTTCCCTCAACCGTGCTTGGGAAAGCCGGGGACATACTCTGTGCTCAGGAGACCAGGACCTCATAACGTGGTCGGAAATGACTCACAATTACGCCGGGAAAAGAAAAAAATAAATAAATAAATAAAATCCAGCACGTTTTCCTCCAAGTCTCATTAGTTCTATCAGTTTCTCCCAGTTGACAATGGCTGTGCCCTAAGGACACCCTGAGGAGTGTCACTTTTCCAGGTCTTTATTGAAAGCACCACCTGGAAGGCCTGATGACCTAACAATTCGCCAAAAAGGGAGGGCTGCAGAACCTTTCACGTTTTTGAATTGCAACTGTTTTCTGTCATCGTAAAGAAAGAGCTAATCATTTCTTTCCAGCAATCCACCACCCCCTCTGTCTCCCGCGCAGACTATTATGAAATTGCCAAAGACCACACACTTGGCTTTCTGTTTTCACAGTTTTTAAAACCATCATCAAAAGGCAAAGAGGGCAGGAGTCGAGGGCTCCTTTTCCAGCACGGCATCTGAAGTGGAATTCCTTCAGGAGAATGCTATTCTCTTCTGGCTACTTTCCATCAGTCCCATCTTCTCTTGAAGTGTTTATCATCTCGAGCAAAGAAAATGGAGACCAGAAAAAAAAAAAAAAAAAAGGAAAAAAATTCAAACCCTGTCCAATTGGGAAAGTGCCACTAGAACCCTTAGTCTCATGCTATTGAATATTCTGGAAGTGAATTTTAAAGACTTTAAAAAAATTAACTCATAATATAAAAGGTTCAAATTTATAACCTTTATCTCCATGTTAATAAGGAATTTGAAAACAGATGATTATCCAGGCCTTTGCAGATGCTCAGCCATGAATCAATCCAACAACATATTAGTGATAGGAGGCGCTTGGTCTTAGCAGAGCTGGCCCACTGTAAGGTGTTTCTTTTTTCTGTGAAATTATGTTGAGAGAGTTTTGAAACGCACAGCGTCTGAGTCACAGACCCTGGCTCGGAGGCAGGAATTCAGCACAAACATTTTTTAGCAGCACATCATTGATGTAAAGTTTGTTTTCAGGGGAAAATAAAACACATGTCTCGCATCCAAAACCAACTCAACCCGTGGAGCAGGAAAGAAAATGCCGCTAGGCACGAAGTCAGAAGTCAGCAGAGCTTCCCATCAGTTCACCACAGAGCCCTTCCCCGGGCCAAGCCCCAGGCCCTCCCAGATGGCGTCTCTCTATGCAGTGTACCCCCCCAAACATGCATGCCAGTCAGTGCCACCAGTTCCTGCAGGCTTCAGGGCATAGGGAGCTAGGTTTGGCACTGCCTATCGTTACTTGTGTTACGGTTCACCACCCCCTCAGCCTCAGTTTCCCTCTAGTCTCCAACATGATAGCATGCAAGTCACACGCACAATTTGCAGTAGCATATATGGGATGCTTTTAGAGTTTCTGTCTCCTCACTTTCATTTTCAACAGCTCAAGACATACGTGTCTGTAATGGAGAATGGCATCATCAGAGTCAAGGGGTCGTCTAAGACAGAGTGTTACCCTTCTGACCCTCTCCCTGCAACACAAAATTTCTGTCTCCCATCACATTTTCACAACCAGCCTGGTTCCTCCAAACTGAACTGCCCCTAGTCTGAACCCGAACTCTTGAGCATCGCTGTTGTCTCTCTTGGTTTCTCTCCCACTAGCATCCGTTGCTATGGCTCAGGATTCATTATCAACTTGTTTTCTCATCACTCTCAAGCTATTTCCTATGCGTACTTTGGTCTCCTTTAGGGACCTCTCAGGCTGTCTGAGAGGTTCTTCTAAGAGTCCCTATAA
Source organism: Meriones unguiculatus (assembly GCF_030254825.1). NCBI lineage: Eukaryota > Metazoa > Chordata > Mammalia > Rodentia > Muridae > Meriones > Meriones unguiculatus. The sequence goes on from NC_083357.1 coordinate 48,526,413, forward strand.
GGCCTAGCCACAAATACGTGGTGAAGGGCAGGTGGGGAGACCTACCACCACAAGCCCTGCAGGAGGTCAGAGCTGATGGAGAAACATCATCCCATGACTAACATCCAAAGCACTGCCGTGGCTGATAATAGACTTTGATTTTATTTGGACACATAGTTGGCCTTATTTTTAATTGATTAATTTAATTTTCTACACAGAGAGTTTCGCTGGCGTGTCAGGGTATCCTGTGCATGCCTTGTGCCTGTGGGTGTCAGAAGAGGATGGTGAATCCCCTGGAATTGAGATTATAGGTGGTTGTAGGAATCAAACCCAGGTCCTCTGCAAGAACAGCTGGTGCTCCTATCCACTGAGCCAGCTCTCCAGCCCTAACTGCTTTTTGTAATGGGGCAGGAAACAGGATGATCAGTGAAAGAAAAAAAAGACTGAAATAGTCTGAGGCCACTGTGCTCAGTGGACACAGTGAGTTGTCCTCCATTGTAATGTACTGGAGCTGCCTAGGAAATTTAAAAAAGAAATCGAGGCCAGTGCAATGACTCAGAAGATAAGCACACTTGCCACCAACTCTTCTGACCTGGTGGAAGGAAATCCCAAATATTGTCCACAGGCACAGGCATACACAAATAAATGAATGTAATGAGAGAGAGAGAGAGAGAGAGAGAGAGAGAGAGAGAGAGAGAGGAAGGAAGGAAGGAAGAGGAAGGAAGGAAGGAAGGAAGGAAGGAAGGAAGGAACAAAGGAAGGAAGGAAAAGAAAGGGCTAAAAACATAGCTTAGTAGTAGAGTTTACCTGCCATCTTTAAGGCCCTAAGTTCAATGCTAAGCAACAGAACACAAAATTAAATTAGATTAAATTAAATTTAAAATTAATTTTAAAAATACTTAGAGCGTCAAGATTATTCCAAAAATACTTAAAAGCTATTTGTGCAGTGGGATCAGAAGTCTAAGCCTATCTAAACCAGCTCCCGAAAGACTCGGAGCAGCTAGAAGGTACAGAGCAAATGGGCAGGTGTTAGAAATAAACACTGGCTCTGGATTGTGACTGTGACACATCAGGCTGTGGGACTTAGGGTGACTTGCTTCAACGCTCATCCCCGTTTACTCACTGTGGAGCTAAGTGCATGAAGTCCTCTAGTCACAGGAGACAACCCTTTCTGACAGTAAGCAGTGGTGTGGCTTTGTTCAGTGATCTGTGGAACAAAGGTCTCTGCTGTAAAGTGGGAGCCAGTCCTTCTGGGAAAAGAAGAGGTTAGCAACAGGAATGGCATCTTCATGGATGTTTTTACTGAATAATAACCTCAGTGGCGTCCCACCTGGGTTTCAGAGCAATCCTGGGAAAATGGAATGGAAGGAGGCACCTGCCTCAAAGAGTGCTCAAGCTCTGCATGACATTGCTCCAGAGAGTCCTCTGAGTTGGCTTGATGCTGGCGGGCTTGAAAAGAATCATTGTTAGTGCCAAATTGTGTATTATTCAGTAGATAAATTATCCTATGATCCTGAAGGTACAGCAAAAGCTATATATTTTTTCTTTTTTAATATTTTTATTATCATTTATTACATTTTTTTTCAATTTGTGTCCTGGTTGTGGCCTCCTCCCTCTTCTCCTCCCAATCCCATCCTTCCTCTTCTACCCCTAGTCCACTGATAGGATAGGTCCTCCTCCCCTTCTGTTTGACCCTAGCTTATCAGGTTTCATCAAGACTGGTTGCATTGCCTTTCTCTGTGGACTGACAAGGCTGTCCTACCCAGGGGAAGGTGATCAAAGAGCCAGCCACTGAGTTCATGCCAAAGAAAATCCTTACTCCCCTTACCCAAGGGACCCCACTTGGAGAATGAGTCTATGGGCTACATCTGAGCAGGTCTTTTATGTCCTCTCCATACATTATCTTTGGTTGGGGTATCATTCTCTTCAGGGCCCCAAGAGCTCAGTTTTTATGACTCTGTTGGTCTCCTTTTGGAGCTCCTTTCCCCTCCAGGTCTTTATATCTCCTCCTTCTTCCAGAAGATTGCCTGTACTCTGCCCAAAGTTTGGCTATGAGTCTCAGCCTTTGCCTCGTTATCTCAATCAGTAGAGTCTTTCAGAGTCCATCTGTGGTAGGCTCCTGTTCTGTTCCCTGTCTTCTCCTGTTTTCTATGTCTATTCCATTTGTCCTTCTGAATGAGGATTGAGCATCTTCTTTAGGGTCTTCCTTCTTGCTTAGCTTTTTTAGGAGTATAGATTTTAGTATGTTTATCCTATATTATGTGGCTAATATACCATGTGTGTCTTTCTGCTTCTGGATCAGAAATGTCCCAAACAAAACACCCAAGAAATTAAGGACACCATGAAAAGACAAATTCTAAGAGCAGGACTAGATGAAAAAGAAGATTGCAGGCTCCAAGATCCAGAAAATATTTTCAAGAAAATCATAGAAGAAAATTTTCCCAACTTAAAGAATGTCCTTAAACATACAAGAGGCTTACAGAACACCAAATAGACTAGACCAGAAAAGAAACTCCTCATGTCACATAATAATCAAAACACTAAATCTACAGAACAAAGAAAAAATATTAAAAGCAACAAGGGAAAAAGGTAGACCTATCAAGCCTCTCAAGAGAAACTATGAAAGCCAGAGGGCTGGGCAGATGTCATGCAGATTCTAAGAGAACACAGATGCCAAACCAGACTACTATACCCAGCAAAACTTTCAATCACCATAGATGGAGAAAACAAAAATATTCCATGACAAAACTAAACTTAAATAATACCTACACAGCAATCCAGGCCTACAGATATTAGAAGGAAAATTCCAATCTAACAAAATAAACTACAGCCAAGAAAACACAGAACATAGATAACCTCACAACAAAAAATAAAAAGTAAACAAGCTATCACCACCAACTCCACAATGAAAGGAACTAACATTCATTGGTCACTATTATCTATCAACATCAATGGACTCAACTCTCCAATAAAAAGACACAGGCAAAAAGAATGGTTGTGGAAACAGGATCTATCATTCTGCTGCATTCAAGAAACACATCTTTGCAACAAAGATAACAAAGATAAACATTACCTCAGAGTAAAGGGCTGGAGAAAGGTTTTTCAAGCAAATGGACCCAGAAAACAGGCTCGAGTAGCTATCCTAGTATCTAATTTTTAAAAAGCTATATATTTTTAAATGGTCAATCCAATCTGAACTGCACTTAGAAATCAAGGGGAAGTTCCTGTCCAGTTAGGACAGATTCAGTAAGGAGGAGTGGGGCCCTTACTAATATCAGTGAACCCTGAAGGCATAGTAAGTCTGGACAGAAAAGTAGGAAATTATGAATTTTGTGTGACACAAGACCTTTCTTGCAGTGAAAGCAGGCTGGCAATCTACATTTGTGGAAAATGCCCAATGTCCAGGCTTAACAGCGCATGAGCTGGGGATTGCTCAGGAAGGCTTCTGAGCACAGCTGCTCCCCACTTAAAATGGCTTCAAGAAGCCAAGGTAGACAGATGTGAGTTCAGATCTCCAGGCATGTAAAAGCCAGGCATGAAGGTGAGGGAACAAACAGGCAGATCCTGGGGCTCGTGGGCCAGCTGGCTGAGCCAAAAGCAAGCTCCAGGTATTACATAAGAAATCCCACACCAAGCTACAAGTCAAATACAAGGCGGTTTATTTCAGAGGAGGGAAGGGGAGAGGACTTAGGGCCTGAGTGAGCTATGAGAGTGGGAGAGAGAAAGAGACCAGGGAGAGACAGAGACAGTGGGAGAGTGTTCGAGGAAGAGAGAGAAGGAAAAGCGAGTAAGAGAGAAGGGATGAAGTTTCAGAAGCCCCTCCACAATTCATGTTGCTATTTTAACTGGTTTGATCAAAACATTAACAAAAACTAGACATGAATACATACCAGGATTTTAAGATACTGTCTGTGCATCTGTGCATGGATACTTCTAAGTTTTGAAGGCTGAGATTATTTGGTATTTATATAAAATTGAGTGAGAAAAGACATATGATGGCATTCTGTGACAAATAGTTCCCAATTTTCCAATCTTTTAAAGGATGACATACCTGCCCTCCTGAGGCCCTCAGGACCTCTCTAGAGGCAGAATGCAGCTCCCTAGGCCGCAATCATGCTTGGCCCTGTGGCTTTATTTCTGCTGTGCAGAACAACTTCATGTTTACCCCATATTGTTTGTCTCCTCCTCCTCCTCCTCCCCCTCCTCCTCTTCCCCCTTTTCTTCCTCCTTTTCTACTTCCTCCTCCTCTTCACCTCCTCCTTTTCCTCCTCTGGAAAGGAAGAGGAGGAACTCCTCTTCCTCCTCCTGTTCCTCCTCTTCTTCCTCCTCTTTTACTTACTCTTCCCTTTCCACCTCTTCCTCACTCATCTTCCTCCTCCTCTTCCTTCTCCTCTTCCTCTCCTTCCTCCTCCTCCTTTTCCACCTCTTCCTCCTCCTCTTTTACCTCCTCCTCTTCTCCTTCTTCTTCTACAAGGTTGGCTTGTCTCTCATAGGCATTGTTCCTTCAGCCTGGGTGGAGAAGACACTTGGTACAGAACCAACAATTCTAAATGAAGCCATAGCAGTAGCCATCACCATCTAAAGTTGCTGTGATACACCTGAACCTCCACCATAGGCTCATGTGTTTGAGCATGTGATTCATGACTAGGAGGCATTGTCACATGGGGAGGCTGATAGAACCATTTAGGAAATGAGCCTTCTCTGAAGCAAGTGGGTCATTGGGGATGGGCTTTGAGGTTTCATACCCAGGACTACTTCCTGTCTGCTTTCAGCTTGCTGATTGTGGACACAGTATGACTAGCCCCTTCATGCTCTTTGCCACCATAACATCTCAGGTATGAAGAACTTTACCCTTAGACTCATGGGAAACCCTCCCCTTCCTTAAACTGCTTTTGTCTGGTATGTTGTCAAAGCAATGAGAAGGGTGATTAATACAGTAACAAAATGCGAGGCCCGCAAGCAACTCCAATGGGAAACCATGGAAACGAGCAGTGTTTGTGACCACAGAGAGGTTGTGTAACACTCTTGCTTCTGTGCTCAGCTGTATAGAATAACCTTGCCTCCTTGTTTATCTGTATGCAATAACCTGTCTCTTTGTCCAGCTATATGCAATAACCCTGTCCAACTGTCTCTAAAAAACACAGAGCTTTTGGGTTGCTGCAGCTTCTCCATCAGAAAGTGTAGCCCTCCTGACCCCAGCCTTGTCTGTCATGTGTCTGTCATCTCTTAATTTCCTTGCATCCCCAGCTAGGTCAGTCTCTGGAGCTGTGCAGGGATTGGGCAAGCATCTGTAGAACCTCAGAACTAAAGATTTTCCATGTCATGGGAATGCGAGGAGGTTAAGGCAGAGTTAAGAGGGAGCTGTTTTTGTTGGGATACGCTGAAATCCTCACCAGATCCAAGATCACAAAAGCTTTTGGCTATCAGTTTTAAACATAAAATAAACTTCTCTGGAAGATTTAAAATGCTAAGGCCATTTCATAGAGAACATGAGAAGTCTAGAGCAAGCCCTGAAGTCAAAGAAACCTAACAGCTAGAGGGGTAATTCCTCCCAGTCTTGAAGAAGTTGGGGGCAGGAAGTGGGCAGAAGAAGGACATCCTTGCCTTCCTCTGTGCATGGAGATGTTTGCAGTGGTATTCAGAACAGCACAGCTGCTTTCCAATAAGTGGGTCAAAGTGCAAACAAGCGACGCTGTGAAGCCCACCAGGCTCCAAAGTGCAAAGGTGAAAATTCGAATGTATGAGGTGAGGAGGTGTTGAAATGCCCACACAGCCTTTCCGAAGGTTCAGGAAGGACTATTGCAGGTTGTGTCCTGGATCTGGGAAATGTTTAAATTGGGAGGGTTTTCATTTTTGTCTGAAGTAGTTCTCCGCCGTCGCGCTTACACCTTCATGACTATAACATTTTTATAAAACAAAGGGCCCCATTGTGAGCCCTTTCATCTGTGAACTCCCATTTCTCTCCCGTTGCACACTGGGGCCCTTTTATTCTTTCTTTGGTTCCCAGAACAAAACTCTATGGCATCTTCATAATTGACAGCCAAATGTCTCTAAGCCTTTCTTCCAGGACAGATACTTTTTTTTGAAATGCCATTGATATATTTAATTATGTGCAACTTAAAAAAATAACAATCGCATTGGCAAAGCAAAATATATTGAGTTTGATGTGTTTGGCTGCAAAAACTTTCATTTGGCCAAGACTGCATAGTCTGAAGTCTCCAAGTGTAAATTCTAATGTTATTTGAGACGAAGTAGAGAGTCATTTGTGGTGCTCGGGCACGACACATGATGTAATCTTACCCTCTATCTGCAGGTGTGACATTGGATTCTGCTTGGACAGGCACCTGGTATCAGTGCTCAGTCTGGCATTGTTTCAGCACAGTCAAACATGGCTGAAGATGACTAAAGGGAAAGCTTCAGCAGACTTTTTTTTTTTCCAAGAAGAATGATGAGTGACAATTACCCATGAGCATCATGGTGTCTGATTACTCTTTCTCTGAACAGTCCCAGCCTCTTGCTATTCACAGCCGTATTCTCAGTGCTAGGAAATAACAGAAGGGAAATCACATCCTTCAAATAACAAATACGGTGCTAGCATGTGGATTTCGTGTGTGGAAATGATACAGATAATAATGGTGGCTATGTGCCTCTTACATTCATCACCCTGATTATTACTTATGAAATGTCTGTCTCTGCATCCAGACTTTAAGGAAAAAGAGGGATGGGCCTGGGTGTGAAGTGGAAAAGCGTTCAGTGTGTGTGTGTGTGTGTGTGTGTGTGTGTGTGTGTGTGCTGCTTAGCTAGACTTACTCCTCCTCTTCAAGGCCTTGTTGTTGTGCAGACACAAATGGGGAAATAGGCAGCTGCATTGGCTGGGGTACAAGCTACAGATCCTAATCAGAGTGCAGCGGAAGCCGACTCTCTTATCCTCCTCGTGTCACCCTGACGCCTGTACTGAGACTTGAACATCCCCTGATGCCTTGCTGTGATCAGAGAAGACAGGGGAAGAAATATTACCTTTCAGGTGTTTTGGAAGTAAATGTGACTTGCCACAGCTATTGCTAATAACCTAAGTGCTTTGGAAAACTTAGCTATTTGGGAAATGCATAAAATGGGCATTTTTAATTTGCACGAAGATACAACCTAAAGGATTTGACTCCAGGCATAGGATCAAACTGCATGCCATGTGATAGGTCACCACCTATATAGGTAAGAACATGACTGGGATATGAAAGCTGAGAAAACTGAGAGAATCTCAATCTTCTATTTGCGTCATTTAAGCAAAATTAAAATATTCATTTTTTTCCAAAGGGAAGAATGCAAATTCTTTTGCTTATGACTCAAGGATCTGTCAGTCTGTCACTGTATCACTTGACTCTTCAAACATCCCCCAAAGCAAGAAGGGTTTCTGAGTCACCTTCTCTATATCAGGAAGCAGGCTCAGCCTGTGTGGAGCAGTGGGTTGACCTCTGTGTCTAGAGTTTCTTCCTGTATAGAAGGCTGCCTCTCCTGAACACCCAAAGCTACCCAGTTCCCCACACAGTTTTATGTAAACATTGGGGAAGCCTCTGGGAACAGAAGTACCTTCCGAGCTGAGGAAATGGCTCTACAGGAAAAGAGCACTTGCTACACCAGGCTGATGTCATGAGCTTAGATCCCTGGAACCCATATAAAAGCCAGAAACAGCAAGACCAATGTCTATAACTGCAGCATATGCCCACTGAGAGAAAGGAGGTGATTGGGAGAATCAATCCAATGAAGCTCATGGGAGGGGGAAAGCTAATCTCATATTGGCAGAAAGAAAGAAAGAAAGAAAGAAAGAAAGAAAGAAAGAAAGAAAGAAAGAAAGAAAGAAAGAAAGAAAGAGAGAGAGAGAGAAAGACCTCAAGTAAAGTAGAAAGTGAGGACTGAAACTCAAGTGTGCCCTCCAACTGCCACTCAAGAGGGACGAATGTGTGCACCTGCACACACACACAGACTTTGGAGTCCCTGTACCCCACTCTTCCTGTCTCTCTGGGGGCTTTTTTAATGACACGGTTCAAGCCATCTGTTGCTCAAAAGAAGTGGTATTTCTCTAAAGTCCCTTACATTGGAAGAGCCTTTCTTCGACGAGTATCTCGTCGGATCTAGTTTATATGCTAGAGGCAAAAAGAACAGACTTCTAAGTCTTCCCTTGCAGAGCCTGCTTGGACATACAGCAGCACTCTCATAACGAGTTTCCATCAAGATATCAGTCATCACACCATCGACAAAAGCCTCTGCAGTGAATTGGGAATCCACAGAGAGACTTATCAGAAGTGCTGATAAATGCCATTTGACATCTCAACTTGTATTTTTGTTTTTTCCAACTTAATACCATAGCTTGCTTTCCAGTTGCTGTGATTAAACACCCTGATGAAAGCAGCTTTAGGGAAGAAAGGATTTATTTTAGCCCACAGTTTCAGGTTACAGTTTATTACTAAAGAATGGTAAGTCAGGAACCAGCCAGTCATAGCCAGCATCAGGAACAGAGAGATGATATGTGCCTGCATGCATGCTTGCTAGTGCTAGGAACATCTTTTCCTTTTCATTTAGTCCACAGTCCAACCTAAGAAAATGGTGTGCCCACAGTGGTGCAATCTTCCCACGTCAGTAAGTGTAATCAAGATAATCCCCTATAGACCTACCCTTACATCATTTAGACAGTTCTTCATTGAGACTCTCTTTCCAGGTGGTTCTACATTGGATCAGGTGACAACTGAAACCATCACGACTAGGAAAGTGTTATTCTAACCTGGGTTTGAGTTCACCACATTGCTTATTAAATCCAACCTAAAGAAGCTTCCAACCACTTCTGAGAAATCATCTCAGTCATTTCATATGTTTATTGAGAGGTTATTCCCCACTTTGTAACTATCTGGAGGAATGAAAATTATTTAATCCATTAAAATAATTATTTATTCGTTCACTATAGTTAGAGGTTCATAGTTTCTAAATTGCATATCATGAAAATCAGTTATTGAAAGGTAAAGCGAAAGCAGACAAGAAAGAGGAAATGAAGGAATTCGGATGCCTGTCTGCTGAAGTCCTTAGAGGATAGTTAGGGAGGTCAGGAAAGCAGCAGTGTGCTCCACTGCTTGAGCCTGGTGTTTAGGGTGAGTTAGTAGTGCTACTGCATGTAGAGCCAACAGGAAAGAAGGAACACTGAGGAAGGATGTAAAGAAATAGTAAGAGCCCATTTAGTTAGGTTCAGACTCCCCAGATTGTGCTAGCCATTTCCCCAAAGAGTCAAGGGACATAGTAAAAATCAAGAGCAGATAAAAATTACAAATGGAGTCCAGAATGATGCCAGAACTAAGGGAGGTGCCAATAATCTCAGTACTTGGGAGGTTGAAGGAGGAGTCTTGTGAGTTTGAGATCGGCCTGGGCTACATAGTAAGATTGTAAGTAATTCTTTCACAATTCATAGAGGTCCAAACTTGCAAAACAACAAGTTTAAAACCAAGCAAATGATATTAACAAGACTATAGAATATTAAGTATGTTGAACATTTAAAGAAAAAGAGATGGAATGATTTAACGATATTTGGGTGAAAAAAAATTTTAAGCCTCAAAGGTTTCCTAGGAGTCTGTATCAATAATAGTTGATCAAATAAGGGTTTCTATAAATAACACTCACTATAAAGATTTACAAAGCTTGGTGAAATATTGGCAATATGTTGTATTTACACTTCTACAATATGTAATAACACATTACTGAATGCAGAATGATAAAGCTGGCTAGCTCACGGAAAGTGTCAGGGTAGTGGTCCTGCTCTGACAACGACCCTCAACCCCAGCCTTCACTAGCTCCACACATTTCAAGTATGTTTCTTTCTCATACCACACTGTAGTACGGATCAGCAGAGGAACATGGACGGATGCTCTGACACCTGGCTCCAGAATCCTTTCACCTTGTGGCTGTGCCTTCTCTGATCTTCAGAATCTCCTCCATAAAGCTGGAGAACAAGGACAATCAGAAAGGCACCAGCGTTGACTCCTGGCCCAGGATTCTGGTTTATTGCATAGTAATTGCAAAACCATCTTGATCTAAGGCCTGAGATCCATGACTTCAGCCAAATGCCAAATGAAAACTCCAAAAAGGAAAAAGTCTATCTGGACTGACAATATATAGGGATTTTTCTTATCACCGTTCTCTGAATAATCAGTGTACCAGCTATGTATGTGATATTTACACATCTTGGGTATTTTTAAGAGATATATTAAGGTACATAAGATTAGAGGAGTTTTTAGATAAATACTGTATTCTGTTACACAGAAGGCAGGAGCATGGGCAGCCTTTGGTGACTAAGGGGGTTTATGGAAGGATTTCTCACAGATACGGAGAGATGAGTATATTAACAAAGCTATAATTTGCTGTAGCTGTATAACTGCAGTCAGTCTTCTTGCAATTTCTTTGGACATTGGTCTTCCATGTCCACTAATTCCCATCTCTGCCACAGGATCAGAGACTCGGATCATCAGACAGACTGTTTAAGATTATGTATCCATGTCTAATCTAGAGAGAAAAAAAAACTCCTTGGCAGCAGTACTGAACAACAGGCAATCCCCTCTGTGCACATTCAGACTGGAACATGATCTGTGCAGAAGGAAGCCCTAGTGATCCTAGAATGTTCTAGTCATTGTGCATCCTCTGGCCATTGTCAGCTACTTTGCCAAAAGTTTGCCAAAAATTTAGGAGCCCTCAAAATCTAGTTCTTGTTTAATTTGAACTCCACTCTGGTCCTCAGGATGAGACTTTGCTCTTTGCTTAAACAAATTCCTTTTCTGAAGGTGCTAGCTCTGGTGATGAAGGTTCTGAATGACAGTCATTGTATGGAATTGGCTCAAAATTAGATGTTCTCAACCTGTGGGCCATGACCCTTTTGGGGGTCTAACCACCCTTTCACAGGGGACGCATATCAGATATCCTACATATCAGATATTTATATTAGGGTTCATAACAATAGCAAGATTATGAAATAGCAACAAAAATAATTTTATGGTTGGGGGCCACTACAACGCGAAGAACTATATTAAAGGGTCACAGCATCAAGAAGGTTGAGAAGCACTGCTTAGAGTCTTTGTGGATTCTAAGGCATCAGAATGCACAGATGTTCCCTTCCTGTATAACATGTCACAGGACTGCCTGGGAAGCCCACACAAGCCCCCTGCACTCAACCACCTGAAGTGACTTAGGATGCTTGTCAGGGCAAATGTCAAAGGAGTCATTGTCACCATGCATTACTCAGAAAATACTGGCACAAAACATGTTTAGTACCAACGTCTTTTTTTTTAATTTTGCATTTATTTGAGGATTGCAATTGATTGAGCCTGTTCATAAGTCTGAGAAGCCCATGTAACAACTTCCATTTCTAATGAGTCTTGTGCCTAACAGGGACAAGGCAAATTATTTGTGTGCATTATCACAAACCCTCACCATCTTTGTGGCATGTATTAGAGCCATTTATCATGAATTAGCAGGAATTAGCACAGTGTAATGACTCACAGCAGGAAGAACAGATAAATGGTGAATTGGCAGGGAAGCCATGTGGGTCTGACCCCAGAAAGAGCTCCTCGGGTTATTTGCTTTAGTTGCCAAACAAACTGTATTTTTACCCTGTTTAGTGGTTTATTGCCATGTTTGTTTATTGTTGTTTCCCAATTTGTACCACCCACACAATTCCAGAAACAAAAGTGACATCCAAAAAACCAAATACATCCCAAGGAAGGTAGTTTGCACTTGTAATCCCAGCATTTAGGAGGCTGAGGCAAGTAGATCAAAGTGAGTTCAAAGCCAGCGTAGGTGACTGTCTTAGTTATGGCTGCTATTGCTATTGTGTGGGGAGCACAACAACATCATGACCAAAGGAACTTGAGAAGGAAAGGGTTTATTTCAGCTTATAGTTCAACACCACAGTCCATCACCGAGGGAAGTCATAGCTGGAACTCAGGCAAGGCAGGGACCTGGAGGCAGGAGCTGATGCAGAGCTCATGGAGGAGTACTGCTTACTGGCTTGCTCCTCATGGCTTTCCCAGCCCGCCTTCTTGTAGCTCTCAGTACCACCGTCCCAGTGTGGCACCACCCCCATTGTACTCTCATCAATCAAGAAATGCACTAAATGTTTGCCCATGGGCAACCTGATGACTCTAGCTTGTGTTAAGATAAACAAACAAACAAACAAAAACTAGCCAGCACAGTGACATAAGTGAGCTCAAAGATAGCCTGGGCTATGTCTTAAGAACCCATCTAAAATTAATTGGTTATTTGTTAATTAAAAGCCAAATATTAAGCAAAGATAATTATCATGCATGCTCTATCGAATGCCAACCTGAAGGGTGATAGCTATCCTTGTTTCAATCAAAAAGAATAAATGCATGTCTGTGATCCCAGAATCGCAGGGGAGGGAGGGAGTTTAGAGGCAAGAGGATCATGAGTTAGAAATCATCCTCGGCTACATAGTGAGTCTAGGGCAGTCTAGAGTACAGGAGACGTTGCCTCTTATGAAAAACCACTAATTCTTAAAATAGAATTTTTACCAGACACTGAACATCGGTACCCTACATGGTAGGCAATGCTGTTCTCAGAATACATGGGTTATTTAGATGAAAATCTCAGTGCCAACCATGAGTTACCTGCCTATAAATTTATTAGTCAGGGAAGCCCCTGAGACGCCCAAAGAGATGCAAGCTACTGCCGTTGCTTTTAGTTTTCAAACCATAAGTAGATGCTGAGACATTATTGCTGAAGGCCTCACGTAATTTGGTTGCAAGACATACAGAAACTTCAAACTTGCCAGGAAACTGTGTTCATGATGACCAGCTTTCATAATGTAGGGATGTGGTATGCAGACCATTAGTGGGGGTGCTAGAAATGACAGCAATGGTCTTTATGTAATGCTGGACCGCACGTGCCACAATACTTATCTTCCAGTTAGGTGTGCTCACTGGTACAAGGGAGGCATAACTGTTACTGAGGTAACTAACTGCTGTCTGACTAGGCTTGGGGCCTGCTACAAGGCAGAAAATTAACATAGACCCTAATTGGGGAATTTACTGTTCCTGATTTGCTAAATGGTCATGTGGTCAAAATGTTTCCTGAATGTTTGTGTTTAACCACAAATGTATGCAGCTCACATCTGTGAACAGAGAAACTTGTTTTTGAGCCTGACAATAGTCAATGAAGAGACTCATACTGCTCAAAGTGTTGAGAATAAGATACTGGCATGCTTAGCCACAGATGGAACATCTAGACTACACACACACACACACAGAGAGAGAGAGAGAGAGAGAGAGAGAGAGAGAGAGAGAGAGAGAGAGAGAGAGAGAGAGAGGAAGAGGAGACAGAAAGAATACAGAGCATGCAAAGGAGTGCTGTGAAAATCTGTCCTCTGAGTAGCTGTTAGGAGCATGAACTCAGAGCAGCGGTGGTGGTTACCTGCCCAATACCTGAGCAAGGTCAAGCCAGTTAAAAACTCTCAGCATGGATGGAGACCAAGCTGGCGAGGCCACACTCTTGTCTTAAGAGCCCTTAGAGTTGATGGCTGCAGAAGGAGGGAGTCTCTTTTCTTTGAGGGGCGTGGCACTGATAGCTTCATTTGCATATGGGTAGCACTGACAGGACTCTGGTTTTAAAGAGAGAAAGAGAAGACTGGAAGCTGGGAGGAAAATGTGTTGGGAGGACTGGGGGAGTTGGAGGAGAAGAGTAGGAGCTGGGTGTGACCAAGATACTCTAAACTTGTAGGAAATGTTCAAAGAACAAAGAAAAATGTCATTTTCGAGTAACTTGCAATCAGATAGTATTGTAAAACATTGCCATGCTTTTTTCTGCCTGAAGGGTCACAAGTTGCAGCAAAGTAAAGGCTCCAGGAAAGAAGACTACAATGGTGGGAAAACCAAGAAAGAAGGGACAATATGCAAGCACAAACTGCATAGAAAATGCACGAGTCTCTAGACTGTAGGTGTTCACATTTGCAGACCTCACCAATATGTGCGGGGTAGAGAAGTGCCAAGACGCCTATGAACAGTTTCACCTACGAATACTCCCAAGAGTGCTTAGCACATTTCACTACAACTGGAAAGCCAGCCCCTTGGAGTAAAGGCCGACAGCATGCAGAACAGTTGAATCGAATGAGCGATGATGCCCAAAGCGTTGAAAGAAACGTCTTTTTTTTTTCCAAATCGTTAAGCAGTACCACCCACACAGGAAATTCAACAGACATTAATTATACCTAGCATGTAATCCCAAGGATCCAGAGAATGCGCTTTATTTATTTTTACTTTGGGAATGAGAGAAGAATGAAATAAGACGGTTTCTGCCGACGCTGTTGAAGTCTGGGTGTCCTGTTTTCATCTAAAAATTTTCAAGTCCCACTGATTTTTCCCAAAGTTGTTATCTTCCTCTATAAATAAACCCAAACTTTCATTTCAAACAACTAGTCCAATGCAAATAATTACCAAACTGAGCTTTGATATGGATCCAATTGCTCAATGTGAGAAAGACTTCCCGAACGACCCTCTGAGGTTTGGGCTTTGTTTTGTGTTTTGTCTTCCCATCATATTCACTCTACATACTGGTAGAAACTTTTGTTTATCACTTTTTCCACCTCCTGAAAGGAGATGTGCGTCACGTCTGGAGTCTTTCCAGCCTCTGACTATAAAGCTTGAGCAACCTCAGAGCACCTGGTTTACTAAAAGAACCTCCAAGGGGGCCGACCTGTAATTGCAATTCAGATGACCTTAAAATATCTGAAGATGAGAACCTTCAGCCAGAATCTAGAGGCTGATATTTTTCTAGCACACCTTCATTTTGGTGCATGACTGGAAATGTGACCAACAAGCTTCGAAGTCTAACATGAAGACTTTGAGGTCTAATACAACCCCCCTGCAGAGAGAAACTAGCTTGAGATAGCCCCCTTTGCTTTGGGAGGGCAAGTGATTGACAGCTGGTGGCAAAGTTCAATTGCAGGATCAGCATTTCCCCACAGGGAACAATGTTTCTAGATGGCTTAAGTTGGCACCTGGCTGATGTTACCTGGCTCCATTCCCTCCGCCACACCTTACTTCCTTGGCACAAGCTTCCCCTCTGCCCGGAATACTCATTTTACCTCACCTCCATTTCTGAGTTCACCTGTAACTGTAGCTTCAGAAATCACCTCAAACAATTTTGTCTTTTTTTTTTTTTTTTTTTTTTTTTTTGTCAACACTCTTCTGACACCCCAGACAATGGAAGGTTGTCTGGATCCAAACTACGGGCCATCCTTTCTCTCATTCTGCCTGTTTCAACACACCTGTGCCCTTGTAATGATGGCTGCTCCTTCCTAAACTTTACAGGAGCAGAGGCCATGCCTGTCCCCTCCTTGCTGGGGCCTCAGACCTCAGCAACAGGGCAACACAGCCATCCCCAGGGCGGACTGGTGGTTGACTAGCTGACCTGCTTCCTACTCCCATGTTATTGGTCCAGAGCAAGAGCTATGCCACAACCATGCTTGCTTTTCCGGAACTTAGCACCAATTCCAACATTACATACCTTGTGAATACGTATTAAGATGAGTGAATGAGAGGAATATGTCCTTCCTGTCATGCTGTGTGTGGTGGTTCGGATGAGGGTGGTCCCCATACGCCCATATATTTGAATGTTTGGTCCCTGACTGAGTTGGTAGAACTGTTTTGGGGAGGATTAGGAGCAGAGGTGTGTCACTGAAGGTGGGTTTGCAGCTTTCAGAGGCCCATATCATTTCATCATTTACCATTCTAGTTAGCTCTCTACCTTTACCTCACAGGCAGGTGTGTGTGCTCTACGCTACTGCTCCAGCACTATTCCTGCCTGTCTGCTGCCATGCTTCCTGCCATGGTGCTTGTGGACTCATCCTCTAAAACTTTAAGTAAGCCCCCAGTTAAATGCTTTCTTCTATAAGTTGCCATGGTCAATGTGGCCTAAAAAGTAAACGCCTTGGACTTGTTACCCTAGAGGAGGGGCCACCAGGCCCAAGGATGGGCACCTGAGCATGAGAAAGGGAAGGGTCCGCAAGAACATTTGTGTTTTCAGTGAGTGGAAGGTGGACAATTTGGTCATAACCAGGTGGCTTTCCCATCATTACCATAGCTGAGAAATTTTCGCTTGGTCACTATATTGGGAATAAGAGTTTTAAAATGTTTAAGCTGTTTTTTTAAGACATATAACTTACACTGAATCACTAAGATGTTGTGTGGTTAGGAATGCGAACTCGTAGAATGAGTTTGGCAATGTTCCTTCTGTTTCTACTTTGCAGAATAGTTTGAGGAGAATTGGCATTAGCTCTTCTTTGAAAGTCTGGTAGAATTCTGCAATAGAACCATCTGGCCCACAGCTTTTTGTTTTGTTTTGTTTTTGTTTAATGTGCTCCATTCTCCATCCTGCTACATTACTGAGCTCCTCTACCTATGGAAGCCTGGAAGGCCAGTTCTCCACAATTTGTTAGCCTGAAGACTCACAATGCTGAGTGTCTGAAACTCAGGTTGCTTCCAGAGATGGAACCCAACACTAAGCCTAATTTTGAGTTCAATGGGGTCTACCAGTATACTGGAAGGTGCTTTATGCCTCAGTCCTAGAGTTTTTCTGATTCTGCCAACCTTCAACTGAACAAAACAAACTTTTTAGCTCTGTTCTGCTCACACTGATAATAGGAACACAATCACTATAAAAACAGATGCAGATACCCGCAGCCAAACAATAGGCTAAGTTCAAGGAGTCTTATAGAATAATAGGGGCAAGGATTGAGGGAGCCAGAGGTGTCAAGGACACCATAAGAAGACCTACATAGTAAACTAGCCTGGGCCCATGGAGTTTTACAGAAACTGAACCAACAACCAAAGAGCATGCAAGGCTGGACCTAGGTCTCCTATACATATGTATAGGATGTGCAGCTTAGTCAACATGTGGGTCCCCTAACAATGGGAGTTATGCTATCTCCGACTCTGCTGCCTGCCTTTGGATCCCTTTCCCCTAGCTGGGCTGCCTTGTCAGGCCTCAGTGGGAGAGGATGCCCTTAGTCTTACTGTGACTTGAGGTACCTGGGTGGGTTGGTACCCCTTCGGGGCCTCCCATTCTCTGAGAAAAAGAAGAGGGGGAAATAGGGGGAAGGGCTGGGAGGGTGGGACTGGGGAGAGAAGAGGGAGAGGTTTGGGATCAGGCTGTAAAGTGATTAAATTAATTAATTAGTTAATTAATTAATCAATTAATTTAAAAAGCAAAAATAAATGCTATCTTTGCCAGGCATGATGGAATATGCCTTTAATCTAGTCCTCTGTAGACAGAGGTGGGACCTTATGAATTCCAGGCTACTACTGGTCTATATGGTGAATTCTAGAGCAACCAGAGCTAAGTTGTGAGATTCTAACTCAATACACAAACAGACAATAGAAGGACTCACAAGCTCTGTGCTTTTCAGAACAGCAATTTTATAATTAAGGACAATAGACTGCACTTGGATCTGACTCTGAAGTGTTCCATGTTTCTTTAAGGAACCAACTGCTGGCTCCTCCATCAAGCAGAATCCGTACTTCCAAGGAAAACAGTGTTATGCTAAATACACTGAAAACCTTTACTTTGGGAGTCTGAGAAGCAAATACATAACTCCTCTGCTTAACCGCTGTCCCTGTAATGATCTCGCCACCCACTTTGATGTTAGGTGGGATCAAGTAGACAAGTTCAACAGCCATCCAACAGCAGCACACAGAGGTTCTCAGCACAAAGAACTGGGTGTTTAATTGTTGATCTTAGAGCCTGAGCTGCTGGTGTTCTGCTCAGGCAGTAGTCTCCTGGGCCAATGACTTCAAGGCTCTTTTTCTTCTAATAGATTTAGTGTATCTGGTTTTATGTTAAGGTCTTTGATCCACTTGGACTTTAATTTTATTCTCAGTGATAAGTATGGATCTATTTGCATTTTTATATATGTAGACATCCAATTAGACCAGCACCATTTGTTGAAGATGCTGTCTTCTTTTTCATTGTATGGTTTTAGCTCTTTTGTCAAAAATCAAGTATCCATGGGTGTGTGAGTTTATTTCTGGGTCTTAAATTCAATTCCATTGATCCACCAGTCTGTTTTTATGCCAGTATCATGCAGTTTTTCTTACTATTGCTCTGAAGTACAGCTTGAAGTCAGAGATGGAGATAGCTCCAGAAGTTCTTTTATTGTATAAGATTGTCTTAGCTATTCTTTTTGTTGTTGTTGTTTTGTCTTTCCATTTAAAGGACGCCTAGTGGAGGGTGGGAAACACCAACCTACCCACAAAAACTTTGAACCAAAATTTACCCTGCCTACAAGATGTACAGGGATAAAGATAAATGAGAGATGGAGGGAACGTCCAGCCATTCCCTGGCCCAACCTGAGACCCAACCCATGGGAGAGCGCCAACCCCTGACACTATTAACAGTACTCTGCTGTGCTCAGGAGCCTAGCATAGCTGTCCTCTGAGAGGCTGAACCCAGCAGTGGATCGAAACAAATGCTAAGTCTCACAGCCAAACATTGTGCAAAGTGTGGGGAATCTTGTGGAAAAGTGAGGGAAGAATAGAAGGACCTGGAGGTGACAGGAGCTCCACAAAAAGACTAAGATAAACCAGGGCCCATGGTGGCTTGTGGAGCCTGAAGCACCAGCTAAGGACCATGCATAAACTAGACCTAGCCCCCCTACACAGATGTAGTCGATGGGCAGCTCAGGCTTCATGTGGGTTCCCTAGTAAGGAGAGAAGGGGTTGGGCTGTCTCTGACATGGACTCTTTTACTTGCTTTTTGATCACTTCCCCCAGTGGGGCTGCCTTGCCAGGCGACAGGGGAAGAGGATATGCTCAGTCATGGGACTTGATGAGCTGGGTTGGGTTGGTGGAGGAGAGAGGCTCCCCTTCTCTGAGGAACAAAGGGAGGAGGGAAGAGAGAGGGAAGGAAGCACTGGGAGGAGAGGAGGGAGGGGACCAGGATTGAGCTGTAAAGTGAATAAATAAATAACTTTAAAAAATAACTGGTCATTTAAAGAAGGAGCTGTGCTAATTTTACTCATTTCACCAACACACTAGCTTCTACGGGCTTCATGTTTGACAACTAGGGATGCTTTGGGGAAGGAGAGTGCTCGATGACAGCGTGAGCCAGAGGAAGTGGGGAGTGCCTGCTAGGATGTTGCCCATGTCCTTAAATCCAGTGTCCCTGGAATCCCAGGGCAGAAAGAAGTGGAGTTGCAAGGCTTGTAGTAATGCAGTGAGCCAAGAGAGTAAGAAGGGCAGGATTTCTCTGATGAATTCACGTGGGCTGGAGAGAAGGCCCAGCAGCGAAGAGTCTGTGCTGTCCTTGCAGAGGACTATAATTCAGATCCTAGCATCCACACCGTGAGGCTCACAAGCTACAGCTCTAGCTTCAAGGGGCCTGATGCCCTCTTCTGGACTCAGAGGTCACCTGCATGTGCAAATTATGAACTCACATGTACACATACACATACATACATGTACACACACATACATTAGAGAGAGATCTATCTTTAAATGGCTCCACAAAATTGGGAAATGTAACTGCTTCATCTATAAAGTCAGCTATTCAAAAGAGCCAATTTCCATGACCAAACATGAACCCTAAGCATGGGAGAAATGACCTCCAGCCGCAACATGAAGGACTTGGGGAGTTACGTTGTCCTCTGACCTATCCAGATATGTTTCTTTGTCAGTACTCTCCTGCACCTTGATTTCAGTTGCCTCTCTGAAGCCTGGACAAAACCTATGCTGTGTTCCCTCTGCTGCTAACAAGAGCTTTCTCTAAGTATCCTATGCCCAGATAGAAGTAGTTTTTCTCCTTAAATGTATTGACCATATTAAAACTTCATGCTACTATCACTTCAGTTGAGCCCTTCACACCCTCCAGTTGCTTCTTGCCAGCACCCTGACCCCCACGGATGGCTCCTGATCACACAGCCTGATAACAATGGTTCTGAATACAGCTTACAGGACCTGCAGCCTCCTCTGTGTGGACCCTCTGCAATCCCACCCTCTTAGGACTACCCTCTGAAGTAACATGGGACACAGCACCCTGCCCTTCCCATCCCCCAGCCTCAGCACCCAGCTGAGTTCCACTTAACGTTATACTTAATAAAGGTGGCTTAATCTTTAATGCTCTAGATCCAGTTTCCTAGACTGTGTTTGGCTGGGTGCGGTTTATTTGCTGTTTGCTCCTGGGTGACAGCACCGCCAACTGTAGTTTGTGGGTTTCTTTGAATGTTCAAGAAACATTTCATTCATAAACTCACAATAGAGACCATGGTAAATTCTGCTGGGGTGGTGGGCTGCACAATGGGTAATCTGAAAGGTAGCTTTCATCCACATAGAAGCATCGACTTTTTTTCCAGTGCAGAGCGACTTATCAATAAACCGTCTTTTGATGAGGACTAGAAATCCTCTCTGACAATCTTTTGCCGTAAGGTCTAAAATCTAGCTGAGGCTCATATGACTCAAGAAGAATTTTGTTTTTCTCTGATTTTCACTGGAAATAAAGCAAGCGGTGCCCATGAAAGCAAGGATGTCCGAGATCCTTTTCAGAGCCACACACAGGCATACAGGAATGCAAGAGGTGTGGTGGAAAATCACCCCAATCCTCACTCCGAGACGATACTTCTGCTCCAAGGCAAAATTGTTTGTAAAAACTTTTCTTTTGATTTTTGTTATCCAAATAATTCCAGCTTAAATTGGAACTCAAATATTAATCTGATAATGACACCGTTGAGACACATTCTCTGACGACTGATCTCAAATGACTTACAAGGCTTTATTTTCCCCATTTTCTGCATTCCTTTCCAGCCGGGGCTTTTGCTTGTGTTTAACAAGGACGGCCCTCCCCCAGCCTGCCACGTCCACCATCAGGGAGGTAAAAAGACCCTGAAATGTGCGTCTTAAGATGATTACTATGTACTTGGGAATATCCTTTAATTTAAATTTTGTTTTATTTTATTTTTAGCTTCAAAGCTTTTACAGGAATGAACACCTGTCCTTCCTGGCATTATAAGAAATTGTCAGGTTCCTGACGCACTTTGTTTTGTCAAATCCTCAGACAGTGACACTGTGCATAGAAGTCACATTTTAATTAATGATCAAAGCAAAGGACACCTGTAAGGCTGGGCTAGACTTCTCAAGTCTTTGATATTAGGTTTACAGACTGAAAGGACCCTTTGAGTCTCCCATGTGTTTGCCCTTCCTTGGAGACTGAGTTCATTCTACTTTTTAAAGGCAATACATTTAGCTGGTCTGAGCACTGAAGTTACCGGTGACAATGTCCATTCACCTTGCAAAAGTCATTCTCTGGTATAGGCGATGGCAGGGGACAGTTGTAAATGTGCTGTTGCATGGGGACTGGTGTGGCACAGGATGCTAGGGCATGAGAGAGCTTCAAGGGAGTCCCATAAGTCTTGGCCTTTGACCTCTGCTTATTACTATGTCATTATGAAGAAAAGGACAACTGGGGATTCTCTGAGGCACTCTAAACTAAGTTCAAAAGTAATACACTATATTAGAGGAACTAAAACATCTAAGCATTGAAATATTGCTATGTATGGATGTTACATGCTATATATGTTGATATATTATGCTACATAATAATTCAACATTAGTTTGTAACTAGTAACATATAATACAAGTTAACAAGTATTGACACATTAACATATGTGAAGCTGAACAGATGAATGAATAAAGAAAATGTGATATATATGCACACTAGAGTGTTTTGCAGCTGTGAAGAATGAATTCATGCAATGTGCAAGAAAATGAGTAGGACTACAGATCACCATGGCAACCAAAATAAACAAGATCAGAAAACATTTTTGCTCAAAGGTAAAGATCGAAAAATTCTGAAGAAACAGCGAAGGGGTGGGAAGGTGGGGTTGGGAGGGGAGGAGGGAGAGGTTTATGGGGGGATACAAAGTGAATAAAGTATAATTAATAAAAATGAAAACAAAAATATTTAAAAAAACAACAAAAAAGAAAGAGCTCTCTAAAGAGCAACACTGTGTCAGAGGGGAGCAATAAGTGTGGAGAAGGGAGGAGAGTGAAAGTGATCAAGCTATAGGTGTGTATAAGAATGCCCAAGTGAAACTCATTATTTAAACAACTAATATATACTAATAAAAAATAGCATGCCTATAGAGTACATATGTATTACATAGCATATGAGCTATATATCATGGTAATATAGACCCTGTAACATTAAACTTTTTTTATATATGCACCTATATCAATAATTTCTATAGAGTCAACAGGACAACTGAGGTTCATGAGGTTTACAGATGTGTGTCAATGGCTTGGGGACTCTGAAAACAAATTAAAATAGTACTTTACATGCTTTATAAGTGCAAAAACGAGAAGCATGAAGACTAAAACCCAGAAACAAGCCATCAGAGTTTGTTGCATATGGGCCATAGCAGAACCTTTTATACAATTAGCCTGGCATTTGTCTTTATTGTGACCATTGTTGGTGAAAACCACTTAATAGACACCTCCTAGACTCGGGAGAAGTTCTCTATCATTTGATCGTTTCTAATTTTCTACAGAGCGTAGAAACACTGACATGAAGGGTTTAATGCATAGAGCTGTTTGGAAAGTTCATCGCACGTGGTTACCAAGACACTTTTCTGAAGGTCATTCCAGGTTCCAGAGCTTCAGTGGCACAGGTGACACCAACTATGACGCCCTTGCCAGTAACTGGCACTACTTTTACTTCATTACGTTTTAGTTTACGCTTAAACTTTCACACTTCTGCTCACTACGGTAATCAAATATTTTCATGCTTTCTCAAAAAAACATGCCTACATTTTCTTTTTGTTTGTGCTCTTACTGACTAGAGTCCGATTGCTGACTTACAGCTGTTCTTTAAAATTAAGAAGCATAGTTCCTCAGCATTGGGTCTGTTATGAATACTTCTCTTATTAAAATTTATTTTATCAATGAAGTTTTTAAAACATAAAGATACATAAGCATTTTCAGTCTCATGAACTCAAACCTACCTATCCTTCCTTTGTAACTCCTCCCATGGCTTTTTATCTTGGCAAATTTTTCCCTATGAGGAAATAAATGTGTACCATCATTTTTTTTGCAGCTTATTTCTATTAGCTGCACCTAAATTCATAACTGCTTCAATTAAACAATTTTTGCAGCAAACAATAGACTTTTGTCCATTGTTAAAACATAATTTGCAAGTGTCCAGATTAATTTTCAGAGACCCTCTAAGACAAATCCATACCCAAGCTGAAAAATCCTACAGCACCCCAAAGCTACTCTGGCTGGGCTGCCTGATTCCAGATCCATTCCTCTCTGAGTTCCGAAAGAACTCTGTGATCAGACACCCCAGTCTGGGGTACCAGGAACTGTAACTTTTCATGGAGCAATAATCTGAGCTGAACGACCTCTCTGAGTCTCGGGAGGGTGATCATTCAATTCAGTGCTATAATGTGAATAAAGGGAAATTTTGAAGAGCCACATGTGTCCCTTTAAGAGAAAACCTGATGAAAACTCTCCGCTGGGTGTTTGTTATGAGGTCACTGAACTAGAGGCAGCTTTTGACGTGGTTTGAAGAAATCACCTTTAAAAGTTTAACTGATCAAAGCGGCATAATGTGCGGAAGACAGAGTCCCTCACTGGCCCCTCCATTACAGAGGGATGAGACGTGAGTTTCTAGGGCTGGAGGCCAGGATGTACCCAGAAGAGAATTACCTATCCAGCATCAGAAAAAGAAAGAGAACTTCACATTCAAAACAAGAGCCCAAAGTCCTAACCAATCCTAAATGCAGCGAGAAATCAAACACAATTACCAGCCTGCACTGTTCAACACCACATCTGCACGCTTCCCCGGTTCAGAAGCCCCTGAACATCCATGGGGACACCATTCCTTCCAACTCTTCATTTATCTTGTAAACAAACATTGAAGTCTAATTTGATTTTCTAAAAAGCAGGAAGGAAAAACCTGCTGAAAGGCAATCCATCTGTAATAACAATAGAAAGAAACCCAAGAAAGTTTAACGTCTAAACCGAGGTTGGGGATGAAGCTTAGCAATACTCTCCTAGCATATAGGAGGCCCCGAGTTCAATCCCCAGTACCACAAAATGATTGAATGAATGAGTGAATAAATATCAAAGGAAGCTGTGATTAAATGAAATGAATGTAAGCACGAGATTTAATGAGTTTCATTGAAAATGCCTGGCACATGGAAGGAAAGGAGAGAGCAAGGGATAGATGGAGGAGTGTGTTTCTCTGGGGGCTTATCACTCAGTACAAACTCAACCAAATTTCTGTAAACATGGAAATAAGTAGGACTCTGCTGGCTATGGTTATTCTGTTGTTTCAGTGTTTACCCGGGTTATGGTGGTACAAACTATAGAGTCAGACCTTTGTGACAATATAGCATGTGTTATCCAGGTTATTCTTACAGGGAATTATGGCATCTGGGTGTACCTCAGGGTGTCTGGTCGATGCCAACTAGTGTCCAGTTAGACCTCCTTCGTACCTGGGAAATTAATATGTTAAACGAAAAACTCGAGATCATTACATTCTATTATCTCCCATTTCTAAACCCCTGCTGGTGTAGGGGAACGAGGGATCAGGGTTTCATTCTTCGGGGTAGGGCGAGAGAGGCTACCTTTCTTGAATCACATTAAACTAAGCACTGTCTCCCCAAGGGCACCCATGCTTACCCTGTAGTCTCCTAGAGCAGAACTGGTTGAGAGTTTGCTTCATAAGGAAGGCAAAGTGGACAGACACCTGTAAGTGTGTTTCTTTCACTAGGCTCCTGAGTCAATAGCCTAGCAGAAGTATTGAAGCTGCACAGAAGGGGTCCATGGATGCAGAGGAGCCAGCACAGACAATACACCGAAGTCAAGTCTCCCAGAGCCTGTCACCTGGCATCAGTACTCAAGGGGAACTCCCTCCCCCAAGACCCACCCCTTCCTACCCTTCACAAGTCTTCAAAGACGGGGGATCAAATCCAGCACTGTCCAAAGGTGCCTGCTTATTTTGCTCTTGATCTTCCCCCTCAAAACCTCCCTTTGAACAGGATTTACACATGCACAATGAATAGAGATTAAGGGCAATTATGGTTTTTGTTTTGCTCTTAATGGCCCATGCAACCCTGAAATTTGCTCGTGAAATCTATGGCTGATGCCACATTGTGGCCTGTCTCATTTGTGGAGTGCCATATTTCATTGCTTCCAAAAGCCACTCCTGGTATTTTCTTTCAACTTCAAGCAAAAGCTCTCCTTTTCATGTGCTTTAAAGTGCTGGGCACCAAGGCTAAGAATGAAAGCATCCCAGAGCTGTGAGGGAGGGACTGAGAAGTTAGGATGGCCCTGTGAAATCCCTTGCCCACCCAAGATAACACTCATTTGAAAAAAAAAAAAAAAAAGGAAAAAAAAGCTAGCAGCAGAGACAGAAGGAACCAGGAACACATTCCTGGGCTTTAGCAGTGTGCAGAGGACAAAGTCCTGGCAGGCTGTCATCTTTGTCTGCCTTGACAGACTATGGAGGGAAAAGCCCCAGAGAATCCTTTCCATTGACGTGGAGATGGTAACTGGGAAATCTTTCAATTTAAAGAAATGTTTGGTGCTCAGGCTATCTCAGTAATCTTCCCAACAGCAAAAGCCTCAAGAATAAAGGACGTGACAAAAAAATTTAAAATAAAATAAAATAGGTAGGTAGCAAAGTGTCCTGTAGTGGGAAGCTGTGAGAAATGTCCTGGTCCGGCCCTTTGGCCCCAACACCCCACCTCCTCACTGGAGACATAGTTGGGTCAATCACCCACATTGTTTGTCAAAAACAAATGAGGATTGTTCCCTCTTTCACAGGCAGATTTCATGACACAGAAACAAATAAGTAGCTGGGGAATGAGTAATAAATAACCTGTGTCAAGGTGCATTGGTGTGACTGTAGGCATGCTCTCTCCCAGCCTGCAGCACCGGGGGACCATGGGTACGGGCTCAGTCCCAAAATCCAGAGCCTGGCCTTCCTCTCTTCATTTACATAAAGATCTTGTACCGTTCTGTCATAAAGACTACAACACACAGCAATAACTAGTCCTCAAATTATTGTCTATTTGGGGGTTGTTGAAAAATGGCGGAAGAAATTGCAGTTTTTCAAAACAATGTCTCAAATGCCCTCATGTGGATGCCCTTGATTCTAGAGTAGTTATTATGCATGTTCTCATGTTACATACACACGCACCTCAATATACACACAGACATATAGGCACGTGAATTCTCTTAACTTTAGCAGTATTAGCAGGTGTCTACAATGTGTATAAAGGCTTATGAAGCTAACGCTGTTACACAGATGTCCCTTAGTCTCAAGAAGCACCAAATATATTTATCTAGCACAGTCAAGTAGGTCCATTAATAATTATGTAATGACTACCATTATGGATCGTTCTTGTTGGAATCTTGCTACTACACATAAACTTATTTACATCTACCCTTCATCCTAAACCTCCAAGGGCAAGATTTCTTCTCTCACCTGGGGAATGAAAGTAATAGAACAGAAGTCAGTTCACCTATACCTCCTCAAGACAGCCAACTTACAAGTTATGACTGCTGGCCGTATTTTTGGAAACTCACACTTTTGCTTGATCTAGAAGGAAATGGAAGGATTGCAAGATGCAAGAGACGTGAGAATGTACAAAGCCCCATGTGTGTGCCCCAGAAGCCACAATTCCCCTCATAATGAAAAAAAGAGAAAAGGTGAAGCTGGAAAGGAAATAATAACTAACCCCTGCCACAGGGCCCTGGATGCCTCAAAGACAAGCAGCCCTTGATTTGGGCTTGAGCCATGTCATTGACTCTGCCAATCATTAGAGGGCTATAAGAAGCAACTCCAAGCCATTAGTTTGAAATTAGGTTCTGAGCAAAATGATCACAGGGCCAGTGAAATGTCAGAAAAAAAACGCAGTGAGCAAAACAGCTCACTGATAGCCAGTGCTTCTTTAAGGTATGGTCCTGCCTCCCATCATGGCTATGGACTGAATAAACATTAGGAGGAACAGGCAAGGGGTACAGGTTTTTCCACAGACAAGTCTGCGCGTGAGGCCTCCACCTTACAAGGCTTGTCTACATCGTTACCCCTAGGCCTCCTGTCCAAGGGCAGTCAGGATTTATCTTTACACAAAGCAATGAAAATGTTTATGAACAAAAGCACTGGCAGAAAAGGCATCCCAGAGAAAAGAGATAAGGCAGCTTGCCAGAAATCCTGGTGATGCCACCAGATATGTGACCTTGGGCTGAAAAGCCAACCTTCTTAAACTTAGTCTCCTTAAGCATAAAATATGAAGTCTGATAAAACGTACCTCAAAGACTTTGTATAGTGAGACACACTACTCAAAACGTGGTTCACGCAGTGCAAGGCCACACCATATCTGCCCCAAATGCCTGCCATGTTGTAAATGGGCATCACAAAGGCCAAGCAGACAGTCATAGATTGTAGACATCTTGAAAAACGAGGCCTCTTATAGGTCTATGGCAGGGCCTGGAGCATGCTCCCTGGGCCTTGGAGTTTTACTTGTGAAATAAGTGTCCATAGCTGTATTCTGCAAGCTAAAAATGCATATACTAAAAACCTATACACTCATGTGGTCGCAGAACTATAGACCGCCATAGACACTTGAGAGACAGGCAGCCTCAGTTAGTGGGGTTAGCTACAAATGGCTACCTGCAGATGGCCAAAAAGCCAAGAGGTTGAAGGAGCCACAGTATACCATCCTGTCCCCACCCCATGCCTTTCAAATGAGGAAGGTCTTATTTCAAAGCACAATTTGGCTCCATCTTGGCCAGTTCTTTGCGAACCATTGAGGTAATGTTTATTCACCTCACACTTTAGCACCTATTTACGAGCGGTGTTTACAAGTTCCCGTGAGCACCCGGTGGTTATTAGTGCTACGCAAACCAACAGCCGTCAAAATCGGTTAATCTAGACAGAACACAGGGGTAGCTCCAGCCCAGCGTGCGATAGTCTGTCTCTGGGCTTATTCAAGTGTAATGCACCTTTAATGTCAACTTGGATTTTTCAGCTCTCGTCGCGAGGCTCGCAGTAATTATAGTCAACAGTGAAACTGAACTCAGCCCAAGAGGCAGCCCAACAGGAAACTGTGGGGAAAATTTAAAAACAAGACACAAACTCCTGTCAATTTCCAAAAACAACGACAGAGAAAAAGTGGAATTTGCCAAGCGTGATCAAATATAAAGAACATGAAGCAGTGCCCTGGGTGCAAATGCCAGTTCGTGGAGAAAGGGTGGGTGCCATCCCGGGCTGGGGCCAACCTGGCCTGGCCAGGTCCACACTTTCTCCTCCAAGCCAAGCGCGCGAGCCAATCATCAGCTTATTTTTGGCCACGCAGTTAATGATCTGTTGGTGCCCACACTTTTCACTTTGTCACAACAACTGGGGCTGCATCTGAAGCACAGCTGGCCTCGCTTTCTCCCAGCCCTATAATTTACTTTAAACAGCTTTAGGGACAAGAGGAAATGGCAGAGTGCCCTGGAGCCCCACACTTGCTTCAAAAATTAGTTCCGTACCGTGCTGTATATACTCACAAGTATTTTAGGCAAGCAGTGTAGGCAGGCCTGACCAGGTGAGCTGGACACGGCTGGCTCTGGGCCGCTGGGAGGGAGGGCGGCTTCGGAGAAGATGGGGGAAGCAGAATGAGTGGTTGAGTCCATTCTCTGCATTTGTGTGCGTGGCTGCATCTGTGTGTGTGTGTGTGTGTGTGTGTGTGTGTGTGTGTGTGTGTGTGTGTGTGTGAATTGCAGGCATGGGAGCGTGTATGAGTGCATGCGTGTGTGCGTGTGTGTCGTAAGTGAGGGCAGGTATTTGTGAGTGCATGTGAGTATGGATGGGTGATGTGTGAGTGCAAGTGAGTGCGTGGGTGTGCTCCTGGGAGCTGCCAGCATGCCTTCTCCGTGAGTGTGTATGAGTAGATTCTTTTCCCTGGTATCTTCAAAACTGAGGATTTAAAAGATTTTTGTTTTTCATCATACACATATAGAAGGTACAGTGTGATGGTTGGAAGCTATAAATATATATCATGGGCAAAAGAGATTGATCCCTATTTCTGTTTCCTTAAACTTAAACTGATTTTCTTTGTGTTGAGAAACTTTGAATTCAATTCTTGTAAGGTTGTGTGTGTGTGTGTGTGTGTGTGGTATATAGGGTTGTGTTGAGACACGCAGGTAGGTTACTGTGCACATGCTTGTGAATCTATTTTTGGAGTCCTGAAACTAACATCAGGTGTCTTCTTCAGTCAAGGCTTCTTGCTGAACTTGGAACTCTCGCGTTTTGCCTGGCCTAGCTAGCCAGCCTGCCTCGGATTTCCTGCTAGCCTCGTCTGAACGTTGGGATGACAGATGGACTACCACACCACTGTATCATTATACAATGATATATAATTACACCTGCTCTGGGGATGTGAGCTCTGGTCCTCATGTTTGTGGAGTAAGCATCTTACCCACTGGCCATCCCTCCAGCCTCGCTAGTTCTCAGTAAGATCTCTGATAAACTGTTATAAATTGTAGCGCTCCTTCTGTGCCTCTGGGGAAATGCGTCTGACTATATTTCGCATGCACTGTCCGAAATCCGTGCATCCCCGACACCCTGTCCCTCCCCAGCCCTTGCTGCTACTCTTCTGCTCTCTTTCTTTTGGTGTCTGACTTCCTTCAGCACACCTGAAGTCTTCCCTGCTATCACACACTACAACCCTTCATCCCCTGTGGCTGAACAGTATCCAGTACATTTCCTTTATCTGCCCAGCTCCGTTTTCTACAAACACACATCAGTTCTGATGTCACACCTGAGGTGGGAGAACAACCCCCCCCCGGGCCAGGCCTTAGAAACAAGTGTGGCCTCCAGGTAGCCCAGCCTCCCAACCTCACCTTGGAACGTTGTGACTCTCCCTGGAGGTGACAGAGTGAAAGAAGTTTCTGTGGACTGAGAACTCGTTTCCCATTCCCAGTGCACAGGGTCCCCACTTGTAAACCCAAGTCAACTGACCGCTGTCCATGCATTCAACATAGAGAAGCTCTGGACTTTGGGATCCCTTGCAGGTCCTTTAAGCTTGGAAACAAGGGCAATGAGGGCACTGGCCGGAGCCTGGATGGAGTGAAAAGGTAAGGGAAAGCCAAGGCAGCTAGAAAGTCCGCAGCACTGGGAGGTAGCAGTCTGTCATGCTGACTACTGGTTGTCAGCTTGACTGATCTGGAATCGACTAAGAAACATACCTCTTGGCAGCTCTGTGAAGGTATCTGATGGGAAGATGACCTGAAGGAGCAAGACCTTTCTCTAGAGTGGACGGCATCTTCCCACAGCAGCCAAGACAAAAGAAAGAGGTCCCAGGGGAAAGAGGCACCACTTTCGGCTACATGCCTTCACTCCTTGCTAGACATGCATCTGCTCGCTTGCTGCTGTTGCCAACCTTTGCTAGTGTCAGAACCCATTTTTTTTTCAGCCTTCCCACATGTACCAAGGGCCACCATTTCTCCCGAATCCTCCAGGTCTTTAGTACTAGAACAAGACCACTGGAGCACACGGCATCATGAACTGAGCAACTACTGAGGCCTCTCCAGGCTCAAGACAGCCATTGTTAAACTGCCTACCTACCCAATATCATCTAAGACAACCTAGGAGGTATCCTTTACACATGCCCTCGAGAGAACCCTGACTAGCACATGGGCCCAAGAGATTTTTCAAGAACTTAGGGGATGTCTCTGTCACAGATAGTGTAGATTTTCACTCACACTTTCCTCCCCACAGGCAGTGGCTGGTGGCTTTGGACTTGGATGTTGTGAAGGGAAGGATGTTGTGAGGAGGCCTCTCGTGGTGGGAAGCGGGGAGGGTTAGTAATGAGTCTCCTAACAAGTGTTCCTGGGGCAGGAAGGGTAGGAAGGGAAGGGTGCCAGGAATTTTATTTCAGTTCTGGAAGCTCATGATTCCTCAGTGCCTCTCTGGTGACAGGAGACAGAATGGATACAGAGCTCATCATGTCAGACAACAGCTTTAAGCATCTCAAGCAGTCACTGGTCAGTGCTCAGTCATGATGTAGGGTTAAAGCCTCCCTTCCCTGGAGCCTTTCTTTCTTGACCCCTTCATTCCAGATCGCCTACAAATATGTCATTTTTTTTTTCTTCTTTTAAAACTTTCCCCTCTGATAACCAACCTCCCCAGTGCTCCCTTTCTTCCCTACACAGCCAAGCTCTTCACAGGTTATTATATTTTGGGTCTTCATTGTCTATCACCCTGTGCCTTATTGACCCCACTCTGATTCTTCTTTCTCCTCCAAAACCCACTTGAAAGAAACTCCTCTTTGAGACTCACCTTGGCTATTCGCACATTGCCGAACTCATCAGGCCATCCTTGAGTCTCAGCTTATCTATCTGCAGCCTTCAGGTGAGATGATGTCATGTTTAAAGGCCAAGAATCCTGAGACCAGACAGTCTGGATTCAAATACAGACCCAGTGCTTGTGAGATGGGCAAGCTTATTTACTTCTGGGCTTCACTTCTCACCTGTGAAATAGGTATCATGGAAGAAAACCTTCCCAGGAAGTTGATAGGAATGTAATGAGTCAGGGTGTTAAGGTCTCAGAATAGTGACTAGCCTGCTGAAAACACCAGCATTTCTGATAGTACTAATTAAAAAGATTAGTCATCTTCAGTTCGTTTGGCTTCGGTGATGCCAGACCCACGTGGTTTCCTGCCTGCTACACCTCGGGCTCCTTGGCTGGCTCGCTATCATCTCCTGGTACTAAATCACTGCTATCCCACCTGATCCCATGCGTTCAGATGCCATCTGTAGGTCAGGAAGGTTCCAACCTAGGCTGGAAGCTGTGTAGAAATTGCCTCCTTGATATCTACATCTCCAGATGTCTAAGATACCTCAGATCAAGCCTTCTTTCTTTTCTGGAAGCTGCTGGGTATGCTGTTACCTCAACTGAAGTTTCTACCTGTGTATTTTCCTGCAGAGACCCTGTGGGTTCTTCTTTCCCCTCGTCAAGTCATTGCTTAGCTGTTTCTCTTGCAGTGGGGGTTTCTGTGATGGTCTCATCTAAAGGTAAACATCTGTCAACTCCACTATGCCCCAGTGACCTCTCCAGCCTTGTCCTGCTCTCCATGGCACTTGCTAATTCGAAATATACTAGATATTATCTTGCATAGCTGCAATCTCTTCAGATTATCAGCTCCTGGTGGAGGAGGACTTTATTCTGTCCTGCTCTCTCTCTCTTTCTTTCTTTCTCTCCCTTCCTCTCTCCCTTCCTCTCTCCCAATCTCTCTCTCATTCTCTCTCTCTCTCTCTCTCTCTCTCTCTCTCTCTCTCTCACACACACACACACACACACACACACATCATCTCCAGCCCCTCTCCTTATCCATGATTAAATTCTGGGGAAACATGTATCAAAGCAATTAATGAAGCATTAGCAAATTATTAACATGGATGCGTAAGGCCTGAGGGAAGCAAAGATCCAGGGCAGGTCTTGACCACCCACGGTCTTCCCAGCCTTTCTTCAAGGAAGTGGCAACATGAAACCTGGTCCTATGGAGTAAGAGGGAGAGAGGGATGGATATCATTTTAAAGACTGCGCTACCTATGGCCCCACTGTTAGACTTACGTGAACTTGGCAAAGATCTGTTCCTACAGTGTTCATGGTGGATTGTCACCACAGAAACAAAAAGGTTAAAACACCCGTGTCCTTGCGAATCTCAAACATTTCTCAGTGTGCCCCTATTCCAGTGCCACTAGCATTTCTTAAGTGTCCATTGTTAAGCAGCACCATATGTACATGTCTGTTTGTTTTGTCCTGAGACTCATCACTGGATAGCCTAAAATTCTGGTCAGTTTTCCTGCCTCAGGCTTTCTGGCTTGCACCACTATGACAAGTTTTATTTCCTTAAAACACATGTAAATACAGTAGAGAAGGCCACGTGAAGATGGGCAAAGTTTTCTTGTTGGAACGACCAGTGACAAGAAGGATGTGTGCCTTGGCCAGTTTCAGGACCATCACAGAAAACATTGGTTCTTTCCCAGATCAGAGACAACCTGACTCCATCCCAGGTTCTTTGGCCAATCAGTGGGCTGCTCAAGAAAAAAAGGATTTTGTTGACTCTAGAGACTAGAAGCATCCAAACCCGAGGGATGGCGTGGTGGGTAAAGGAGCCGTGTGCCTGAGTTTGACCCCCAGCATTTACATAGAGGAAGGTGAGAACCAAGTCTGGACAGTTATTTTCTGATCTCCTCATGTGAGCAGCGGAACCAGTGCATGACACCCTCCCACTAAGTAAGTAAATGTTTTTAAAGTCCAAGATTCATTATGTAAATTATGTCAACCCCTTGTGACAATGTATTTGAGAACCTACCTCCTTCACCTGCACATTCCATGCACACACACACGCGCACACACACACACACACACACCACATATCTCCCCAAAATGCACCTAGCAACCTCAGAGTCACCCTGAACCTCCCACCTGCATCAAGCTAAACAGACCCCACATTTGAGGAATAGTTTAAGTCCCCTGCCTCCTAGTAACAACTGAATTTAGAGAGTTTCTATTCAAATATACTCCCAATATATCTAGGCATGAAGAACAGAAGGGCCAATCTGGCCTGAACTGGTTTTGAGTGCATGTGCAAATTATGTCTTCAAATGAACTTTTAGAGAAAATAGGTATTTACCAGCTTGTGCCTATGCATAATGTGGCTTACATATGATTGAAATAAGCACAATATGGGAAGGGACATGGCAGTAGGAAAAACCAATATGGCCTAATCAATTAAAATAGAGACCCACCCAAACTACGCCACTCGGCAGCCCTTTCTTCTCTCAGATCTCCCAAAGAGAAGATCCAAATAATGATGGAGTCCTTCAGTACCTTCGCTCACGGCCCGGCCCACTATTGATCCTGAAGGTCCCCGTCTATAATCTGTACTGCCCTTTCAATCTGAATGGAATTTTCCTATCAACCTGTGTGAGTCCCTATTTTCGCTTCTTTGGATGAAAGGTCAAGAACCTGGAAACTCCTGGACCAGCTGCCACCCACTTGTACCACAGTCACCTATGAGAGAAAACACACGGCCCTTTGTCTCACTGAGTCTGGCTGATTTCACTTCACGTAATGCTCCCCAGTCCCTTCCGTTTTTCTTCAGATGCTGTTATTTCATGTTTCTTTTTGGCTGGGTGGAATTACATTGTCTATATGCATCGCAGCTACATCCGTTGAAGGGCAGCTGAGCTGGTTCCATTCCTGCCTGTTGGGAACAGTTCAGCAATGAACATGTGCACACCGGCATCTCTGTGTCTTCACTTTGGGCATATGCTCGAGATATGGTAGATCTACGTTTAGATTTTTGAGAAACCTGTATATTAATTTTCATAGTGGCTGCACAAGCGTATACCCCTTCAAGCAGTGAATGAGGACTCCTTTTTCCCCACTTGGTGGTCAGCATTTCTCTCACTCCTTCTCTCTCTCTCTTTGATAACTAAAGATGTTGAATACTTTTTCATCTATTTATTTGTCTTGTATTTGTTCTGAGGCTGTTTAGTTCATTAGCCTCCTTATCAGTTAGATAATTTGTTGTTGTCTTATTTTCTGAGGGTTGTTTAAGTTTAAATTTTTTTTCAAATCTTTATAATCCTAGATATCAATTTCTCTTAGTTCTGGTTTTTTTTTGAAGGTATTGTAAATGTAATTTTTCTTGATTTATTTCTTGTTGACTTTATTATTGACCTCAAAAAATAATGATTTTGCATACTGAAAACAGGTCTTCAGCTTTCTGACAGGCTCTTTACTGTCTTGTAAACAAAGGGCTGTGTTCTCTGCAAATAGAGAGGGTTTGACTTCTTCATCTTCTGTTTGTGTCCCACTTCCCTCTCTCATCTTGCTGCACCAAGCCCCTGAGCACAGCACTAAATAAGAGTGGGGACAGTGAACTTCCCATGTCCTTCTCCAGCCTTTGCAGCAGCGATCTCAGTTTTGTCCCAATCAGCATAGCTTTGTCACATGTGGCTTTTGTTGTGTTGGTGTGTGATCCCTCTGCCCCTAGTTTCTTAGGGGCTTTGGGTGTTGAACTCTGCTAGAGACCTTCTCTGTGTGAGTCCATATGATCATGTGGTTTCTGTCCGTGTGCTGCACTACACACCTGATGTATGCACATCAGACCAAGCTTGCATCACTGGAAGTAAGCAAACATGGGCATCACCTATTGTCTTTTTGCTGTGCTCTTGAATTCCATGTGCAGTGATTTTTTTTTTTAAACAGTATTTGCATCTGTGTTAATTCATTCTGCTGACTTTTCCTCTATGGTGCTAATTTTTTTTCTCTGGGCCCTGGGTTAAGTCCATCTTCCTTGTGTCTTCTTTTAGGTGACTGGTTACTTTTACTAAAAAGCTTGGTGTTTTTATCTGGCATCTGCCTCTGCCAGTGTTTGTTTTGTTTTTGTGACTTGACTCAACTCAAGTCAGCTTTTTATTGTAGGCATACTTCAGATTTGCCAGATGGGTGAGTGATGACAGAGATTGCAGTGTTACCTGTGATGGGTAGAATCCATCCATACATGCTTGTGCGTGTGTGTGCATGTGTGGCATGTGTGTGCATGTGTGTGCATGTGTGTGCATGTGTGTGCATGAGTAAGCAAGTGAGGAGAATAATGATAATTTTATGGGGTTATGGCTACTGCATTCTCCTAATGAAATGTCTAAGTACAGACAAGAGAAAAGAGGAACTTTGTCATATTCTCATTAATGACAGCTTTATAGAAAGTGTCCTCAAAGTGGGTATGAGAAATTAAAGACAAACTATGAACAGAAAAAAAAACAAACATTATTTCAGAAGTACAAGAAAAAAAAAGCTATAACTATTTCACCATATCAATTAAAGAGTTTTAATACTTTTTTGTAAGCTAATAATTATTTTGAGAATCTCAGTCACATATCAATAAAAATGAAGGTGAAATGCATTATGTAAGTTTGCATCACAATGGTCAGAATGCTGCAGATTCTGCTTCCTCTGCCTCCCCAGCCCCACCCCCAAATTACCTAAAAAGGAAAAATAAATGATGGAAGAGGGAGGAGTGAGGGAGAGAGGAAGAAGAGAGAGGAAGTGGGGGAGGCTGGAGAGAGTGAGTGTGTTTATCTGGGAAGAGAGAAAGCAGTCATCCTTCTGGAAGATTTGAGGAAATATTGGGCGTAAGCATTTTGCTCTTAGTGTTTCATAGTGAACATCATGATAAAATGTAACAAGAGACTGAAGTTAAGGAATTATTGCTTGCCTTTAATAAGACTAGGATGTCTCTCAAAAATAAAAATAAAAATAAAAATTTAAAAATGAAACAGAGCCAGGCATGAAGGTATACGTCTTTAATCCCAGCAATCAGGAGGCAGAGGCAAGAGGATCTCTGTGAGTTTGAGGCCAGCCTGGTCTATACAGTGAGTTCAAGGACACCCTACATAGAGAGACCCTGTCTCAAAAAATCAACAACAATAATAAATAGAATGGAATTATATGATCCAGCAATCCCACTCTTGTGTATACATGTGAAAAAAGGGGAAAAAGCCAAAACCACTGTGTGGGAGAGTTAGCTGCACCCTCAGCTTCGTTACAGCGTTAGTCACAACAGCTGAGGTATCTTTGAGATCGGTATCTTTTGAGTTTTGCCTTCTCATGGCTCTAAAGTTTCTGTGCTGCAATTTTCATATCTGTTAATGTAATTATGTCTTCTGTACATGTATGTATGTGTGTTTGTGTGCACACGTGAGTGTGTGTGCATTTACATGTATGTATGTGTAAACCTGTGCTTGTGTGAGCACATGTACGTGCATGTGTGCATTGTGTCTTTGTGCATGCATTTTGTGTGTGTGCATGTGGATGTGAGCATGAGTGTCTCTGTGTGTACATGTGTGTGCATGTGTGTGCTTGTGTCTCTGTGCATGCATTTGTGTATATGCACGTGTGTGAGCTTGTGTGTTTTTGTACATGTGTATGTGTATGTGTGCAGTGAAGAGAATCTTCTTCCTGAACCAACTATTCTTCAAGGTTCAGTCCTTACAGCCACTCAAGGAGGACAAATAAGCAGTTTCTCTTTGCCCTGCTCTCCAATCTTTTTACTCTGCTCCTGTCAAGGACCTTTGTGCTTCCTTTGGTGAATTCCAGGAGATTTCCTCCCTTTGGAAAGAATCTACTTTTTCTTATTCTGACTCTTTCCTTCACCAGGTTACACAGTCCAGCATTTATCCCACAAAATGTAGTCTAAAGTATCCAGATAAAAGATATGCAGATTAAAAATAGAAGTTCAATAAAGTCTATTTAATAGATGTTCAGGTCAGGGTCATGGAGGAATTGGTGAACTTGAAAACGATGAAGGAGCTTCACAGAGCAGCACTGAACTCACTAGATCTCTTCTTTTCTGAAGTACATTTCTGGAAGGCTTTTCAGACTGGGAGAGGTTACTGTTCCCAAGGCTGGTCAGTGATTTTCGGACTCTAACATTAGCTAAAACCCAATGGGTAAGTAATTTCTAAATATACACGTAGAGAAATAACCTGGTTAAAAGATAAGGTTCTCAGACAAAATTTTAACCCCAGCACTGTTAGGCTTTGATATACTAAAGATGGTCACCAATGATGTCAAATGATTTAGGTTATCAAACAGCTCCATTAGCTTCAATCTTCCATAAATCCTAAAAATATTAAGCAAGAAACTGACAGAAATATAGAGGGTCACATCTGCCAACATCAACACATTTTTTTGCACACCTCTCTCAGCAAAGTAATAGCCGACCAATGAAAAATAAATAGCAAGAAATATGTACTGTCAGGCAGTACAATTGGCACGCGTGATCCGACTAGGAGAAAACATTTTATTCTGAAGTACTCATGGATTGTTTCAACTTGTGACCACACACTGGATCAAAAGCAAGTCTCAATACATTTCAGAGGGCAGGTGCTATCTCCAAATTCTCTAAAAGTAACATTAAAAGTCAAGCAGGAATCCAGGCTTGGTCACACCCACATCAAGATGGCTGAGGCAGGAGGATCATGAGTTCATGGCCAACTAGGCTACACAGTGATGCTCCATCTCAAAAATCTAAAATGAAAGGAAGGAAGAAGTGGGGAGAGGGAGAGAGTATTAGAACTAAGATAACTGCCCATATAGCTGCATCAACAAATTAAAGGACCATTTTTATAACCATATTTGAAAAGGTTTTTAAAAGTAGCATTGGATAAAGCCTAAAGACAAGTAGGAGTGGGAAGGACACCCTGAGAGTGCCCATGCAACCTTTAATCCCTGCAGAATGTGCCGTACACGTAGGATGCAGATGAGACAAAAGCCTTTACCACGAGTACTTGCAGTCACTGCCAGTCGTTGAATTCTTAGTAAGAGGAACGAACAGAGAGGACGACAGACTAAGAAACCAGGGCCCACTCCTCCACAAAACTTGTGCCATTTAGAAAAATGCACAGAAGATCAGTGAAATAGGAAAAAGTGGTGATGAGCCCCCATAGAAAGCCTGTCTGCAGGACAGTCAATGCTAATTAATGCTGTAGACACAGGTGGTCAGAGAAAGGCTCAGGGAAAGCCACACACACTGCAGGCTAGTGTCAAGTATGGAGGCTGGGGAGGTGGAGCCAGTGAGGAGCATGGTTGGTTAACTCCTGAACCATAAAACGTGGTACATAATGTACCATTTGATCTTTAAAAAGAAGAAAACATTCCTACCTACAGCCATATAGACAATCCTGAAAGGCGTTAAAACATAAGATAATAAAAAAGGCACAGAAAGACAAAAGTCCCATGACCTCATTCATATGCAGAATCTAGGTCTTACAGAGGCAAATAGAATGGTGTTTGCCATGGGTAGTAGTGGTTGGGAGGGGATGGTAATGATAACACCTCATTTCATTTGCCTAGGAAGTATATATTTCAAGACATTACCTACAGCAGCGAATACTGACCGCGCACTCTGCTCTGGAGCACTGGGAAGACACTGCCTGCTGCAGGTACCGCTCCATAATAGTTACGATTTTGCAAGGGGACGCGTTTGTTCTTGGCTAGATTTAACCATGCCACGATACGCATGTTTCAGAATGGAATGTTGTACACAATAAAAGCATGTAAGGGGGCTGGTGAGATGGATAAGCCAGTAAAGGTGCTCACCTTGAAAGCCTGATGACCTGAGTTCCACCGCCAGGATCCACATCAAGGCAAAACGAGAGAACTGATGCCACAAAGTTGCCATCTGACCTCCATGCCCACCTTCACAAATATGTCATGCACACACACAAGTAATAATAATAATAATAATAATAATAATAATAGGAGGAGGAGGATATAATAGTATTTGCCAATTTAAATTAAAAAAATGATTGAATAGAAACTAGTGAAGTGGAGTAGTGGGAAGAGAGAACATTCTAGGTTTAAAAGAGAACAGTAAAGACCTGTGGGATGGTGAGTCTGAAGCACTAAAGGGGAAGCCTAGAGCTTGGACGTTAGAGAAGAAATGAGGAAAAAGTAGTTCCCTGGGTGGATTCGTATCATCCAGGACCTGCTGGGATTTGAGGGCGTGGTGACTTACAAACTACTTCAAAGAAATGAGAAGGATAAATGCGCATAACAGATATGTGTTAAAAATATTAATACATAAACTACAAAAAGATAGGCCTAATGATGTCTTCATGAGGGCTTGCAAGATGGCATTCACACACAAGCCCAATGACTTGTGTTCAGCCATGCAAAGGTGGAAGGAGAAAACAGAGTGACTCCATCAAGTTGTCATCAGACCTCCAGACATGCGTGGAGGTACAAGTGTGTATGGACACACACATGCATGAACAATAACAATAAAGTGTTGAATGTTAAAAATATTTTTAAGAAAATGTATTCATAGAAATGGAAACAATAGAGATAAAAACATTAATATTCCAGAAGAAACAGTTAGCATACAGCTGTCAAACTTGTGGAAACGCTAATTCATCACTATTTGGTTTTAAAAAGTCAAGCTGAGAAATAAAATGTCAGGAGGAGTAATATGGAAACGGCCCCTGAGGATTAATGTTCTGTCACATAGTTGCTAGCTTGCTGCAGAACACAGCTGCTGACTGGTAGTGGACTATTCTGACCGTGTGTCTTCGAATGTTAAGGGGACTCGCGGGAAGAACAGAAAGAGAATACTTAGAGTCCAAGCTTGAGGTAGAGTAATGGTAAAGTTGGGAAAAGTTGGGAAGTTGGGAAAACAAAAGGAAAAGATTTGAGAGGCAGGACAAATGGCTAAGAATAAGATGCCAGAGATGAAGCCCAATGTGTGAGGAATTATGGCAAAAAAGTATATTGGTCAGTTAATGATTTAAAAAAAATGGTCAGATTTGTTTTTATTTTTAAACTGCACTTTTGCAATAACTAGGAGAATGGAAATTGCCTCTAGCCCTTTGACCCAGCAATTACGCTTACATATGTGCAAATGGGAGCAGGTCCAAGAATGTTAATGACTGCATTGTTTGTACCAGCAGATCTGTGGGGCCATCGGAATGCCCATCACCAGAGGCCCTGATTAATACCTGGGTCTCTTCACACAATGGAATGCCATTCTGCAATTAACATGAATGAGCAAGGTGCGGCAGATCTATCAACACACGCTGATTTCAAAAACACCAAGTGGGAAAATCCAGTTGCAGAAGAACACAGAGGACTCCGGACCATCCGGAAATATTCAAAATGTTCGGAGAGACTAGGCACCGAAAAGCCCAAGTGCATATAGAAATAAGTTTGATGGCTGCTTTCTTAGGAAAGTGACAGAAAGCAAAAGGTACTAGGAAAGTATACACGGGGGCTTGTACTTTTAAAAGAAACCTGCATGCGACTGCACATGCTAAATACTATGTGGAAAAGACCAAAGTCTAGTAAAGATCCCCTATGTGGTGAATGTTCACTCTGCTTTGGCATTACTTGGATCATTTATTAGACTTATCAGCAGCCCTTAAACTGTTTCTGTCACGAACTGGGTTGCCTGCTCTTTGCTTATATTCCCCTGGCCTTGCCAAATCACAGAGGAAGAGGATGTAGGCAGTCCTGACGAGACTTGTTAAGCTAGGATCAGATGACAAGGGAGGAAGAATCCACCTTTCAGTGGTCTAAGGGAATTGGATAGGGGGAAGAGAGAAGGAAGGTAGAACCAGAAGGAGATGGGGGAGAGGGGAAACAATAGGGAATAAGTTGTAAAAAAAAATTTAATTAAAAATTAAAACAACTTTTTATAATGAGAAAATAATTAAAAACTAAGTTTTTAAAATGCCAGGCACCATAATATGATTTGAGCCAGAATGGTTCTTGCCCTTAGGAGCAATGATAGAATGTGGAAAACAATAAGATACAGTAGGTATAGTCATATGATATTAAAAGGGGCCAGCTAGCACAGGGCACTCTAACAGAATTTGTCTGGCAAGATAGAAAGGTGCCGGCTGCCAAGCATGATATCAGTTGGGTAGCCTGGATGGTGGAAGAAAAGAATTAACTCCTCAAACCGTCCAGGTCTGCTTTGGCATTTGCCTCCCAACCCCATGTATAGGCACAAATACACACTGAATTAATGTAATTTAATTTTTGTTATAGAGAACATTTAAAGTATGGCTGATTAAATGAAAAATGCTAAGTGGAAAGGAAGCTGAGAATTGAATATCTACCAAAACTTCTATATACCAGACATGAAGAATTCATTTAAAAAAATCCTTCTCCAGTACTTAGAAACCTCCCTGTGAAGAAGACTATGAAGAAGACCAGAGGATCATGACCATTTTTTTAATATAACAAATAGCTTGAGATATACGGTGAGAGGAAAAAGGTAAAGAAAAGCAAGAGCATCAATAATAAATGTTTATGCTGTGGCCTGTCCATAGAGACCTACAGAACCAATGAATCAAATAAAAAGCTCTTCAGGATAAAAGTGGGGCAGAGAAAAGAGGCAGCACCACTCATAAATTATAAAACAGTTCCCAACTACAGGCTGAGCATTTTTGCTCATCACAAACCATCACGCACAGCCCTATTTCTGCCAAATGACTAGCCAAGTGTCTGGTCCTGTTTGAGCAGGATGTGGGGCACCAGCTGCCATGCCTCCTGACTCTTTCTCACTCAGGGTGTTCACCGATATCCTGGTGCAAGATTCTGAAGCCTGGAGCTAGCGGTTTATTAGAATCCACTGTACTTCCATTACATCAGACCTCAGACCTATAGTCACTCAACACCAGATCTAATGTATATACTTCTGCCATTTAAAAACCCAACATCTGCATTCCAGTTGTATTTGTAATTAGGAAATGCATT
The DNA here is from genome assembly GCF_030254825.1 of Meriones unguiculatus. Classification (NCBI taxonomy): domain Eukaryota; kingdom Metazoa; phylum Chordata; class Mammalia; order Rodentia; family Muridae; genus Meriones; species Meriones unguiculatus. The sequence goes on from NC_083357.1 coordinate 48,568,752, forward strand.
TTGTACGCAGCTTGATGACTACTAATTATCTCGTGTTGTGTGTCTTGGTTTATTTTGTGTTGCTATAACGAATTACCTGAGGCTGGGTACCCTCTAAAAGGAGGGATTTATTTAGCCCAGAATAAATAAATGAAGCCCTCTAAAAGAAGGGAAGTTCAAAACAAGGGAGCAGCATGTGAGAAGGGCTGCTCTGTATGCAGTGATGGCTTTGCGGCAGTATGCTGTGAGAGGGGATAGCAGGTCCACGTGGAGAACCAAGTATGCAAGCAAGGAAATCAAAGAACAAGCTGGTGACACTGACCTCATTATTGTTTTTGATGTCTAAAAAACCTTGCAAAATAATTAAGACACTGCTGACCTTATTTAACTGCTGTCCTTCCCAAGAACTAACACAGCCTCAGGAGCCCTAATCTAGGCACACACCTGTAATTCATGCAGTCAAGAAGTGAAGACAGACAGGCAGTTCAGTCTCTATGTGGGTTCCCTAGTAAGGGGAGCAGGGACTATCTCTGAAATGGACAATGGAAACTCTATTGCCCACACTTTGATCTTGCCAGGCTACAGAGGAAGAGGATGTGAGCAGTTCTAATGAAACTTGATAAGCAGGGGTCAGATGGTAGGGGAGGAAGGCTCCCCCTTTCTGAGGAATAGAGGAGGAAGATGGGGGGGAGGAAGTGTGAGACCAGGAGAAGATTAGGGAGGAGGCTACAATCAGGATATAAAGTGAATAAATTGTTAAAAGTAAATTAAAATTAAAATAAAAGTAATAAAAATAAATTTTATTGCTTAAAAAAGAGAGAAGAAGAAGTAGAGAGAGGAGGGGATCACTACGTGTACAAGGCTAGCCTGGGCTGCAAACTGAGTTCTAGGACAGCTTGAAGTAGGTTGCAAGATCTGGCCAGTTTCAAAAAGCCAAACACACACACGAAAAAAAGTTTATTTAATAAAACAAACATTATCTATTGTCAATGTGTTACGCAAAGAGCAGTTATCAGCATATTTCCAGAGAACCTCAAAGACTCACAGTGACCCCGAACCTGACTTCAGCCTCCTGGCACATTTGAACCATCCAGCACACCCCCCAGTGTGCTTGCTACCTCAGTACTAGGGCCTTTCTTTTCTGCCTTGATACTCAAGGACAGAACAGTACTGGTGTCCTTTGAGAGTCTATTGAAGTCAGACCTGCTGTTCCCCTTACTGTGGGTTTCCACCCGACAGACACTCAGTCTCTGGTGCCCTGGGGCCCGCCGTTCTATCTCGGGCAGTGTGTCAGGTGCGCAGGCAGGACTCTGTGCTGGCTGATGGGTGCCCGCCGGACCCCGGGTCTTTTCCAATGATTGTCTGGGTGACCTAAGGTCAGTCCCTGATCGTTTCCTACTCCGTGGGGTTTTCTCTCTACTGGAAATCCCAGTCTCTGGTGTTGTGGGGCCCACAGTTCAGTCTGGGACAGTGATCAGAGCATGCCGAGTGTGGCTCTGGGCTGGCGACCAAGCGCCTGGTGGAACCGGGACCTCTTCTGCAGTTTAGTTGGGCTGATTGAATCCCACACCATGGGGTATCCTCTCACCTGGAAAACACAATCGCTGGTGTTTGGGGTCTTTTCTGAGACTGATACTCCAACTAAGGACCATGCATGGAGATAACCTAGAACCCCTGCACAGATGTAGCCCATGGCAGTTCAGTGTCGAAATGGGTTCCATAGTAATGGGAACAGGGACTGTCTCTGACATGAACTGATTGGCCTGCTCTTTGAGCACCTCCCCCTGATAGGGGAGCAGCCTGACCAGTCCACACAGGAAGACAATGAAGCCAGTCTTGATGAGACCTGATAGGCTGGGTCAGATGGAATGGAAGGAGGACCTCCCCTTGGACTTGGAGAAGAGTATGGGAGGAGATGAGGGAGGAGGGTGGGATTGGGCAGGAATGAGGGAGGGGGCTACAGCTGGGATACAAAGTGAATAAACTGTAATTAATATAAAAATAAAAATAAAAAATATTAAGGAGTCTATTGAAGATTTCTTTGCAGTCCAATAAAAGATGTGTCTTGTGGAAGAGGCAGAAAAATGCTCTGTTAGGAAAACATCTGTATTGTAATCCTACACCCAAGGCATTCCTTACCCACACAGACATTGACATCCGTCACCAGTGTGCTCCCATGGAGCTTCCGAGCATAACAATAGAAATCCCCGACCATGTCACTGAGCTTCTGTTCTCAAAAATAGTACTCTCAAATTTCTTTTCCTGCTAGTCATCTTTGTTTACTAAACCATGTTTGGAATTGCTTTTTTTTTAAAGCCTCCTTAGGCGGCTCATTGGTTAAGAGTGCTTACTGCTCTCACAGAGGACCTGAGTTCAGGTCTCAGCACACACATCTGGTAGCTCACAACAACCTGTAACACTAGTTCAGAGTATCCGATGCCCTGTGGTCTCTGCAGACGCCAGAAGTTACATGGTACACATAACGCACACAGGCACTCATACACATATAAATGAAAATAAACAGGTAGACAGACAGACAGACACATGCCTCAACGTTTAAAAGCAGACACTGGAAGGGTAAGATGTTTACCAATTTAAATGTCCCACAACAATGACATCAGCTGTAGAGGTGAAAACACCTTGCTCCTCTGCCATGTCTGGAGTTACTGGACAATAGTTACTGGAGTAACTATTGTTTCAAATAATGAGTGCAATGTTGCTTACAGCCTTGTTGGCTTGATTTGATAGGCTAAAACTTCTAATTCCAAAAAGGAATCTATTGACACCGAAAACTGATAATACGTTAGAAGCAAAAGGTATCTTAGAGGCTATCTAATCAAACATCTTCATTTTACAGTCAAAAGAACCAAGGACCCTTGAGAATGGAGCTTTGCTAATGTTGATTTTTAAGTGTTTAATTGAAAATAGATTATTTTCTCATAACGCATTGTTTCCCCTCCCTCCATTCCTTCCAGCTCCCCTCTCCCCTCTCCACCAGAGTGATCAGAGCTTCGTTACCATATTTTCCACAGATGAATCTGGGATGAAGAGAGAGAACAAGGCTTCCAGACCAAGCTTTGTTTGATGCCCTTGAACTTAGCTTGTTATTACAGAACAGCTGCCCCTGTTATCATTTAACGTGAAGTTTTTTTTAAACTGATCTTAAAGGTGCAGCATTTATTCAGTGACTCGACTCCAGCTGATTATTTTTCATCTTCAGTTCTTGATAAGGCCAAAAGTATTCCTTGTATTGACCAGGAGATTTAAAACAAGGCATCAAATCTTTAAGCCTGGCAAACATTGTTCAAAACTAGGGCGTTAAAGACAGGTAAAGATGAATAGGGGGAAAATAACTATCTAAAGTGTGGCTAAAAGAAACTTAGTGCTTAGTGATTCATATTAATTGGATGATAAGATATCAGGAATTTTAACAGCCTCAAAGCCATATTTGTATAGGGTATAAGTGAGAGCATGCCTGCCCCCTATACACAAAGAAATCTTTGCAATGTGTGAAGCCAACAACAAAATAACCTAGTTAAAAGATGAACAGGGAGCATAAAATGCATCCGACCATCTACCCTGTACAAAGTGTTCAACACCACTCTCATCAAGGAAATGCGAATTAAAATCACAGTGAGGCACCACTTCAAGACCATTAGGGTGCTACCGCTACGAACTGCAAAATCCCAAAGCCGTGGAGAAGCTGAAACCATTGCACACCGGTTTCAGCATTTCACGATGATTCGACAGCCGTGGTGGGAGACAGGTTGGTGGTGCCACAGAAACACCTAAGTTCTAGAGGCAGCCCCACAGTAAATGAAAAGCAGGCTCAGGTGCCTGCGCGACCACACAGGAGCACTACTCACGGTAGGGAGCACCTATCAGCAGACACCTGGATCCATAAACGCATTATACACGTGCAGTGGAGTGGCATTGCACAAAATTAAGGAAAAGGCTTTGTAGGGTGCATTGTAAAACAATGAACTGTGTAAACATTATGCATAGAAAATAGGCCAGACGCAAATAACAGATATTACACTATATGAGTCCATTGTTGGCAAACCTTAGAGTAGTTGGATTCATAAGGACAGGAAGTAGAATGTGGTTGCCATGAGCAAGCAAAGGGGGCAGAGTTTCCATCCTGGAAGTTGCAAACACTCTGGAGATGGACAACAGTGATGGGTGAACAATAGTAAGAAAGAATACAATCTCAACTGTGCGCTTAAAGCTGAAATGCTTGGAAGCTTTCTGTTGCATACGTTACAAAACAGTTCTCAGTGGAGGGGAAAGCAACGACGAAGAGTCTGACCTCCGTACAAAGGACAAGAGATAGCAAGCATTGGTCCAGGTTCATTGGTGTCCTTGCCTCACCCTGACACCCACCTGCTGTGCAGCTTTGGGGCCACCTCAGTGCATAGAATCCATTCCTTGGGAGGAATTGCCTTCATCAGACACAGTGAAGAAAACAATGTGCTTTGGGAAATAGTACCTGGCAGCCAGAGCTCTGGAACCCTCCCGAGTATCCTCAGATGATACTCTGAAGAACTTATTTCCAGATCCGTCATTCCTAATGAATGTTCAATGCTCCCTCCAGGAGCTAACATTCTAAAAGACGGGGGAAGGTTGAACAGTATTTTCTTTAGCTTATGCCCTGGGTTTGGCCAGTTCTGTCCCCAGCCTCACAGCTGAGCCTCCATTTTGAATTGTGTATAGCAGGGACCTAGCCCCACACATTCTCATCACTGATTCCGGTACTCATCAGCAACGGAAGAAATCATCTTTGGCTTTTCATGGAGCATCCAAAAACAGTGGACACTTCCCCTTCCACCAAGGCTGTGGAAAAACTGATTAGAAATGCATACCATAAAATGGCAAAATTGCAGTTAAAACTCAGACTAGAAGAAACACAATGAGAAGGAGGTGGGAAAACGAACTGCCTGTAGAGAGACCACGGGCTCCTTGAATGAGAGACATAATCACAAAGGAATTTTGTAATAATGAACTCAATCTAACCCTGAAAAAGAAGAAAATTTGTCTCAGCACCCACATTTAAAAGAACCTGTTCTCTTGGGCCTTTGCATAACAGATGCTGAAAAACTGTAAGCCGTACTTCAGAGTCCTCACAGGCAGCACTGTGGGTCCTTTAATCCTTCCTTGCAGTGTCACTCATGTACTCGACACTCCTGTTATGCCACGACCCATTATGATAAAGTCACTGTGAGCGGGGCCAAACCCTGTTGCCCAAAACAAGAAGGCAAGAGCTGAACGCCTCGAGTGCATATCAACGTCTTTTCATTGTTCAGAGGATTTTTTTTTTTTTGCAAGTCACACTGTACAAAAGAGACTCATGTTCTGTATTTCTTCCAGATATTCTTTTCCTGTTGTGTCTCCTCTGAGGTAGCTCCTCATCCCCGGTGGACAAGCATCAAAGAGTGCAGTGAAAAATGCAGACAGGCTGATTTGGTAGCAGAGATAAATCTCAAACCAGATGCAAGATTTTACACACGATTCACTGGATTTTACAATAGGCCACGGGGCCAGGAGTCAGCGTTTCCATTGGCTCCCATCCACGGCATGCCCGCCCAGACACTTTTTCCAGTAGTTACTTAGAACCAGCCCCGTCTCTTTTCCAGGACCTCTTTCTTGTGCAAGAAGAAAGAGCAACGTAGGAATCAGCTGGCTCAGGCCTCCGGGTGGCTCTAGCTGTTTCCTGCATTCACGACTGCTCACACCTGCTTCAGCTAGTCAGCGCACGGAAACTCAGACCTGTAGCCTTGCGGAGCATACCCAAGTCATCACACATCTTTGAAACACTTTGTTCTTGTTTCTTTCTGCATTGCTTTTATTTAGTTTTAAATTTTGGGGTAGAGGTGTATGTCTCTCTCTCTCTCTCTCTCTCTCTCTCTCTCTCTCTCTCTCTCTCTCTCTCTGTGTGTGTGTGTGTGTATGTGCTGGATACACATATGTATATGTACCCGTGCTGGCACATGTGGAAGCCAGAGGTCAGTGTCTGCTGTCTTCCGTGAACATTCTCCACCGTACTCTTTGAGACGGGGGCTCTCTCTTTCACTAACTGTGGAGCAGACAGGCTGCCTAGACCGACTGGCCAGCAAGCCCCTTGGGTCTGTCCTCCACTGCCATCCTAGCACTGGAGTTAAAGACATGCCACCGAGCACTTTTTAAAAATGTGGGTGCTAGGATCTGAACTCACGCTTGCAAAGCAAGTATTTTACTACCCAAACCATATCCCCAGACCCAACACATTTATAATTATAGCCCAATTGTTCTTCTAGAACAATCCAGAAAAAAAACATTAGAATTTCCAGGGGTTCCCAGTGCGGTGTATGTGCATGCTTAGCGATTCATTCAGTTAGCAGACAAATATGAGGTACTTCACACACACACACACACACACGCACACGCACACGCACACACACGCACACGCACGCACAAACGCATACACATACGCGCACGCGTGCGCATGCGCACACACACACACACACGCACACACACGCAGGTATTGTGATGGACACAGACATCAGCAACATGTCACCCCATCGCTGTTTACACATACAGAAGATAATGAAAATGGTTTCAATAAGAGTCATCAGATTCTTATCTTTACCTAGGATTCTTAGCAAAACTTAAATGACAGAACTAAGGATAAGTGGATTTTGGACATCAGTGGTGAGGAGGGAAAAGTGTACTTGCAAGTCTTCAGAGATGCCCGTGCACTGTGCCTAATATGAAGTACATGAAGCCTGTGACGTCTAAATGATCGGGGTTTATACAAGAGCGTTTTTAATAAGTAGCAATGATTGGAGAAAGAAGCTCAGCCTACCCTCCGCCCTCACCCCGTGCATTCTCAGAGCTGTGATAGGGGCCGGGGCTGCTTAAGGAAGGAAGGATTGGATTGGCCTGGAGACGGAAGCTGCCACACGTTGTGGAGAAGATGGCATGGCAACATGAGTGCAGCTGCCTGCTCACACTTGGGGACATCAGGAGGCAGAGGGAGGGGAACGTCAGAGCACAGCTCGCTTTCTCCCTGTTCATTCAGTCAGGAATTCCAGCCTGTGGAATGCTGCTTCCCACATTCAGTTTGTGCCTGGCCCCTCAGTAATTCTGGAAGTGGCTTCGTAACTACACCCAGTGATGGGCCTCACTAATGCCCTAGGCTCTTTCTTAATCCAATGAAGCTGGTGATCAAAATGAACCAAGACAATCCTGTCCTCCAGGATGGTCTTCAGGGAATGAAGCCAGAAGCAGGTTGACAGGGGTGACCTTTGGCTACCGCACTGACTGCGAAGAGAATTACAGCCCCTCAGGCGTTCTAATAGCTCCTATGGCTACAACCTCCCACTCTCCCAGACTCTGAATTGTCCCAAGCTGTGCTGAAGTGACTCACCAGCGGACAGTCCTTTAGGGGTTCAACTCCACTTGCACCCTATGAACTGCACCTTGAATAGTTACAGATTTCCAGGCTTTCTAGAAACTATTTCTCCTTCCAACACCGGTCTATACTTCTGACCCAGCTCCCCTCCCTCTCCACTCTTTGCAGCTGTCTTCTTGCTTGCCCTGCTCAGAGGGTTCCTTTGCCTTGCTCTGGTTGTTTTTGAGGGCATCTTCGCTACTAGGGTCCCTTTTCTCCTACCTTGCATCTTCTCCAACTATCCAAACAAAAGCCCCTGACCTTGTCTGAGACTCTGAGCAGCTTCTTAGGACCAAATTTCTTGGGTAGCAGTTAACAGAGTACATGGGATGATTGTCCTCCTTAGTGTCTGTCAAGAAGCTCTTCTAATCGGGTTATGAGGAACACAGGGCAGGAACTCTGTTTTATTAAGTGGCCACATCACTTCACGGTAGGCTGTGTGCTGAAAAGTGTCCTCAAGCAGTTTCCTTGCTATGTGAGTATCCTAGAGTGTGTCACACAAACTTTAGTGGACTAGGTCAACACAGTTAACACAAAACAGATGAGTTGCTGCTGGAAGAACACAGCCCACAATTTACAGTAACCATTGTTTTATAAGTAGAGGTATGCTATAAAGTGATGATAAAATGTAGGGAACAGCAATGAACTAAACCAAGACCATACGCAGGTACTTCCATCAAGCCCTGCCTCCTGCACACGATTATACACACTTCACTGTTACACAACTGGCACTGTGGCAGGTAGGTTTGCAAAATGAGGAATGCTACACGTTAAAACTGCTGCATCACTAGGCGATGGGCATTTTCCAGGTCTGTGACAACCCACAGTCCATTGTTGACTGATGCACTGGTAGACGGGGTATCACTACACAACTTTGAATTCCTTGGACATGGGATGCAGCTCACACAGGCTGAGACAATTTCAGTCTTCCAGGAGACCTCTTCTGTCTGCTGAGGGGCTGCTGAGAGACACTGCCCCACAGTGAGCCTGTATGCATGTGAATCCGGAGCACAATTCACCTCACAACCTCTAATGGAGAGGCTGAGCAACTCTGGGGCAGCGGCAGAATCGGAAGCGGGCTTTTCGGATCTCTTTGCAGTTGTCTGGAAAATCTAAATAAGGAGAACCCACGCAAGCCCAGAAAAAGGGTCTGCCTGAAGCCTCTTTTCCCCAAAAGTAGATTGCAAGCTCCTCCAGTTAGACACTCGCACTGCCTTTGAGGGGTTTAAACCAATAAGGCACCTTTGCCATTTCCAAGGAAGGCGAGCCACATTTTTATACTCCATGGCTATTATCCTATGGCCAGGATGCACAGATGTGCTCGCCCAAGGATGAGACGAGGGGACTCCAGCATAGCAAGGATTTCACAAATTCACCTGAGACAGGTTGAAAACTCACAGACATGAAATCTATGTGCTTTACTCACACCTGGGCTCAAAGAGCAGAATGGGTTCATGGGAACAAGGACTAGTGTTAAAAAAAAAAAAATTAAGGGTTGCCGACATGCACCAGATCCCGGTGGCTGTCTTCATTTCCTCTTGGCAGTAATTCCACACCCTCTTTTCCTCAAAGGACTAGTCTTAGTTTGGCTTCAACCTGGTCCACCTGCCAGCTGCTTCCCCTTACAACCAACTGTTCCTTCCTTGTGTTGATAGGACTTCTCTGGAGCACACCACTCCCAGGAAGCCTGTCTGAGCCCAGTCTTAGAGGCAGTCTCTGCAGGGAAACAAATCCAAGACTTTTCTTCAGTGGCAAGCATCTAGAGGGGTCATCCCCAAGATCTCACAGGCAAACGATACACACCACCCTCCCATGATGAAGGTGGAACTCTGGTCAGATCAGTCCTTGGTGCTCAAAATGGCAGTCACTGACTGTGGAAAAAGATGGACCACCATACTCCTTTCCCAGCCAGTATCTCTCAAAATTTCTTCCCACTGGCCTTCTGAGGTCTGCTACACTTCCGAAGACGTGTTCCAACTCTTGTGTTGCCAGCTAATTAAGAGGAAGGATGCTGAAACAGATACAAGGTGTTGTATACGGCAGATCACATCGGCTGGGTGACTTCTGGGCTTGGAGAACAGAAAGAAACCCTCCAGGCTACTGCTTCTGCTGAAACTACCCCAGTGGCTACTGCTTCTGCTGAAACTACCCCAGTGGCTCATGTCGGTGCTGTTAGCTAGGAGTCCCTCTTTGGGGACGTTAGTATTGCTTTTCCCTCATTTCCTACAGAGAAGACAAAAACAAAGTATGATTTTCCCTAATGCATGATTCTCATAGAACCTACATGTCTCCTCCTATACACCTTAAGTTATCTCTAGGTGTTTTATAATATCAAAATCATGTAAATGCTCTGTCAACTTCCCTCCTTGGGCTGGCTTTTCATAACTACAAAGGTGATGACTAACAATTTAGTGGAACAAAACTGACCCTGTCTCTGTAAGCATACCTAGGCAGCTTAAATGACACAGGATCTTAAGACGTTTCAGCAGCTCCTCAGCATTCTTGTGCTTGGTAGGAGTGTGCTAGACTGTCACCCTCAGGTGAGAACCTACTGTTCTGTCCCAGTGGGAATGTAATACCTCATGGTGACTTATCAGGACAGTAGGGAGAATGGAGACAGCCAACACCAAGTTCTCCAGGTTGGATGAGAGCCAGCATACCACCCTGTCAACAAGGAAAGTGCATCCTTACTTAGATTCTAACCCTTCTTAGCATGAACTGAGGAGGCCTCATAATAAAAGCAGCTTATTTGGACAAAGACTCTCTTGCTCTCTAATTTCAATTATGTGCTTTGTCAATTGTTCAGTTCCATCTTCTCCTGTTAGGCCACAGTTACCCTTCCTAAAAGTGCTCAGCCACTTCTCACGGTGACTCTGACACTCTAGCTTCACAGAACCCAACCCATGTAGTAACCAGTAAAGTAAGAACACAGCAGCCATCTCACCCCCATGGGGAGGAATTCCCAGAGCATGCAAAGTGATACCCAGAGGCTCAGCTCCCCTGCTTTTACTGAAGGGACGGACATTCTGTTCCTGCCCCCGGGCCCCCAAAAATGAAGACTTCATCAGACCATATCGGAGTCAGTGATAACTGGAATGGAGGCAGCATGCTCTAGTGAAATAGTGTGTAAGAATTCTTCGTTCCATTCAACGTCACGGCAATGTACTGAATGAGACCCCAGGGAGGTGAGGTATGCCACGCTCTGAACTGTAGGTGCTCATGTCTAATAGGAGAAAACAAAGCAGAGGGAGAGTGATTTGTGTTTTAAGAAGTGTGTGGAATAGTCCATGCCAGGCATTACTTCTGCACAGGAAGAGAGAAGAGAGAAAGAGTATTTGAGTGACTCAACGAGGGAAGGAAAAAATGCTAAGAAACTGTGCAGGGGGAGGAGGAGAGCTCTGGGTAGAGGTAATTGGCATGCCACTAGTTGGCCCTCACTACGTTAACAGCACCTGAGCTAACTTTCTTACAAAGACACCGTGGGTATCTTGACTCTGCTGTGGAAGTTCCCTCCCGGATCAGACCTTTTAGGTCTGCAGTGAATCCATTTCACAGCCAAGAAGGAAAAGAAAAGAGTAAGAGAGCAGTATTCCAGAGTTCCCTTTGAGGACCACCCTCAACCCAGGGACCACACACACATACACACACACACACGCACACACACACACACTTGCATCCCTTTGTGTTAGCACTACCTCTTGAAAGGATTTTGCCATTGCTATTGAACTGCTTTGTTTTCTTGGTCAAAAATTAAATTAACTGGGGCATTGGGGATGGTAAAATGCATAATGCATAAGAACGCTTGCTGTGCAAGCATTAGGACATGAGATAAATTCCCACATAAAAAGCCAAGCGCTTCAAGCACAAGCATACGGGTGGCACGCACACGCACTTGTTCCTTTCTGGCATATCAAAATTCATTTTTCTATTTTGAAGTTTGTAGTATGGCTTTATTAATTTTAGAATATCCTTTTTAGTAACTCTAAATTTCTCAGAACCTATAGTTATTATCATCCAGAAATAACTCTTTTACTCCTTTTTCCAAACTTTAAGCTTTTAGTCTCTTTTCTTTTACTGAGTATTTGGTTCATTTATTGTTTTATCTGTGTTTTGCTTTGTTTTGTCCTAGCTAGAAGTTCTAGGACAATGTAGCAGGAGTGGTAAAAATCAATTGGTTTTTTATCTTGCTCCAAATCTTAGGAAGTATTTCCTGATTAGGTGCAGTGCTTACTATGAGATCTCCACAGACATCCTTTATGAAACCATTAACATCCATTAAAACCATTAAAAGTTTGGGTTTTCAAGCAAGAAGGATGACCCTGGGTAGGATGATCAATCCTCACTCAAAAAGACTAACAGGAAGGACATTGGAAGGAGGAGAAAACAGAAAATAGGACAGGAGCCTACCACAGAGGGCCTCTGAAAGACACTACTCAGCAGTGTATCAAAGCAGATGCTGAGACTCATAACCAAACTCTGGGCACAGTGCAGGGAATCTTATGAAAGGAAGGGGAGTTAGTAAGACCTGGAGAAGATAGTAGCTCCACAAGGAGAACGAGAACAACAGAACCAAAATATCTGAGCACAGGGGTCTTTTCTGAGACTGATACTCCAACCCAGGTCCATTCATGGAGATAACCTAGAACCCCTGTTCAGATGTAGCACATGACAGCTCAGTGTTCAAGTGGGTTCCCTAGTAAGGGGAACAGAGGCTGTCTCCGACATAAACTCAGTGGCAGGCATTAGTATATGCCTGCCACATGAATGTAGTTTTTATATTGACCTAGATATATCTGTATCTCATCTTATAATTTATCTGTTTCAACCTCCAAGGACAATTTAAATATATTTTGGTTAAAAATTATGTGTTTATTACAATTTTTTTAGACAGAAAGTTTTCTAACTGCTATAGCTATACAACAATCATATTATTCGTGATATTTTAAATTTTTAATCAATTTTCTTCTTATCTCCTTGGCAAAGTAGGATGTGTGTGCACACGTGTCTCTGAGATTGGGGGAGGGAATTGGTGGGAAAGGGAGGGAAGGCCATTAGAATTCTAAGCCTGCACCAAAATATAAGGCTGTGGAATAAGAAGAAACACACACATGGGAAAATCCTCTTGTGTTCATGAAGATTGTTCTAGAGTTATGGGAGTTATGTCAGAGCAGAAGAACAAAGAAGGAACTGAGCATTGGAACAGCAATCCCTGAAGTGAACGCGAGTCAAGCATCTGTGCACAGCTCTGAAGAGCGTGTTCGTAACAGAGCGGCCGGCAACTCTAGCCTTCCTTTTAAATTAGTCAGTCTCCAGAGGAAGAAGAGCCGCCTTGTAGAGGAGCAGACAAAGTCTCTGGATTATGCAGGACTTGCGGCCATAACTACACCTACAGCATTAAAGGACCCCGTAGGCGTATGGGTGCAGAATCCTCCTCCTCCAACGTCTGTGACTAAGTTGTGGGGACTTGAATGGGCGGGTCCAGAAGGTAAGTTTGCCAAATCTCCTTCAGCCTTGGAATCTGGGGCCTCTGGCTCTGTGCAGCTGCCCCATGCGTTTCATCTAGCGTGATCCTGGGTGTCCGGGAGCTCAAATGCCTGCCGCCAACCCACAGCGATAAGAGGGCAGCCATAGCCTTTGATGTTCCACCGTGGAGCACTTTCACACCTGCCAGTTTTCAACGCTGCAAGCCAGGAACAGAGAAGGCAGACCTTCAGACCAGAAACAAACTGTTCCACAATTTTTGACAGTGTAAGAGAGTGTCAGTGCAAGTGCCTGGTTAGTGTGAAAGCATCTGTTTCGAATCCTAAGAGAAGTTGTCTTCACTTATTTTTCAAATCCATGTGTCCTTATCTCATGTGAGTGTGTGGTAATGCTAAACAGTGTGAAAGGACTTGGAAAACTGAAAAATGCCTTAGACGATAGGATTGAATTTGGAGCATCCAAACAGCATGATCTACATGTGTGTGCATGTATGAATGTGTGCATGTGTGTGGTGTGCGTGTGCATGTGTGTGAGAGTGTGTTTGGGTGTGTGAGATGTGTGTGTTCATATGTGAGTGTGCATTGCGTGCATTTGTGTGTGTGTGTGTGTTTCTGCTGAACATCTGTCCAGAACAAACTTGGAATCCTTAATAGAAAAACACAAGCCCTTTCAGAAACAGGCAAAACAGAAACAGTCTAGGGGCTATTCTCCCCTCAAATCCTTTAAACAAAGATTAAAAGAAAAGTGCCATAAAGATGTTTTTGACATTTCCCATTTTTAAACATAACCACACTGATGTATTTTTAATACGATAAAACAGATAAAAGAGAGAGTAATATTTTAAGGGGTGGAATACTTTATGTTAATGTAAACAGAACCGAAGCGCTGTCCAGCAAGTCAGAAGTTGTTATCCACAAGGAGCATGTTTTTTTCATTATGGAGACCAGCAAGTCCAAATGCTTCAGCCATGGTGTCCAGAGTCCTTGTGAGTGCTCACGGCCGCTTTCCGCTGCACGGCGCGCAGCAGAGAAAAAAAGAAACAACAACAACAGTGCTCTGCAGGATTTCAGGTGAGAAAGAAGATGATTTTCAAGCCTTGCTTCCATTCCTAACTGCAAACATGGGCACACAGGCTCTCATGTACACAGAGGTGCACACGCAGGCACAGGTATAACACACACACAGCTACAACTCTTGCTTCTTTCTTATCCTTAGCAATCAATTCTGCCTGTCATGTTTTGCACTAACTGGTGGCAGACTGTGCCAGCACCAATATTTCTTGCTCTCTCTCGCCAATGAAGTCACAGATACAAATGAGGTATAATGTCACACATGTGTAAAAATACCATAATGAAATCCATTACTTTGTAGACTAAAAAAAAAATCAATAAAATTAAATATTATTTTAAATTCTCAAAAAATAAAAAGTTATTTAAAAAAGGTGAAACAGTTTGGGGGTCCTTCATTATCTATATTTGCTTTCTTGTGAAGGATAAACACATTTATTGGAAAGAAGCTCAAAAGCTGAGAGGCACTCCTTGAAGAATTGTTGGACAGACCCAGAGCAATTGTTGGAGCGTGTCCTTTAGACACGCATAATGTCAGCAGGAGCCATCTGAGCCACGCAGGAGGAGGAATTTCTATTCTGTGAGCTATTACAAACACCGTTTGTTAATGCATATTAACAAACAATTCATATTAATTAAGCCTTTGTAATCACCTCAGGTCTACGGCTCATCAAAAAATGAACAAGTAGTGAGAAACTGTCAGGAAAAGGGCGGCAGTCAGAGTTATACTGAGTGTCCTCTGAGCAACCCTGGAATCTCATGATTCTGGGGTCGGGGCGTGGGATACAACAGCAAAACCAATAATTGTGTCTTCAGGCACTGACCATTTTACAGCGGTCAGCCCTCTCTTTCTGCAAATCTGGATATACAGACTTGGAGGTGATGCCCTCATGGCATCACTCTAAAGGTTTCTGAGGGGATTTCCAAGACATATTGGGATTCTGCATCATGTCCAAGACCTCAGCCATTAGTTAACAGAAGCAAAGAGCTAGAGCAGCAACAAAAGGCTCTGCAGCTTCTTAGTCCCATCCGACCTGGAGCCCAAGCACATCGCCCCA